>NW_010969657.1:8025-14551 GCF_000463585.1 Tarenaya hassleriana | reverse complement strand
ACAAAACGTGTCCAAAAAATTCTTTCTTGACACCGTTAGAAAGTCTTTTTTAATAATCGCGCAGATCTAATATATGAGCAAAACGTTATGAGCATATTTAGACAACACATTGACGAAATCCCTACATATCGATAAAAATCGGTACATATATCTCGGTGGATAATCCGATGATCTGAAAATCGACCCAAACTACTATGCATCATCCGATAGATGATCTGATAAGTTAGAAGTCAACTCGAATTGCTAGCCATCACCATATGGTCAACAATTTGAGGCAAATAATCAGCCATGCCCGATGAGTTGGTCGATTGTTGACTGATAATATTATTAACTTCATAACTTCCAAAAAACATATCAAAATAAATCTTTCTTTATTTCATTAGAACGCTTTTTCTAATATCTATGCATAGACACTATAATCGTGCAGATCTAATATATGAGCAAAACGTTATGAGCATATTGAGACAACACATGGACCGAATCCCTACATATCGATAAAAATCAGTATATATCTCTCGCTAAATAACCCGATGATCTGAAAATCGATCCAAATTACTAAGCATTGTCTGGTAGATGATCTGTAACTCAGAAGTCAACTCGAATTTTAGCCATCGCCAAATGGTCAACAATTTGAGCCAAATAATCATCCATGCCCGATGAGCTCATCGATTGTTGACTGATCATATTATTAACTTCATAACTTCCATAAAACATGTCCAACAAAATCTTTCTTTGTATCATTACGCATAAACACTATAATCGCGTAGATCTAATGTATGAGCAAAACGTTATGAGCATATTTAGATAACACATTGACGAAATCCCTACGTATCGATAAAAGTCAGTATATATCTCTCGGTGGATAATCCGTTGATCTTAAAATCGACCCAAACTACTATGCATCATCCAATAGATGATCTGATAAGTTAGAAATCAACTCGAATTGCTAGCCATCAACATATGGTCAACAATTCGAGGCAAATAACCAGCCATGCCCGATGAGTTGGTCGATTGTTGACTGATAATATTATTAACTTCATAACTTTCAGAAAACATTTCAAAATAAATCTTTCTATACATTATTAGAAAGCTTTTTCTAATATCTATGCATAGACACTATAATCGCACAGATCTAATATATGAACAAAACGTTATGAGCATATTGAGACAACACATGGACCGAATCCCTACATGTCGATACAAATCGGTATATATCTCTCGGTAGATAATCCGGTGATCTGAAAATCGATCCAAATTACTAAACATCGTCCGTAGATGATCTATAACTCATAAGTCAGCTCAAATTCTAGTCATTGCCAAATGGTTAACAATTTGAGCCAAATAACCATCAATGTCCGATGAGCTCGTCGATTGTTGACTGATCATATTATTAACTTCATAACTTCCAGAAAACATGTCAAAATAAATCATTCTTTATATCATTAGAAATCTTTTCTAATAGCTATGTATAGATACCATAATCGTGCAGATCTAATATATAGCAAAAAGTTCTAAGTATATTTAGACAACACATTGACGGAATCCCTACATATCGATAAAAGTAGTATATATCTCTCGGTGGATAATCCGATGATGTGAAGATCGATCCAAATTACTATGCATCATCCGATAGATGATCTGATAACTCAGAAGTCAACTCGAATTGCTAGCCATCGCCACATGGTCAACACTTCGAGACAAATAACCAGCCATGTCCGATGAGTTGGTCGATTTTTGACTAATCATATTATTAACTTCATAACTTCCACAAAACGTGTCCAAAAAATTCTTTCTTGATACCATTAGAAAGACTTTTCTAATAGCTAAGCATAGACACGATAATCGCGCAGATCTAATATATGAGCAAAAAGTTATAAGTATATTTATGCAACACATTGACAGAATCCCTACATATCGATTAAAATCGGTATATATCTCTTGGTGGATAATCCGATGATCTGAAAATTGACCAAACTTCTATGCATCATCCGGTAGATGATCTGATAAGTTAGAAGTCAGCTCGAATTGCTAGCCATCGCCATATGGTCAACAATTCGAGGCAAATAATCAGCCATGTCTGATGAGTTGGTCGATTGTTAACTGATAATATTATTAACTTCATAACTTCCAGAAAACATGCCAAAATAAATCTTTCTTTATATCATTAGAAAGTTTTTTCTAATATCTATGCATAGACACCAAAATCGCGCAGATCTAATATATGAGCAAAACGTTATGAGCATATTGAGACAACACAAGGACCGAATCCTTACATATAGATAAAAATCGGTATATATCTCTCGCTGGAAAATCCGATGATCTGAAAATCAATCCAAATTACTAAGCATCGTCCGGTAGAAGATCTGTAACTCAGAAGTCAACTCGAATTCTAGCCATCACCAAATGGTCAACAATTTGAGCCAAATAACCATCCATGCACGATGAGCTCATCGATTGTTGACTAATCATATTATTAACTTCATAACTTCCACAAAACGTGTCCAAAAAATTCTTTCTTGATACCATTAGAAAGACTTTTCTAATAGCTAAGCATAGACACGATAATCGTGCAGATCTAATATATGAGCAAAAAGTTATGAACATATTTAGACAACACATTGACAGAATCCCTACGTATCGATAAAAATTGGTATATATCTCTCGGTGGATAATTCGATGATATGAAAATCGACCCAAACTACTATGTATCATCCGATAGATGATCTGATAAGTTAGAAGTCAACTCGAATTGCTAGCCATCACCATATGGTCAACAATTCGAGGCAAATAATCAGCCATGCCCGATAAGTTGGTCGATTGTTGACTGATAATATTATTAACTTCATAACTTCCAAAAAACATATCAAAATAAATCTTTCTTTATTTCATTAGAACGCTTTTTCTAATATCTATGCATAGACACTATAATCGTGCAGATATAATATATGAGCAAAACGTTATGAGCAAATTGAGACAACACATAGACCGAATCCCTACATATCGATAAAAATCGGTATATATCTCTCGCTAAATAACCCGATGATCTGAAAATCGATCCAAATTACTAAGCATTGTCTGGTAGATGATTTGTAACTCAGAAGTCAACTCGAATTTTAGCTATCGCCAAATGGTCAACAATTTGAGCCAAATAATCATCCATGCCCGATGAGCTCATCGATTGTTGACTGATCATATTATTAACTTCATAACCTCTATAAAACATGTCCAACAAAATCTTTCTTTGTATCATTACGCATAAACACTATAATCGCATAGATCTAATATATGAGCAAAACGTTATGAGCATATTTAGATAACACATTGACGAAATCCCTACATATCGATAAAAATCAGTATATATCTCTCGGTGGATAATCCGTTCATCTGAAAATCGACCCAAACTACTATGCATCATCCAGTAGATGATCTGATAAGTTAGAAATCAACTGGAATGGCTAGCCATCAACATATGGTCAACAATTCAAGGCAAATAACCAGCCATGCCCGATGAGTTGGTCGATTGTTGACTGATAATATTATTAACTTCATAACTTTCAGAAAACATGTCAAAATAAATCTTTCTTTACATTATTACAAAGCTTTTTCTAATATCTATGCATAGACACTATAATCGCGCAGATCTAATATATGAACAAAACGTTATGAGCATATTGAGACAACACATGGACCGAATCCCTAGATAATCCGGTGATCTGAAAATCGATCCAAATTACTAAGCATCATCCGGTAGATGATCTATAATTCAGAAGTCAGCTCAAATTCTAGTCATCGCCAAATGGTCAACAATTTGAGCCAAATAACCATCAATGCCCGATGAGCTCGTCGATTGTTGACTGATCATATTATTAACTTCATAACTTCCAGAAAACATGTCAAAATAAATCATTCTTTATATCATTAGAAAGCTTTTCTAATAGCTACGTATAGATACCATAATCGTGCAGATCTAATATATAGCAAAAAGTTCTAAGTGTATTTAGACAACACATTGACGGAATCCCTACATATCGATAAAAATAGTATATATCTCTCGGTGGATAATTCGATGATGTGAAGATCGATCCAAATTACTATGCATCATCCGTTAGATGATCTGATAACTCATAAGTCATTTCGAATTTCTAGCCATCGCCACATGGTCAACACTTCGAGACAAATAACCAGCCATGTCCGATGAGTTGGTCGATTTTTGACTGTTCATATTATTAATTTCATAACTTCCACAAAACGTGTCCAAAAAATTCATTCTTGATACCATTAGAAAGCTTTTTCTAATAACTAAGCATAGACACCATAATCGCGCAGATCTAATATATGAGCAAAAAGTTATAAGTATATTTAGGCAACACATTGATGGAATCCCTACATATCGATTAAAATCGGTATATATCTCTCGGTGGATAATCCGATGATCTAAAAATCGACCCAAACTACTATGCATCATGCGGTAGATGATCTGATAAGTTAGAAATCAACTCGAATTGCTAGCCATCGCCATATGGTTAACAAATCGAGGCAAATAATCAGCCATGCCCGATGAGTTGGTCGATTGTTAACTGATAATATTATTAACTTCATAACTTACAGAAAACATGTCAAAATAAATCTTTCTTTATATCATTAGAAAGTTTTTTCTAATATCTATGCATAGACACCATAATCGTGTAGATGTAACATATGAGCAAAACGTTATGAACATATTGAGACAACACATGGATCGAATCCCTACATATCGATAAAAATCGGTATATATCTCTCGTTGGATAACCCGATGATCTGAAAATCGATCCCAATTACTAAACATCGTCCGGTAGATGATCTGTAACTCAGAAGTTAACTCGAATTCTAGCCATCGCCAAATGGTCAATAATTTGAGCCAAATAACCATCCATGTCCCATGAGCTCATCGATTGTTGACTGATCATATTATTAACTTCATAACTTCCATAAAACATCAAAATAAATCTTTCTTTATATCATTAGAAAGCTTTTTCTAATAGCTACGCATAGACACTATAATCGCGTAGATCTAATATATGAGCAAAAAATTATGAGCATATTTAGACAACACATTGACGGAATCCCTACATATCGATAAAAATCGATATATATCTCTCTGTGGATAATCCGATAATCTAAAAATCGACCCAAACTACTATGCATCATCCGATAGATGATCTGATAAGTTAGAAGTTATCTCGAATTGCTAGCCATCACCATATGCTCAACAATTCGAGGCAAATAACCAGCCATGCCCGATGAGTTGGTCGATTGTTGACTGATAATATTATTAACTTCATAACTTCCAGAAAACATGTCAAAATAAATCTTTCCTTATATTATTAGAAAACATTTTCTAATATCTATGCATACACCATAATCGCGCAGATCTTATATATGAACAAAACCTTATGAGCATATTGAGACAACATATGGACCGAATCCATACATATCGATAAAAATCGGTATATATCTCTCGGTAGATAATCCGATGATCTGAAAAATCGATCCAAATTACTAAGCATCGTCCGGTAGATAATCTATAACTCAGAAGTCAACTCGAATTCTAGCCATCGCCAAATGGTCAACAATTTGAGCCAAATAACCATCCAATGCCTGATGAGTCGTCGATTATTGACTAATCATATTATTAACTTCATAACCTCCATAAAACATGTCCAACAAAATCTTTCTTTGTGTCGTTAGAAAGCTTTTTCTAATAGCTACGCATAGACACTATAATCGTGCAGATCTAATATATGAGCAAAATGTTATGAGCATATTTAGACAACACATTGACGGAATCCCTACATATCGATAAAAATAGGTATATATATCTCGGTGGATAATCCGATAATCTTAAAATCGACCCAAACTACTATGCATCATCCGATAAATGATCTGATAAGTTTGAAGTCAACTCGAATTGCTAGCCATCGCCATATGGTCAACAATTCGAGGCAAGTAATCAGACATGCCCGATGAGTTGGTCGATTGTTGACTGATCATATTATTAACTTCATAACTTCCATAAAACATGCCAATATAAATCTTTCTTTATATCATTAGAAAGCTTTTTCTAATAGCTACGCATAGACACTATAATCGCGCAGATCTAATATATGAGCAAAAAGTTATGAGCATATTTAGACAACACATTGACGGAATCCCTACATATCGATAAAAATCGGTATATATCTCTCGGTGGATAATCCGATAATCTGAAAATCGACCCAAACTACTATGCACATCCAGTAGATGATCTGATAAGTTAGAAGTCAACTCGAATTTCTAGTACTGATAATATTATTAACTTTATAACATCCAGAAAACATGTCAAAATAAATCTTTCTTTATATCATTAGAAAGCTTTATGTAATACCTATGCATAGACACCATAATCGCGCAGATCTGATATATGAACAAAATGTTATGAGCATATTGAGACAACACATGGACCGAATCCCTACATATCGATAAAAATCGGTATATATCTCTCGGTGGA
>NW_010969657.1:0-1140 GCF_000463585.1 Tarenaya hassleriana | reverse complement strand
GTCTTGGAGTTTTGTGGAAGAAAGCATCGTCCGGTAGATGATCTATAACTCAGAAGCCAAATAACCATCCTTGCCCGATGAGCTCATTGATTGTTGACTGATCATATTATTAACTTCAAATTTTCCAAAAAACATATCAAAATAAATCTTTCTGCAATTCTGCAAGTTCTACAACGCCTAGATGAACGTTTAACACGTTTAGAAGAGGCACCACGAAGAATGCATCCCATTAGGTTCAATGTGCGGCCCAACAATGAAAATCCTGATACGGATCCACCGGATGCTCAACCACGAAGGGTGCAAAATCAGAGGGCTCGTGAAGAAGGTGGCGATGAATCTGATAATTTTGTTCAGAATAGAAGGAGAAGAAACAATAGGCACCAAAGGCAAATTGAGGAGGAAAGTGATGAAGATGACGTGCCTAGGAGGCCACAAAGAGCTCCAAGGCACCAAGGTACAGATTTGAAACTGAAACCTCATACTTTTGCTGGTAAAGTTAATCCTGAAGCTTATCTTGATTGGGAGAGGCGGATGGAGAATATTTTCGACTGCTATACATATACCGAACAGAAGCCAAATAACTATCCATGCCCGATGAGCTCGTTGATTGTTGACTGATCATATTATTAACTTCATATTTTCCAAAAAACATATCAAAATAAATCTTTCTTTATATCATTAGAAAGCTTTTTCTAATAGCTACACATAGACACTATAATCGCGCAGATCTAATATATGAGCAAAACGTTATGAGCATATTTAGACAACACATTGACAGAATCCCTACATATCGATAAAAATCGGTATATATCTCTCGCTGGATAATCCGATGATCTGAAAATCGATCCAAATTACTAAGAATCGTCCGATAGATGATCTATAATTCAGAAGCCAAATAACCATCCAATGAGCTTGTCGATTGTTGACTGATCATATTATTAACTTCATAACTTCTAAAAAATATATCAAAATAAATCTTTTTTTATATCATTAGAAAGCTTTTTCTAATAGCTACGCATAGACACTATAATCGCGCAGATCTAATATATGAGCAAAACCTTATGAGCATATTTAGACATCACATTGACGAAATCCCTACATATCGATAAAAATCGGTATATATCTCTCGGTGGATAATCC
>NW_010969656.1:0-356 GCF_000463585.1 Tarenaya hassleriana | reverse complement strand
CCTAGAATCGATCTCTTAGGAATAGGATTCGCTCTAGAGATCCCAGGAAACCCAACATGACAATCTCCTAAACAACTGGTGCTCTATCTTGTTTGAGTGACCCATGTCCATATATGCGACCGTATTTGTTCGACTTTACGATCTGAATTCATATAACAAAATTATTATGTTATTTAATTATAATTAAATAAATAAAAATTTATCATAAATTAAAAATAGATCAACTTACTTTGACATATAGTTCATCGATTTATTGTTGAGACAATTGCGTTGAACTATTCATTCCTGATATCGCAAATCTAGGTGCAGAAATATGATCAAGTAATAATATTTCTAGACTCAACAATTAACCGCAA
>NW_010969655.1:0-357 GCF_000463585.1 Tarenaya hassleriana | reverse complement strand
AAGAAGACGACAAGAAGAAGATGCAACAAGATGCACTAAGACCACAAACAATTGGAAAGAGCAGTATTCTGGGAAAAAAGTAGCTTCCTTTTTTTTCCCTTTAAATACTTCTGTTTCCAATTCCAGTAATCACCGCTGGTTAAACCCTCTGATTTCGAGGTCTTCTTTTTTTTTTGAACCTTTTTTTTTTCTTTCGTTTTTTTTTCTTTCGTTTTTCTTTTCTCTTTGATTCTTTTTTTTTCTTTGATTTTTTTTTTCGTTTCTTTTTCTCTCTGTTTTTTTTTTACTTTTCACACATGCAAACTTTGAAAAAAAAAACGAATTGAAAATAGAAATGAAAACGAATTGAAAAGATAA
>NW_010969654.1:0-357 GCF_000463585.1 Tarenaya hassleriana | reverse complement strand
GGAGACAGAGCACGAAATCCTTTCCCGATCATATCAGCATTTCGAGCCAGCCGAATGATTCAGAAAGGGAGATGAGGCATTCCTCGTGGTAGTGACAGCTACCCAGGAGGTGGAGATGAGGTTGGATGAGATGCCTGTAGTTCGTGATTTTCCCGACGTCTTTCCAGAGGAATTGCCAGGGTTACCGAGGAATTGCCAGGGCTACCACCGGAGAGAGAGGTGGACTTTTGCATTGATGTGATTCCAGGTACGGAACCGGTATCTAAGACTCCGTACCGAATGGCTCCAACAGAGACGGCAGAATTGAAGAAGCAGTTGAATGAGTTGATGGAGAAGGGATTCATTCAGCCGAGTGTT
>NW_010969653.1:0-357 GCF_000463585.1 Tarenaya hassleriana | reverse complement strand
GTGAGGCGAGTATCGAAGCTCTCCAGCTTTTGGATGATAAGGTCCAACCTGGGATCAGGGACAGGTGCTGAGGTCCCTTCACCATCAGTAATCGAGAGCCTTCCCCTACGACCTCTTCGGTCTCCGGTACGCGCAGGAGGGGTCTCAAGGAAGTCGAGACGCAGCGTCTCGGGGGTGAATGTCTCTATCTCCTCACATGCAAGTATCGTTTGAGTCCATCGTCGCCTAGATAGATCCATTCCTCTCCTATCCTCCGAATGTGACCTCGAGTCTTGAGGGAATCCATGTCGAGGAGACAATGCAAATCGATGACGTCTTCTTTGTAGAATGTAATCCCCGTGTCCACCCTCCGAGCGA
>NW_010969652.1:0-357 GCF_000463585.1 Tarenaya hassleriana | reverse complement strand
AATTTAGGCAACAGGATTAGATTCTATCTAGTCTTGATCTTTTTGTTTTTCTTTTTTTTTTTTAAGTGATTTCTCACATTTTCTTCGTTTGTTGTTGTTTTTCATCTGGTGCACAGGTTTTTCTAGTGCATGACCAGGAGTGCTGGGACATCAGACCTAGTACCTCTTGATCGTGAGCTTGAAAGGACCGTTAGATACATCCGACGTCAACGAAGACAAATGGAGAACGACCGAGATTTTGCTCTTCCTGATGGTGCCGAGGGCAATGCTGACTCAACCTTTGCCCAGTGCAACATGCCTAAGCACACCGAGCTTTTGGCTGGTATTCGACTACCGGCCATCGACATGTCTAGTTTC
>NW_010969651.1:0-357 GCF_000463585.1 Tarenaya hassleriana | reverse complement strand
GAGAAAGTGTTAATGATATCATGCAATTCTGAATTCGAGGACGAATTCTTTTTAAGGGGGAGAGAAAGTGTTAATGATATCATGCAATTCTGAATTCGAGGACGAATTCTTTTTAAGGGGGAAGGATTTGTAATACCCCGAAACCCAATTCGAATATTTAATTATTTAGAAATGAATAATTAAATAGAAATATTACAAATCACCAAAATTTAGTAGTACAATGCCGAGAAGAGGTACGAAGATCGTCACATGTGGAAAGGATCGAGAAAGAACGAAGGAAACGAAAAAAGAAAAAGAAAAAAAATAAATAAATAAATAATAATAATGTGGACTTGGTCAGCCGGACCAAGGCTGGTC
>NW_010969650.1:0-357 GCF_000463585.1 Tarenaya hassleriana | reverse complement strand
GCTCTGATACCATGAAGATTTTCAGAGTTTGAGAGATGTGGATTGAATAAGAAACAAAGAAGAATAGGAGAATAATAAATCAAATGGAGATTAAGAATGAAAATGGAGAAAACATCTCATTCGTTTCTTATTTCTTTGTAATAGATTACATACATATTTAAATAACAAATACATAGAAAATATAAAAGGAATATATGAGTAGAAGAGAATTAAGGTAATAAGGGAAGTGGAGCTTTCGTATACAATTTGAGTTAATTATGCAACTAATTCAATATTATGAGATCATATTGCATTCCTTTGATTTAGCAAGTCTTCCAACGGCTCTTTTAACCTTCCAAACGTCAACCAAGTAATCTT
>NW_010969649.1:19128-20002 GCF_000463585.1 Tarenaya hassleriana | reverse complement strand
ACCACAATTTCAGGCGATCGAAAATGAACGTTGGTCCGGAAAATTGATGTCAGTGTGTCCATGTAAAATGAATTTTTGCACATCAATATTTTTTGGGTCGAAATTTAATCCGATTTGAGTATAAATAAAGCTGATTTTCTAAACCAATATAATATAATATAATCAGATTGAAGATTTATTCAGTTAAAATTGGTTACGTGGATACGCTAACATCAGCTTTCTGGGTCAACGTGGATTTCCGATCGTCTGAAATTGTGGTCAAACAAGTCAATAAATTATTAGAGTAACAATTTGCAGGTTAGAAGTTTTATTCAGTTACATTTTGTAAGTTTGAGGTTTGAATGACAACTTTGCAATTTGAAAATTTATTTGTATAATTTTTTTTTAAGTTTGAGGTTTTTTAGAGTTTTTATCTTAAAAAAAATAGGTAAAAAAAAAAGGGTAAAACTCCTAAAAAACCTCTAACTTACAAAAATATATACAAATAAACCTTCAACTTAAAAAACTACCATTCAATCCCCGAACTTGTAACTTGTCACTGAATAAAACCTCGAACTTGCAAATTATTGCTCTAATAAACCTTTAACCGGTTTGATCAGAATTTCAGACGATCGGAAATTCACGTATTAACGGATTGTTAATGTCACCTTATACACGTTATCAATTTTAATTTAAAAAATAACATCAGTAATCCGTCAATACGTGGATTTCCAATCGTTTGAAATTGTGGTCAAACCGGTCAAAGGTTTATTAGAACAATAATTTGCAAGTTCGAGGTTTTATTCAGTGACAAGTTATAAGTTCGGGGATTGAATGACAGTTTTTCAAGTTGAAGGTTTATTTGTATATATTTTTGCAAGTTGGAGGTTTTTTT
>NW_010969649.1:0-14264 GCF_000463585.1 Tarenaya hassleriana | reverse complement strand
ACTTGTAACTTGTCACTGAATAAAACTTCGAACTTGCAAATTATTGCTCTAATAAACCTTTAACCGGTTTGATCAGAATTTCAGACGATCGGAAATTCACGTATTAACAGATTGTTAATGTCACCTTATACACGTTATCAATTTTAATTTAAAAAATAACAAGTTCGGGGATTGAATGACAGTTTTTCAAGTTGAAGGTTTATTTGTATATATTTTTGCAAGTTGGAGGTTTTTTTAGGGATTTTACCCTTTTAAAAAAAAAAAAGACCAGCGAGGGTCCATGGACCTTTTCGTAAATTTAATCCTACCGGGGACGCGCGTGGTCTCACGCTCACATAAATGCCTAAAGAAACATAGAAGGCGTAGAATCCATCATACGTAGTTAAACACACCCACATATATATATGTATGTGTGTGTATAGATGAATTTACTTATTTCTTAATTTATTTTTTCGCTGCGTTTTTCGTTTCGCTCTTCTTCCAAGTCTGCGAGAATTCGCAAGTTTTATTGATGCAAGGCTGAGTTCTTCTTCGTGCGAGGTGAATCCGAAAGCTCTTTCCATAACCACGTCTTCTTCTTCTTCATCGTCATCTTCGTCGTCGTCTCGTCCCTTTAACGTGTTTGGTTTCTTTTTTGCCTTTTTTTTGTGGTTTTGTGTATTTCTCCTTGTGTTGATTGTATCGTTGTTCTTGGGGGGTATAAGAATCACGCCAAGTTGACATCTTGATTCAGATAGATTCGTAACTTTGGGTACCCATTTACCCAGTTTTGTTTCTCGACGTGGGTTTTAAATGCTTTGAGTTCTGCCATGGAGGTTAACGCAAGTTACCTATCCGCTCTTTCCTCTCTCGTTGAATGTGTACACATATGCATATGCGAGGTTTTGATGTAGTCCTTCCCCAGCTCCTTTGAAAGGGGTTACTTTTTCTCTTCGCAATGAATCGGGCAGCAGTTGTATCGATTTAGTTCGATTAATGCTGTTGGAAGATAGTCGTGTCGGGGATTTACCACGAATTGGTTGTTCTGTGGAACTGGATGGTGTTGGAAAAACGTCAGCTTTGGGCTTCGGAATTGGTCATTAATGTGGCTTTTCTGGGATCTGAGGGTTTGAAGACCAGAGTTCATCAGATTACCTGCATTGTCTTCAATATTATGGTTGATCTTGATGTATGACGTCAAGTTATAGACTTTGAGTTGGCTTGCTTGTTCACATCGATTTAGGAATTTGTGTTGGATGAAGTTTCTGTGTCACTGGTAGATTTGCCTTTGCCGATAATATCTCTTGGTTGGTTCCTTCAGATGGAGCAGATCCGTTCAGATAACTTGGAAGGACTTGCAGATGAATCTTCTGAGCAGTTGATGGATTCTCCATCTTCTTCATATCTCAATGGACTTTATGGAGAGCAGGATGTACTTCCGCGTGTTGGAGATCAGTATCAGGCAGAAATCCCTGATCTAATCCCAGAAGATGATCGTTTAAAGCTCATTAACGTCTCTGAATCCAAGCCTCATCCTCAGAATCCCTTCTCACTTTTGCCGATCCAACTCATGTGGACAGGAAGTGAAAAATTCAGAGGTTTCTGCGAAACTAACGGGAACTATGTGCCGAATGATGACGACCCTTTAGCCAAAGCTGATCCGGCTGCTGGTAGCAAAGTGAGGACTATTGTTCTGGCATTGCCATGTCAAAAAAATGTCAAGTTCAAATTCGACTGTCTAGGCAAAAGCCTTAACCCGTTTCCTGGGTCACTGGGCGAATCGTGGGAAGATCTTGAGCAGAAGAGGTTTCTCCTCGGCCTTTACTGTCTAGGGAAAAACCTTGCCTTTGTGCAGAAGTTTGTTGGGAGCAAGAGTATGGGAGATGTATTGTCATACTATTATGGCGGATTTTACAGGTCTAGCGAGTATAGGAGATGGGCAGATGGACGTAGATTGAGAAGCAGACGGTCCATCCAATGCCATAAGTTACTTACCGGTTGGAGGCAGCAGGAACTGTTGTCCCGGATTTCGTCTCATGTATCCGAGGAATGCAAGAGTACATTGCTTGAGGTACGGTGCTTGCTTTCGGTCTCTGATGTTTCAGAATATAGAACATGAAGAACTAGGTATCTCTAGTTAGATTTCTGAGCTGAATCAGAATCTTTACTTTTGTTTCATTCCAATTAAATTCTTAGTTACATGACCTTTTCGTAAATTTAATCCTACCGGGGACGCGCGTGGTCTCACGCTCACATAAATGCCTAAAGAAACATAGAAGGCGTAGAATCCATCATACGTAGTTAAACACACCCACATATATATATATGTATGTGTGTGTATAGATGAATTTACTTATTTCTTAATTTATTTTTTCGCTGCGTTTTTCGTTTCGCTCTTCTTCCAAGTCTGCGAGAATTCGCAAGTTTTATTGATGCAAGGCTGAGTTCTTCTTCGTGCGAGGTGAATCCGAAAGCTCTTTCCATAACCACGTCTTCTTCTTCTTCATCGTCATCTTCGTCGTCGTCTCGTCCCTTTAACGTGTTTGGTTTCTTTTTTGCCTTTTTTTTGTGGTTTTGTGTATTTCTCCTTGTGTTGATTGTATCGTTGTTCTTGGGGGGTATAAGAATCACGCCAAGTTGACATCTTGATTCAGATAGATTCGTAACTTTGGGTACCCATTTACCCAGTTTTGTTTCTCGACGTGGGTTTTAAATGCTTTGAGTTCTGCCATGGAGGTTAACGCAAGTTACCTATCCGCTCTTTCCTCTCTCGTTGAATGTGTACACATATGCATATGCGAGGTTTTGATGTAGTCCTTCCCCAGCTCCTTTGAAAGGGGTTACTTTTTCTCTTCGCAATGAATCGGGCAGCAGTTGTATCGATTTAGTTCGATTAATGCTGTTGGAAGATAGTCGTGTCGGGGATTTACCACGAATTGGTTGTTCTGTGGAACTGGATGGTGTTGGAAAAACGTCAGCTTTGGGCTTCGGAATTGGTCATTAATGTGGCTTTTCTGGGATCTGAGGGTTTGAAGACCAGAGTTCATCAGATTACCTGCATTGTCTTCAATATTATGGTTGATCTTGATGTATGACGTCAAGTTATAGACTTTGAGTTGGCTTGCTTGTTCACATCGATTTAGGAATTTGTGTTGGATGAAGTTTCTGTGTCACTGGTAGATTTGCCTTTGCCGATAATATCTCTTGGTTGGTTCCTTCAGATGGAGCAGATCCGTTCAGATAACTTGGAAGGACTTGCAGATGAATCTTCTGAGCAGTTGATGGATTCTCCATCTTCTTCATATCTCAATGGACTTTATGGAGAGCAGGATGTACTTCCGCGTGTTGGAGATCAGTATCAGGCAGAAATCCCTGATCTAATCCCAGAAGATGATCGTTTAAAGCTCATTAACGTCTCTGAATCCAAGCCTCATCCTCAGAATCCCTTCTCACTTTTGCCGATCCAACTCATGTGGACAGGAAGTGAAAAATTCAGAGGTTTCTGCGAAACTAACGGGAACTATGTGCCGAATGATGACGACCCTTTAGCCAAAGCTGATCCGGCTGCTGGTAGCAAAGTGAGGACTATTGTTCTGGCATTGCCATGTCAAAAAAATGTCAAGTTCAAATTCGACTGTCTAGGCAAAAGCCTTAACCCGTTTCCTGGGTCACTGGGCGAATCGTGGGAAGATCTTGAGCAGAAGAGGTTTCTCCTCGGCCTTTACTGTCTAGGGAAAAACCTTGCCTTTGTGCAGAAGTTTGTTGGGAGCAAGAGTATGGGAGATGTATTGTCATACTATTATGGCGGATTTTACAGGTCTAGCGAGTATAGGAGATGGGCAGATGGACGTAGATTGAGAAGCAGACGGTCCATCCAATGCCATAAGTTACTTACCGGTTGGAGGCAGCAGGAACTGTTGTCCCGGATTTCGTCTCATGTATCCGAGGAATGCAAGAGTACATTGCTTGAGGTACGGTGCTTGCTTTCGGTCTCTGATGTTTCAGAATATAGAACATGAAGAACTAGGTATCTCTAGTTAGATTTCTGAGCTGAATCAGAATCTTTACTTTTGTTTCATTCCAATTAAATTCTTAGTTACATCAGTTTACTTTCTCACAGTGATCTCTGAGCTTTCTTTTGTTCTGTAGGTATCTAAAGCATTCAGAGAAGAGAAAATAGCATTGGAGGAGTATGTCTTTACTTTGAAAAGCTCAGTTGGAACAGATATTCTTATAGAAGCAATTGGTATAGGTAAAGGGAAAAAGGACCTCACCAATGGTGCGGTAGAGCCTCCCAAGACAAATCTGGCTAACTCTGGAAACTCTGAAGTACCAACAGGGAGAGCTTGTTCATCTCTCTCACCTGCTGATATTGTGAGGTACTTGACTGGAGGCTTCAGGCTGAGCAAGGCCAGGTCGAGTGATCTTTTCTGGGAAGCTGTATGGCCGCGCCTGTTGGCAAGAGGGTGGCACTCTGAGCAGCCGAGAGACCACCAAGTTAGGAATTCTCTGGTTTTCCTCATACCAGGAGCCAAGAAATTCTCCAGGAGGAGAATGGTGAAGGGTAATCACTACTTTGATTCTGTCACTGATGTATTGAACAAAGTGGCTTTGGATCCAACGCTTCTTGAGTTTGATGCTGAGGCGATTAGAGAGAATTGGAACATAGAAGACAGAGATGGGAATGAACAACTGGTAAATTCAGATGAGTTTGATGATTCTTCACCTGACAGCAAGAGGCAGAGGTACCTGCAGCCACAGAAAAGTAGTAAAAACCTTGATGTAATGATGTTTACAATTGTGGACACGAGCACAACACACGGGGTGGAGAGACGTATGTCCAGAGAGATGAGATGTTTGCCTGTGGAAACAGGTGGTTCATCGACATTTTCCCCCAGCTTCTCGAGTCAATCTGAGGATAACTCGTCAGAATATATGGAAAACAAGGCAGAGAGGAAGGCCAAATCGACAACCGTGAGAGAATGCAGTGATTCTTTGGTTCATGCAAGTGGGGCCAGACTCAGTTCTTGTAAAACCAGCTCTTTAAACATGTCAACAGACAATGTCTTAAGCCAGTGCTCTGTTTTTCCCAGTGAGAGTCATCAGAAGAAGAACCGGAAAGTGAAGCCAAAGGATCCAAATAGGTTGTCCTTTGTTGGCAAAAGGAGTAGTTTAGCCGCTTGGACTATAGGAGAGTTGGGATATTGTGACGAAACTCCGTCCAGGAAGAAGAAATCAAAGACCAAGGAAACTGATATGGGACCAAAGTCACGAAATACCCATCAAGACGTGGTAATGAGAGAAGAAGACAGAGATCAGCCTCATAAACTGTCCTCAGCCAACTCTTTAGCAGGAGACAGCTCTAATGGAAGAAATGAACTCTCCCTGGAAAAACCCGAAACCCATGAGCATTTTGAAATGAACAATTCTCAACTCCAGGTGGAGGGTGAAGCTGAAGTAGTGCAGAACAATGAGAGCTCTTGGACTGAGCATTCTTCCATCAAATTGAACGTGGAGCTGCCCAATGGTGAGGAGAGTGCATATCAGCAACCTGGCAGGAGGCAAAGCACAAGGAGCCGGCCATTGACGGCTAAGGCTCTGGAAGCTTTTGCATTCGGGTTCCTTGGTAGCTCGAAGAAGAAGAGAAAGGAACCAGAGGAAGATTCAAGATACAGATCAAGAACAAAGTCCTCAAAACACAAGCACGATCACATGGTTGTGACTGCCGAGTTCAGAAATGGCATGACGAATAATGATTTTTCAAACACCGACGAAAATGGGTAGAGATTGAAGTTGATAGTTGTTACCAGTAAAGGAGAGCATTGCAGTCAGCCATGGCGCCTCAATGATATAGTTGAAAGAACTTGGGTCAAGCAGTAGAATTTAACAGTTAATATATACATATAGCCAACAGAAATGTTGTCATATTGCTGAGTCACTATAGTTAACAATCTTTTTGCGTCCTCTGTTTCTGATTAGTTGTGTGCTTGCTGTAATACAGTACGTCAATGTTCCGGCTGAAGGAAGGAATATACACATGGTGAACTCTGATCTTTTCCCATCATCAGATCAAACCAGGTCAGATGTGCTTTTAAATAGTGGGATGGTTTATCCTCAGAAGTAAAGTCTTAACTGAGTTGATATAACTCCACCTCGTCAATGTCTTTCCACAACCACTTTAGATCAAAGGTTGTCAGACTTAAGAACCCATAGAGGTTTGAACCACCCATAGATTATATGATTAACAAAACAGTTCCATCACATTTTTTTTTATTAAATTATGTAAGATATATTTCCATTATCTTTGGATAACAATGTACAATACAATTCTACAATAGAAAAGAAAAGAATAAAGTTAATGCTCTTGAGTCGAAACAGAATATCTTTTTGCTACATGATAAGAGGAGGGGAGGGGAGACCGGAGCAAGAGCAGAGGAGCAAGCAAATCTTGTTCTGTCTAAAAATAATCGCCGGAAACTGCACCTGATATCAGTAGAACTAGCCGGAGTCATAAACCTCAGGAAAAATTCCAGCAAACATAAAAGAAGGAATGCAAACATATTATGATATCACTTACCAAAGCTGCTCCAGCGACAGGGACCTTTACCGTTGAATGCTCCTGGCAAAACTCTATTACATGTGACTTTTCTTTTATTTACAAAAAGCTATCACTGCCAAGACATCAGCAAAAATCAGATGACTTTCTATGCATTGAATGATCGAATGTCTGCATATAATTCAGAATGAACATCTTTTTGTACCTCGGGAAACTAATGAGCCAGAGCCTGTGATTGATAGATACATTAAGCTACTAGCAGAATAGTGTTATGATCTGCAGAAACATGTTTGAATAGGTTAGCCAAGATGAAAGAATTAACTTGAAGAACCAGTAACGGTAATAAAGGAAGACGAACTAACCTGAAACCAGAAGCTCTCTCTCTTTGTCTCAGTTTTTGGGTAGTGAAAAGGAAAGCTCAATATTCATCAATTACACTGGGCAATCTCTTTACTACAGCAAACAGGAAACTTCCCCAGAAGAAAAAGCCGTGTTAATGTAATTCTAACAGTCAGCATCTACCTGAACCATGTTCTCTCCATCTATACACACACACACTACTTGTATCTTGGTTTTGTACGAGACAAACCCACAAGTCAGCCGGGTTCTGTTAGTTATCCCTTTTCCCGTCAAAACCTTGCTCAATCTTCCTTGATAGTGTAAGAGAAGCATCATCCCGAAATCCAAATGCAAAAGTTCCTTCCTCTGTCTTACCATAAACCACTTGAAACAAAGTTCCACTGGCTCAGTAAACCAAAGCATTTATTGGCACGTTACAGATCCACAAAAATGCTCAAGATGCAGCTTTTGAATGGAATAGATGCAAAGCTCTATCTCTTTCCCACGTTGGGATTCACAGATACACCAACAGAACTTTCTTTTTTTTTGCCTTTTCGGTCTTTTACCGGTTGCTGGCCTCCATTGCAAGCCTTACTAAACGTAGCAATCCCTCTATGTCTTGGAAGTTGTAATCAAGAGCCCTTTTAATGGATAAAATACCCTCTCCTTGTTGGGCCTCTCCCAAGTTCCCAATAGAAGCAGCCAAAGCAACCCGTGACTTCCTCGAGGCATCCATAGCCAGGCTTACATCCTGAGCCTGTAACAGATATGCAAAAATTGCTGAGCTCAATCACACTAGAATAAAGTTCACACCAGCCACATTACACATCTGATGATGAGGCATATAACTTATTTTCCCAAGAAATTACAAATTCTAAATCTATGCTTAGTTGATAACTACGGATATGCAGGAGTTAAAAAACACTTACATATTGAAGTAACCGTAGGAGGTTAGAGCGGTTTTGAGCAGTGACGATGTGGTTTCCAGCAACTAACGGTGAATTAATACCTTTTGAAGTGCCAACTTTGTCTGCTGTTGCTGGATGGTTCACATTATCAATGTCTGAGGCAGAAGAAGAAGGAGACTCGCCTAAAAGGCAACCATAAGAACATTAGCATGCAAGAGACTTTTAGTAACAGGTTGGCCACAGGATGTGGCTGCTCCAACTAGCTTACCTAGAGGAACCATCTGTAAAGCTGTTTGCAATTCATTTCGATATCTATTGGCACTGGTATAGGAGGAATTAATCACTCTCATAAATGCTACCTCCATGCATTTGTATGCAAGAGCAGCAGCTCCCATATCTTTGGACTTCTCATACTCGTGGGCACAAAATCTATCACGAAAAGATAGCAGTATTTACAAGATGAGAATGAGGAAAAAAAGATTCTTTCTTTTCCCTCACAATTCTAAATTACCCGCAAAGGTTTGCTGTGCTACTATAAATCTTCATAGATTGGACCATCGTCTCTCCTTGTCTAGCACTCTCATTGCTGCTCATTTCTAGGAGAAAAGCACCATGGAGGAATTTGAGGCAAGCCTGGAAGTAAAGCTCAATGTGCTCAAGGTTTGAGACAGTGTTCTGCAAAACACATGCAATATCGATAAGAACAGCAACACAAAATGAAGACTAGAACATCATAGTACAATGCAATAAAGAATGAGACAAATCTGTCAAATGAACCTTGAGACGATCAGCCGTATGTTTCAGGTCTTTAGCTTCTTTTAAAGCATTGTGAGCAGCCTGAGAAGATGTTAATTCCTTATGCAAGGGGCTCGGAGAATGATCATTCTGCAACGAAGTTGCTGAATTGTTCTTCCTTCTTATCTGAGCGGTTGCCTTCGAGGCATCATCAGCTTGAGAGCTATTGCCAGCTGACTTGCCACATTTATCAACTTTCTTAGGCGCAGATAGAAGGGAGGAATGCCTAACAGAAGTCTCATCTTGGATACCTCTAGAAGGTGGCCATGACTGAAAAGTTTCCTTTTCTGAGAACATATCTGCTTTATTGCCCATTTCAGATGATTTCCTTGCAGAGTTTCTTTCAACATCGTACTGTCTTGGGATGTTTGGTCTCACTGCATCCACTTTACCATTGGGGCTACCACGCACCCCAACATCTGTTTGGCCTTCTGTTTTACTTTTCTCCTTAAGAAATTTTCCTTCATGTGTTTTCTTGTCAATATATCTTGGACCATCCTGTAAATCAGACATGATGCTTTGACTCTTGTCTTTGGACCGAGAAGATGAACCTTTTCCTGACTTCCTCGACAAGGACCCATTACTACGCTGATGATCATTTGTATGTCTTCCTTGTTCATGTGAATGATCAAGTTTTCGTGGCAAAACGTTCTGACCACTATCCTCAATGTCATATCTTTTGGCATCAAGAGAAGGTTCCTCGCACTCTTTGGCTTTCAAACTAGACTCTTTATCCCAAGAATCAAGCACAGAAGACTCGTGGGACCCATGTTTGTCTTTCATTTGTGTTTGCAATCTGTCACTCCCACCATCATCTTCACCATCAGAGAATCTTCTCAAAATAATTGCTGAGAGGATATTACTATCATGCGGTTCTTTTTTCTTCATTCTGACTGATCCACTGTTCTCTGGGCCAGAAATTCTCATAGGTGAAGAAGATACTGACTCAACGGGTGAACCTTTACCTTCATGGATGCTGTTTTTGGCTTTATGGGAAATGGAAATCTTAGAAGAACTTGAAGTGGCTGCGATTGAGTTTTGAACATGTCTAAACTCTCTTTTTGAGTGACGTTTGCTTTTCTTTTCAGACCTTGCATTTTCTTTGGAAAAACTAGATTCCTTTTCCTCATATTTCGAAATCCGAGCCTTCTTTTGCTCCTGATTCTCATTTTCACTTAACTCACTGTATACTTGAAAACCATGGCTGTCTCTTAGTTTCCTCTTTCTCTTGGCTTCTGTGACATCACTGGAGGCTCCTTCCTCTTTTGGCCTCTTGGATGAGGCTTGAGGTTTGTGCTTCTTATCAGGCTCCGTTCCCTTTGAAAGGTCAAAATATCTCCGTCGGTCATTATCTATAGACATGGTAGGCACACCACCACTTGAGCTAGGGCGCCCAGGCCTCATGTCACCATGTCCAGAACCCTGATCTTGATCAGGAAACAGAAACATTTCAGTCTTCAACTTCTTGGTTAGCATAGAACTCTCTCTATCAGCATCCCTTTTGCTTTTTCTCTTCAAACTCCTCGAATCACCTGCTCACAAATTGACTCATGGGCTTCAGGAGCATTTATAAAACTGAAATGGCTAAACAAGTTTAAGTAAATTTTTCTGGGAGTAATACCTCCTCCATCAGAGTGCTGATCCACGAGTTTTGCTTTCTCATTCTGTTTATGTTTTTGTTTCTCTTTGGGCAAGTGACTATGCCTGCCTATATTGGATTGATTTACAAAACTGGAATGATGAATGCTACCGTTTCTTGCTGATGCTTGTGTGGTCTTCTTGCTAGTTTCAGCTGTTTGAGGACCTTCCTTGCCAATTCCATTGGTTACCTCTTTCAATCCCTTTTTCCTATTCTTTGTGATGTCGTCTCCTTGGTTAAACCGGGAACTTCTGCCTAAGGGGTTACTCTGCATGGCAGCTTGACTATCCAGGGCTGGGGCTTGATACATTGCCCATAGAGCCTTCGTTGTTTCATCTTCAGGGACATTGCAATTGTTCATTCCAGGCCTAGGACAGACATTATAGAAAAAGTATCAAGTTCCGCTCGATAGGTATACATAATCTGCATGACTTGAAAACTTCGCTTCAGGAGAAGGGCACTGGATGCAACTGAGTCGCTGAGAAAAGTTTTGTAAGGAGAGTACACATATGATATCTAGCTAGTGTGTGATATCTCTAATCATCTGACACATCATGGAAGAAAAATCTACGATGAAATAATGGAAACAAGCAACAGGAGGGGGGGGGGACAAAGAACTTACAGCCAATTAAGCATGGCGCACATCCATTTCTCAGGAAGGTCATTTGGTAATATGCCAAAAGGAAGAAGCCTCCACTTTCCACACTTGTCACAAGCAACCCAATTTTCTTGAATGAACACAGGATTAGAATTTGCAAGAGAAGCATCACATCCTGGTTTGCTCAAAATAGGAGGAGCAACGTTTTTAACTTCCTTTGGAGGAGATTCTATCAGTGGGAAGCTTGATTTTTCATATATATCATCAACAGCAGTTACTACTACCTTGTCTGATTTCCGGGAACCTATCACTTCCAATGAACAACAATTATCCTCTTCGTCTTCTTCTTCTTCTTCTTCAGATTCCTCCATGTCTCCAAAAAAGTCTTTGTAAGCGTCCTCGACCTTTCTTACGTCCTTGTTAGGTTTCAAGGCTACCACTTGCTTTCTGATAGTGTGACAGTCAACTTGATCATTATTCTCAGTCTCTTCCTTCAACTTCATCTTTCCTCCCGACGACAATTGAGGCTCCTGCTCTTTCAGAGACTTCGCAACATCTTGTTCATTGCGGTTATCTCTTTGACTAGCCTTGTGATTTCTCAAAGAATCTTCAAGCCCAGTTTTTGCTCTCGAAGCACCTGAGTCCTTCTTGCTTGAACTTGAAATTCTCCTCCCTTTGTGCTTGTCCTCTTTCCTTGAATGGTGTGAAACATCATCCAAAGAGCTAGTCTTTTTGTCTTCCCGAACACTTCCAGCTGAACTAGTCCTACGATTCTCATCCAATCCAAGATCTTTATGCTGAGTTGGAGCCCACAATCCTCTCTCACCATCACCCACAACTTTGCTCTGACAGGCAGCATTGGAGTCATCCTCTGATACATCAAATAACTTAACACTTGGTTTTGTCGTGTCAACAGCAGTAGGATATGACGTGTCTGTTTCGATGTCCTCCTTTCTTGCACAATTGCGTCCATAAAAAAAATTCTTCTTACTGCGGCCATTGGCCTCCACAGCAAAGATTTTCCTCTCTGCTCTCTTTATTTTCTTCTCTGCCAATGGTTTCTCTTCAATACATTTAGGTTCCAAGCCAGTCATCGTAACATTAGAACTTTCATTGGCAAACCTGGAAGGGGTTGTATACTTGTTATCCTTTTGGAACTTTTCCCTCTCAATAAATCGGATTAGCTCATCAGAAAGAGGCGATAACAGATGATCTTCCACAGGAAGGGAAGTCATGACCTGCATTAAGACATTCAACTCGATAAGCATCTCGAGAAAAGGAACTATCACAGGATCCAAACAAAATAGCAACTGTGGAACTCTTACTGTAAGAATACTAGTAGGAGACTCAAATGGAGAATCCCGAGGGTCACAATACATCCCTTCACTTTCTGAAAGGCCATGATCCAATGATAAAGAAGGCGACACATCAAGGCCAAGGCCACTGTATATCTCAGCATTCTTTTCTCCAGCCAAGTTATCTGACCCCACTTTGATCCGAAGCTTCAAAGAGTTCTGTTTACTGAAGACAACAGGTTTCTTTTTTGCAGAAGAACTAGCAGTTTCTGAACGGTTGGATTTCTTGGAGTTCATAGATTTTTTTGGGTTTGCAGAATCAGACGATGATAAAGCCTTTGAGGCGGAACGTGATGACAGGATTGAGGAAGCATGCCCGGGTCTCACTTTCTGAGGAACAATAGATGAAGGTGCAATACCATGCTGATAACGAAGGAAAGTGCATAAGAGATAAAACAAACTAGCATTTGAAGAGAACATAACAAATACATAGGCAGACATTTGCACGGTGATATGCTGGTAGGCTTGAGAGAACACCTACCTCTGCCAGAAAAATGTTTGGAGATCCAGGAGTTGTGCAGTTCTGCAGCTTTGTTGGTGTCTTTGGATGAGACCAGACAGGAGAGCGCTGATATGTCGGTAAGAAAGAGCCATATCCACCAAACTTTGGCCCTGTAATCACACTCAAATCATTAGCCTGAATTTGTTCCGAGGTACTTGGACCTATGGAGAACAGTGCTGCCACACATCAACATACCAAGATTCTCAGTCAAAACTCCACCTTCAAAGTCCTTCTGGAAGTGTCCAAGGACATTATGAAGCTTCTCATCCTTCAAAATAAAGAAAAAGGAACGAAAGTCAAGAAACCAAAGAACAGCATCCTGCTTGAGGTCTGAATGGGCAACACTGTATTTGAAAAAAATAACTAGCTGCCAAATGGGTGATGCGAGTTTACAGTCTGACCATTCAGAGCAACAGCTCTGTGGTACAATTAAAGCAATATCTCATCTTGGTTGGGATCAAAGTGAAATCACCAAAGAGATAACCATACTTCCCATGTGACCTTCACTAGAGCTTGATGTCAGGCATAAAAAACATTGGAACACAAACCATAACCAATGAGATAAAAATCCCTAACTCTCCTACATCACAAACAAGCTCTACAAGTTTCCTAACAAAACTGACACATCCAATCAGGGACGGAAGATATCTACACTGTAACGTTAACACTTCATAATCTATTTAGGAATAAGCGAAGTATAAAGGATGGTTGTTACTTCATGGTTGAGGACTTACAATGTAAGAGAGATCAGTATCGGGGTCTATGCATCCGCCATAATCATTGTTGTTATTGTAGGAACAAGCCTCTCCTTCTTCAAGCTCAGACTCCTCCATACCTATTCCTTCTACTTACACCACCAAATCCTAACTCTATCCCCTTTCCACCATTCCAATTAAGCAACCCCCTAAATCAGGCAAATCCACCGCGAAACCGAAAGCTCTTCTTGACCCGTACACAGAATGTTATAATCAGCCAGAGAAATAAAAACCCACCTAGGGTTTGGCCAAAGTTCGATCGAAATAGAATCCGATCAGAACAAAACTGAACCAAAAAAAAAAAAACAACACAATAGAAAACCCAGAAACTGGATGGTTAAATTCCGCAAAATCGAACGAAGAAATCGGCAGAAGATGGAGGCGAAGGGGGGGTTTCCGTATAAACGCAAGGATCGGTTAGTTTCGATCTCTGCCGATGGTGGGATCAATGAGCATAGACGTAGAACCAATGAGCATAGCCGCGGTTCTTTCTCTTTCTTTTTTTTCCCTTTCAATTCTGTGCAGAAAGAAACCGATCGTTCAAAGGTCGAACTGTTGAAAACGAAGGACAAAAAACATTGAACTTTTGTTACGGAAAGATTTGTAGAGCCGAATCGCTCGAGTGTTTTGTTACAACAGCTGTGGTCCGATTACTAAACTCTTCGCTGGCAACAACCACCACCCGCAGATTTCGGCGCGTGTCGCAAACTCGCGGCGGCTTTGGTAGTAGGTTCCCGAAAAATTGCAAGTGATTTCAACCTTCCGCGATAAAAATTACTAGTAGGCTCTAATTGTTTCATGTTTGATTATTTTTTTTACTAAATTATCTTTCAAAGTT
>NW_010969648.1:587514-587753 GCF_000463585.1 Tarenaya hassleriana | reverse complement strand
CCAAACACATTTAGATTGCATCGAAACATTTTTAGAATTCGTCTAAACATGTTTAGAGTGCATCCAAACATGTTTAGAGTGCGTTTAAACACATTTAGAGTGCATCCAAACATGTTTAGAGTGCGTCAAAATATACTTAGAGTGCATGCATCCAAATATTTTTAGAGTGCGTCGAAACATGTTTAGAGTGCATCCAAACATACTTAGACTGCATCCAAACAGTTTTAGAGTGCATCAAA
>NW_010969648.1:586914-587171 GCF_000463585.1 Tarenaya hassleriana | reverse complement strand
TTTCGACGCACTTTAAATATGCTTCGATGCACTCTAAAAATGTTTTGATGCACTCTAAAACTGTTTGGACGAACTCTAAATATGTTTCGACGCTCTCTAAAAATGTTTTACGCACTCTAAACATGTTTGGACGCACTCAAAACATGTTTCGACGCACTTTAAATATGCTTCTATGCACTCTAAAAATGTTTCGATTCACTCTAAACATGTTTTGATGCACTCTAAAACTGTTTGGATGCAGTCTACGTATGTTTGGA
>NW_010969648.1:581512-584923 GCF_000463585.1 Tarenaya hassleriana | reverse complement strand
GCCCGTCCGTTCTGGCTTGCTAGAACGGACGGTCCATGTGCTCTTCTGGACCGTCCGTTCCGGGCTTCGGGTTTTTCCAAAATAAAACCGACAATCGCTCTGGACCTCGGACAATCCGGGATTCTGAAGAATTCAGATTTTTGATCGAACAATTGTTGTGTTGGATCAATTATCATAATTGGAATCAAAGCCTCACATAAGACCAAGCTTGATGAAAATCAAGAATTCAGAGTTTTGATTGTACAATCGTTGTCTCGAATCAAATATATCTGAATTAGGATATTGAGAGGGTTCTGATATCGAATCTAAGGCAAACAATTGTTGTTTGGCAAAGGGATTCTGTACATAGACGACTCAATAGAACTAAGTGTAGTTCAACTGAGTTGATCAGAACAACTTGACTGAATTGACTTGAATTCAGTTAAGGTACCCTGGTGTTCAAGTCACCTATGCCTCATGCAATCTCAAGCTGTTACCGCCCACTAGTAGAGCAACTATCAAGGCCTCGATCGTCATGGTTACGGGTCATGCCCTAGCTGAGCAAGTGAGTTAGGATCCATATTTCACATGTTTTTGAGTCAGCTAGGGCATGACGCTCAAAACCATGCTATTTAGGTAGACAACTCTTTGTCAATCACATCCTATGTGATTCCTAGATGTGTATGGGATAGTGATACGCTATCACTGCATGTTCCTCATCCCATCCTTACCATTAGGTCCAAGTCCGACTTGATAACCCAATTCAAGCTCAACCATATTTGAGATATGAGAATCATGATTTCTCCATACTGCCTCACCAAGATAGTCAGGCACGCTCAGCTAGGGCATGACCCGTAACCATGACGATCGAGGCCTTGACAGTTGCTCTACTAATGAGCGGTAATAGCTTGAGATTAAACATGAGGCTTCACTTGTCTTGAACACCAGGATACCTTGACCGAATTCAAGTCATTCTAGTCAAGTTGTTCTGATCAACTCAGATGAACTACTCTTAGTTCGTTTGAGTCGTCTATGTACAGAATCTCTTGGCCAAACAACATTTGTTTGCCTTAGATTCGATACCAGAACCCTCTCAATATCCTAATTCAGATATTTGATTCGAGACAACGATTGCACAATCAAAACTCTAAATTCTGGATTGTCATCAAGCTTGGTCTTATGTGAGGCTTTGATTCCTATTCTGATAATTGATCCGACACAACGATTGTTCGATCAAAAACCTGAATTTTTGGAATCCCGGATTGCCCGAGGTCCAGACCGACCGTCGGTTTAATTTTTGAAAAATCCGAAAACCGGAACTGACGGTCCAGAAGAGCACGTGGACCGTCCGTTCTAGCTCACCAAGATAGTCAGGTACGCTCAGCTAGGGCATGACCCGTAACCATGACGATCGAGGCCTTGATAGTTGCTCTACTAGTGGGCGGTAACAGCTTGAGATTGCATGAGGCATAGGTGACTTGAACACCAGGGTACCTTAACTGAATTCAAGTCAATTCAGTCAAGTTGTTCTGATCAACTCAGTTGAACTACACTTAGTTCTATTGAGTCGTCTATGTACAGAATCCCTTTGCCAAACAACAATTGTTTGCCTTAGATTCGATATCAGAACCCTCTCAATATCCTAATTCAGATATATTTGATTCGAGACAACGATTGTACAATCAAAACTCTGAATTCTTGATTTTCATCAAGCTTGGTCTTATGTGAGGCTTTGATTCCAATTATGATAATTGATCCAACACAACAATTGTTCGATCAAAAATCTGAATTCTTCAGAATCCCGGATTGTCCGAGGTCCAGAGCGATTGTCGGTTTTATTTTGGAAAAACCCGAAGCCCGGAACGGACGGTCCAGAAGAGCACATGGACCGTCCGTTCTAGCAAGCCAGAACGGACGGTCTGCCTTTAATGGTCCGTCCATTCCCAATCGTCATGGAACGGACAGTCTGCCATCCGTGGACCGTCCGTTCCAGACCTTCTGGAACGGATGACCGAATGCAGACCGACCCCGAAGACTGATCGTTCCAACAAACCCAGACCGGACGGTCCAAAGACCAGACCGAACGGTCTATCGAGCGTAATCCGAAATCCTCTTCTGATCATCGGTCCAGACCGGTCGGTCCAACCCTTGGACCGGTCGGTCTGACCTAATTTGACCAAAGAGGAAGAACCACCGTCACGCGTAGACCGATCAGTCTACTCTCTAGACCGATCGGTCCATGCGACGGACAGATTTCGGATCTCGGTTTTGGGTCCCGAAAACTAGGGTTTTCATCCTCGTTTCGACGCACTGTCAAGCCTCCGAAGAACCATAGCTCATCCATGCATCATTCTACAATCAAAATCATCAAACAAGCATAGATCTCATGTTTACATGCATTCTAACAATTAAAACCATGAAAAACATGCAAAGATCTATAGTCTACATGCATTCTAACAATTAAAATCATGCAAACCTGCAAAGATCTATTGTTTACATGCATCTCAACAATTAAAATCATGCAAACAAGCAACAGGCACGGCGATATACAGAGAACCAGGCTCTGATACCATTGTTGGATTCCCTTCGGGTTCCTAGCATGCGATCTCATCGATCTAGGGTTTGGATTCTAGGTTTCACGCAGCGGAAGAAAAAAAATCTAAACCTAGCCAAACGTAGAGTTGAAAGCACAACTCCTCTACACGTATCCACACCGGCGGAATGAATTCCAACACTTTGGAACATATCTGCTAGGATTTGTGAAGAGAAAACGACGTCCTTGACTTGGAATCGATATTCCGGTCTTTTGAACTCAAAATCAAGCTTCTCTAAGCTCTCATGAGTGTCTTGGACGTCTGAGGTTAATTACCTAGGGGTTTTGGCGGCTCCCCAATTAATTAGGATTGCACAAAGCCCTAAAACGCGAAAAAAGAAACTTCCCCGAAAGTCGGACCGTCCGGTCTAGGTCTGGACCGGACGATCTGACCTTCCACGCGGAACGGACGTTCCGCTTTTACTCATAGAACGGACGGTCTTGTCGCCTGGACCGTCCTGTCCAGATCTGGACCGAACGATCTGGCCCTTTGCGGAACGGACAGTCCACTTCCTTCTTATGGGCGGGCCCATCCGGTCCAGGTCTGGACCGGACGGTCTGGCCATCTGGAACTCTTCCAGATTGCTCTGTCGTTCTTTTCTCGCGTTGTTCTCTTCACGTGTGATCCATCCCTAATGGTGTGTGACCCTGTAGGTGCATTCGAAGTGGCAGTGATTTCGGAAACCCTTCCCCGAACCACAAGTCATGGTTAGCCTCTAGCAAGACGCCATGATCGCCCACCTAGAATAGAGTTAGAGATGATCTAACAAAGCCATTCATAGTTCGAGTTCTGATCCTTTGTCTCACGATGTCGTATGTTGAACAAGGGCATGGTATGA
>NW_010969648.1:575293-581451 GCF_000463585.1 Tarenaya hassleriana | reverse complement strand
GAGGGGCCCAGCGACATCTCTCCTGCGTAGGAGGTGACAAGTCCCGTATTGCATGTCTACTATCTGCATATGATTCGTGAATGTATCTGAGCAACGCCGTTATGATCATCCGGTTAAAGACGACGTTTGATGCAGTCAAGACACATCACTCCTCATATCAGATTCTCTAGACATCTCAGGTCTGAGAATCCAAGAACGAACCGCTGTATGAGATTCAAGTCATGACTCATGTCCATGTGACTATCTCATGCGGGTCATCCAGTAACTCGTTCCAAACGAGAACCCATGATTGTGATTTGCATCCAATGCATATGATCATAATCATCTATCACACATCATGCTGATCTTAATTCATCATTGTTCCCACAATGATAACTGACCAGGGAGTTTAGAATCATCTGCAACGATTCAAGGATATTTACCGTCATAACAAACATGCTGATGAGGACATCGGATCTAACAACATCTCGTAAAGAAGATCTTGGCGGAAGCATACATGGAGCAAAGATAACGGCAAACCGAGTTCCACAACCGAGTTCCACCTCGGATCGAAGCCACCAAGTAAAAGGAAGTTGCTTGGAGTGCAAGAGAATTATCCAAAGGAAGCTTCTTCATCATCAAGGCAACTCCAACAACTATCTTCCCAACCACCTCATTTAATGCATTGGACTCCTACCCCTCTTGCATGTTCTTGTCATTTAATGTTGTAGTTGAGAATTCTAGCCTATATAAAGGCCTTGTAATGCATCATTTGTAATCAGACTTGTAGAATGTCTCAAACATTTCGAGTTTTATAAACTCTTCTTCGGTTTGTCCGAAATTTATCCCGATCTTCGGTGTGTCCGAGATCACACCCTCAATGAGTTTCTAAGTTTGCTAGGATCCATATTTCACATGATTTTGAGTCAGCTAGGGCATGACGCTCAAAACATGATATTTAGGTAGACAACACATTGTCAATCACATCCTATGCGATTCCTAGATGAGTATGGGATAGTGATCGTTACCACTGCATGTTCCTCATCCCATCCTTACCATCAGGTCCAAGTCCGACTTGATAACCCAATTCAAGCTCAACCATATTTGAGCTATGAGAATCACGATTTCACCATACTACCTCACCAAGATAGTCAGGTACGCTCAGCTAGGGCATGATCCATAACCATGACGATCGAGGCCTTGAAAGCTGCTCTACTAATGGGCGGTAATAGCTTGAGATTAAACATGAGGCTTCGTTTGACTTGAACACCAGGAAACCTTAACTGAATTCAAGTCATTCTAGTCAAGTTGTTCTGATCAACTATGTTGAACTACTCTTAGTTCGAATGAGTCGTCTATGTGCAGAATCCCCTGCCAAACCACCCTTGTTTGCCTTAGATTCGGTACCAGAACCCTCTAAAGATCCTTATTCAGATATTTGATTCGAGACAACGATTGCACAATCAAAACTCTGAATTTCTAGATTGTCATCGAGCTTGGTCTTATGTCAGGCTTTGATTCCAATTCTGATAATTGATCCGACACAACGATTGTTCGATCAAAACCCTGAATTTTTTGGAATCCCGGATTGTATGAGGTCCAGACCGACCGGTTCAGACTGTGAACCGATCGGTCTGACCAGCTCAGACCGTTCTAACCCGTTCTGAGTCGTTTGGTCTTGGTCTGAGACCCAGACCGGTCGGTCCAACCTTTTGGACCGATCGGTCCAGACCTAATCAGACCGAACGGACTGATCACTGGTCTTGGAGTCCTAGACCGGACGTCCAACCTTTGGACCGGTCGGTCCAGCCTCTCAGATCTAGATCAGACCGACCCCGAAGAGCGAACGTTCAACCAGACCCAGACCGGTGGTCTTGAGACCAGACCGGTCGGTCTGTAGAACGTTATCCAACTTATCCTTTTATGGTTAGAGGTCCAGACCGGTCGGTCCAACCCTTGGACCGGTCGTTCTGACCTAATTTGACCTAAAAGGAATAGCCACTGTCATGCCTCTGGAAAAACCTCGCTCATCCATGCATCATTCAACAATCAAAATCATCAAACACGCATAGATCTCATGTTTATATGCATTCTAACAATTACATGAAAACATGCAAAGATCTATTGTTTACATGCACTTTAACAATTAAAATCATGTAAACAAGCAACAAGCACGACGATATACAACCAACCAGACTCTGATACCTTTGTTGGGTTATCTATGGGTTTCTAGCATACAATCTCATCGATCTAGGGTTTGGTTTCTAGGTTTCATGCAGCGGAAAAAAAAATCTAAACCTAGCCAAACGGCACACAAAACCAATTATGCAATAACACGAAAGAACGTGTATATCAACGTGGAATTCGAATACTTACCTCGTTCTAACAAGATCTGGAAGTATCAATCGATCCAGGGCCTGTTTTAATCACTAAGAGTTGAAAGTACAACTCCTCTACACGTATCCACACCCAAGAAGGATTCCAACACTTTAGAACATATCTGCTAGGATTTGTGAAGAGAAAACGACGTCCTTGACTTGGAATCGATATTCCGGGGTTTAGAACTCAAGAGAAAGCTTCTCCAATGCTCTAGGAAGTGTCTAGGACGTGTTAGGTTAATTACCTAGGGTTTGGGGCGGCTCCCATCATTAATATGATTGCCTAAACCCTAAAAACGCGAAAAAGAAGTTTTTCCTGAAAGTCGGACCGTCCGGTCTAGGTCTGGACCGGAGGTCCAGGTCTGGACTGGACGGTCTGGCCATCTGGAACTCTTCACATGTGGTCCATCCCTAAGGTGTGTGACCTATAAGCCCATTCGAAGTGGTAATGGCTTCGGAAACCCTTTTTCCGAACCACAAGTCATGGTTAGCCTCTAGCAAGATGCCATGACCACCCACCTAGAGTAGAGTTAGAGGTGATCTAACAAAGCCAACAATAGCTCGAGTTCTGATCCTTTGTCTCACGATGTCATATGTTGAACAAGGGTATGGAGTGAGCCACCCTTCCAGTTCAACCGCTTACTCATCTTGGCAAATCGACTGACAAAATAGATGTAAATTCATCTATAGCGTGGCCACGCGTTTTAAACAGTCCGATTTCCACGAGGGGCCCAGCGACATCTCTCCTGCTAAGGAGGTGACAAGTCCCGTATTACATGTCTACTATCTACATATGATTCGTGAACGTATCTGAGCAACGTCGTTATGATCATCCGGTTAAAGACGACGTTTGACGCAGTCAAGACACGTCACTCCTCATACCAGATACTCTAGACATCTCAGGTCTGAGGATCCAAGAACGAACCGCTGTATGAGATTCAAGTCATGACTCATGTCCATATGACAATCTCATGCGGGTCATCCAGTCACTCGTTCCAAACGAGTACCCATGATTATGATTTGCATCCAATGCATATGATCATCACCATCATCAATCACACCTCATGCTAGTCTTAATTTATCATTGTTCCCACAATGATAACTGACCAGGGAGTTTAGAATCATCTGCAATGATTCAAGGATATCATACCTTCGACGAACACTTCGACTCCAGAGTCCGCCTACTGGATCGAGTATAGGTGGAGTGCTACTTGGGAGGCTAGGTCAACGCGAGACATTCCCCAGTTGGACCCATCGTAAAGTGGACTCAGGGCATGTCGGATGAACTGTAGCTCCGTCTGGGATACTGACCCCGGATCTTTCCTAGCAAACAGTGTGTTAGCTAGGATCATGTGAAAATACCTGACTGCGGGATGTCAGATCCATGTAGACTTCAGACGACTGGGTATGTAGTCGCGAGATCCTATCTCTGACCAGCACTGCCGTAGTATGGGGCCGCTAACGGATGGAAGCTCGGCCATCTCTCTGGGTGTAACACCGAGGATCTCAGAGAACTGAGCCATGGTGAGGTGGTAGTGACGCCCGGCTATCCAGAAGGCCATGTAAGCTCTGCGGGCATCGCCGTCCTGGGGAATGTACAGGCGGTATGATGCTAGAAATTCCGCTGTCAGCTGCCTATATGTCGATTCGCGAGCCTCAAGGATGCTGAGCCATCCTAATTGGTCGCATAAGCCGTGGACCTGCTCGTAGAATCCTAGCTCGATAATCTCCTCATCTGGGAATTTCGTGCAGTAGATCAGGTTGGAGAAGTTGACTGTTGTCTGCTGCATGTCAGGGGTGGGCAGGCGGAAGCGAGGTTCGTGGTCCGTGTCGCTGACTACCGCTGTCGGAGGGGTCAGGGTCATCAGCGCATCCCCCCGTGGTTGGAAAGGGGCGAGCGGTGGAATGTGATCCTCGCGAATGTCTGATGCTCTAGATTTGGTCTTGCGGGTGGCCATCTGAAACTCAAGACAAAGACAAGTGAGTGCGACCGGGATCGCAAATACGCGTGGAAAACGGCCCGGATATCGCACAGATTACTGACTCGGCCGAGTCAAGAGTGTCTAGGCCCGAGTCAACGTGCCGTCAATGGTCGACGGGCCGGAGTCAAGAGTGTCTAGGCCCGAGTCAACGTGCCGTCAATGGTCTGTGTTTTGCCTCGGTCGAGTCAGCACTTGACTCGAACCGAGTCAAAACGGTTTGATCTCAGCGTATTGCCTCGGTCAAGTCAACACTTTACTCGGACCGAGTCAGAACGTTGTTCGTCCCGCCGCCCGAAAATCTGCACAGAAAACTTCCGAAATCGCCAAAAACAATCGAAAAAACTCATGGATAATGGAGAATAAGCATGTATGTCAAAGATCTGTGTCCTAACCACTTCAAAACTCATGAAAATTCTCTGATTTGGTGAAAATCACAAATCTTCCTCTCAACCCAAAAAGCTTTCGAAAATCCGGAATGAATATGTGTAAATCTTGGCGAAATAGGTATGAATCGTCGAAATTCTGCAAAATCTAAGTGCGAAGATACATACCGTACGGATTTTGGTTGCGAAATCGGAAGGGGTGACTCGAAGTGGCAAGACCGAGTGAGGAAAGTGTTTTCGTGAAAAGGAGAGGAAGTGGGGAAGAAAACGGCTGAATGGAATAAATATGGTTTCGAAACTGTGATCGTACCGAGTCAACACTTGACTCGGTCGAGTCAGTTTACCTTGTACCGATTCATCCTCTGCGAATTGACTCGGTCGAGTCAACACTTGACTCGGACCGAGTCAGAACTCTGAGACAATATCCAAACTCTGTTTCTGCGCTCGACGACCTGCATATCAAGTTTTATACCCCTGTACCCAAGGGAAAACACCATGTAGGCTCCCGAATCCAAAGAAAAAAAACTCTAAAACTTAAATAACACCCAAAAGCAAAACAAAAACCCCGGGTTGCCTCCCGGGAAACGCTTCTTTATGGTCGATATCTAGACCGTGTGTAAACTCAGGCAGGTGGTGGTATGGCGAGAGGAAGAACGCCTCTCTCACCTGCAGGGTCGGCCGGGTTATACAGCTTCAGACGCTGTGCATTTATCTTGAACGTACCACCCGTGCCGTTATACACCTCAATTGCGTCGTGGTCGTAAACTCGATGGATCTTGAGTGGACCGGACCACTTAGACTTCAGCTTACCTGGAAACAATCGCAAACGAGAGTTGAAGAGAAGGACAACATCACCTGAGTGGAATGATCGTTGAATGATGTGTCGATCATGCCATTTCTTCGCTCTCTCCTTGTAGATTTTCGCGTTCTCATACACGTCAAGTCTGATTTCTTCGAGATTGTGAAGTTGGAGTTCACGTTTCTCTGCAGCGGTCTTCATGTCATAGTTGAGCGCCTTGATTGCCCAATACGCTTTGTGCTCGACCTCAACCAGTAGATGACATTTCTCTTCAACTCTCGTTTGCGATTGTTTCCAGGTAAGCTGAAGTCTAAGTGGTCCGGTCCACTCAAGATCCATCGAGTTTACGACCACGACGCAATTGAGGTGTATAACGGCACGGGTGGTACGTTCAAGATAAATGCACAGCGTCTGAAGCTGTATAACCCGGCCGACCCTGCAGGTGAGAGAGGCGTTGTCTGAGGATGATATGGAGTAGCAATCCGATGATGAACCCCGTACTTCTTCAGTAGTGTCTCGATGATCTGGTTGACAAAGTGTGTGCCGCCATCGCTAATCACAACACGAGGGACACCAAAACGTGGAAAAATAATCTGTCTAAATAGCCTAACCACAGTCTTAGCATCATTCTTCGCGC
>NW_010969648.1:574944-575236 GCF_000463585.1 Tarenaya hassleriana | reverse complement strand
TGTCCCAAACATCAAAAGGTTCCACTTCTAGAATAAAATTCTGAGGCATCTCGTAGCGTTTAGAAATGTTACCTGTGTGCTGGCAAGAATCACATGAGGCGACATACCTATGGACATCCTTGAACATCGTAGGCCAATAGAATCCCACTTGTAGAATCTTCGCTGTGGTCTTCGAAGCGGCGAAATGACCTGCATAATCAGAAGAGTGGCAATGGAAAATTACCTGTTGCACTTCTTCCTCGGGAATGCATCGTCTGAACATCCCATCGGTACCACGCTTGAACAAGAATGG
>NW_010969648.1:572037-573963 GCF_000463585.1 Tarenaya hassleriana | reverse complement strand
GGGATTATATACCCTATTTCGGATAGTACGTGGGTGAGTCCTGTGCAGGTTGTACCCAAGAAGGGAGGCATGACCGTGATCCAGAACGAGAAGAACGAGCTTATTCCTACGCGGACGGTCACGGGATGGAGGATGTGCATCGACTATCGTAAGTTGAACTCCAACACCCGTAAGGATCACTTTCCTTTGCCTTTTATTGATCAGATGTTAGAGAGACTTGCACTCCACTCGTACTTTTGCTTTCTATCCTCCATCCCGTGACCGTCCGCGTAGGAATAAGCTCGTTCTTCTCGTTCTGGATCATGGTCATGCCTTCCTTCTTGGGTACAACCTGCACAGGACACACCCACGTACTATCCGAAATAGGGTATATAATACCCGCATCCAAAAGCTTCATGACCTCCTTCCTAACTACCTCTTTCATCGTCGGATTCAATCTACGCTGATGCTCAACAGAGGATTTCGACTCATCATCTAAGTGAATACGATGCATGCATAACGAAGGGCTAAGTCTGATGAGGACCTCGGAATCCCGAGTGATGCATCAAACTATATCTTGGAGGTAAAGGAACACATGGAGCTAATGATAGCTTGGAACGGGAGCACGGAGCACAGAGCTAGGAGCTCAACGGAATAGCTTGGAGCTTAAGCAATGCTTGGAAGATGCACCTTACAACAATGAAAGGCTACAAGGAGATACACGATCAAACCTTCAAGAATCAAGAAGCAATTGTGAGCTAAATACATCTCAAATTAGAGGACCAAAGACAGAGAATCACAAGCATCATCTTGACCCAAACCACCTCTCATGTGTGCCAAATCTCGAGCTCCTTGTGTTAACGTCATTGCATCCATCAATCACGCCTTGAACGCATCTCGGAATGGAGCTACACACCTTCCTTGTTTTGGATCAGCTAAGGGATGAAACTTCTCTATATTACAAGTCTAACTTGCTTCATTCCCAAGTCATTCAAGCAAAGGAAGCTTCTTGAGTCACAAGTCAATTCCCAACAGCTAGTTTCTACCAACCACCACATTTAATGCAAGAGGCTCCACCTATCTTGCATGACATTTACCATTAATGTTATTTCTTTTGTTTTACCTTTAAATATGAGTTGTAAGACATCATTTGGATCAGATTTTTGAAGATGAATTAAGTAATTTCGAGCTTGTCTCAAACTCTTGTTGGGGTGTCCGACATTCTTTCGGTTTGTCCGTGAAATCCCGTCTTGGTTTGTCCGAGGCTTGTCTTGGTTTGTCCGAGACCCTATCCTTTGTTCTCCATCCATCTCTTGACTACGATTCGAATTCGAGAGCCTCTACAAGTGCCGGTGATCGGATCAAAGTCCCACACCCTATCCCCTTCGGTCCTTCTCCAACCGTCGTTCGAATTCGAGTGCCTCCACGAGAGTGCCGGTGATCGTTCACGGATTATCTCCATCTCCTCCGTTATATCATTTTGGTATCAGAGCCTTAACGCTCCAACGGCGATTTAAACCCGGTGAGATCTCTTCATGTTTACGTTTTGTTGATTTCATTTCGTTTCTATAAACCGAAAATCATATTTCACCAAAAACAGTTTTGTATTACCGATTCTACGTAGTTGATCACTTCTCGTTTATTTGACAGTGAAAGCGTGGAGCAATCAGCCCCGGAAACTCACTTACATCGCACGCTAAACCTCTCCACCTCGGTTGTTTCGTTCCTCTTTTTACTTCTTTCGATTTCGTGGATTGTACGCCAAGTGTTCGATTGATTGTGCCAAAAATCTGTTTGTTGTTACTTGGTTGAATCCGTGTGTGGAATAGGATCAAGTACACGTTTTGGTTACTTCACCTACTGTTGTAATACTTGTTTGTGGTTGTGTTAGCACGTAAGAAGATCTGATCATGTTCTCGTTTGTGGTTGAAAAACGTTATTGTCGAT
>NW_010969648.1:564830-571478 GCF_000463585.1 Tarenaya hassleriana | reverse complement strand
GCCTCAAACCACCGTCCGTATCATGAACTAAGGGCTGGTCGGAAATCTAATCCGTTCTTGTTTACGGGAGAGGAAAACCCGGAAGTTTATCTCAAGTGGGAGCGGAAAATGAATGACATCTTTGAGTGTTACTCTTGGTCGAACCAAAGAAAGGTCCAATACGCAGCTGCCCATCTTGTGAAGAATGCTCTCATGTGGTGGGAACAAAAGGAGATCGAATACCGACGAGCACATTATGATCCGGTTTCCACTTGGAAAGAGATGAAAATCCTCATGCGGAAAAGGTATGTACCCCGACATTGTCTCCGTGAATTATAATATAGATTTGATAACATCATGCAGGGAGACACAACGGTTGAGGACTACTACAGAGAATTTGAGCAGCTCATTGCGTACTTAAGAATCGACAACGATGAAAGGCTTACAAAAACGAATCGCTAGAAAGGTAAAACAACAAGTGTACCGTGACTTGGGACATCTTGTGCATGCGGCGATTCAAGTAGAGCGACAAATCAACAAGAAGCCTTTGGAATTGGTGAATGTACTTGCTGCAACACCAACAAAAGAAAGTGTCATCAAAAACCTAGACAAGCACAAGATGAAGGATAATAAAGGCAAACACGAGGAAGCAACAACTATCCTACAAGGTAACGAATCCATTCTTTCGTGTATTGATTTTACTTGTGCGACCACGTGTCAGGAGCGCAGGAAACAAGGACATCACGATAGTGAATATCTGGAATATCGAGAGATGACTATGGTAGAAGAGGCAAAACACACATTCATAGCAGTGGTTGAGAAGAACGAGATCATACGTGGTGAAGAAATTCAAGAAGTGGAGAATGATATGGACGAGGCTGTCCAAGATGCCGAAGAGAACGTGGATGAGATGTCAAATGAAAAAGTACTTGAAAAGTCCAAGATGATATTGGAGAAAATCTGCAAAGACTATATAGTGCTTTCAATAACCGAATCTCCAAATCTGCAAGGACTATATAGTGCTTCCAATAACTACATGGTACCCGATGCTACAAATAACCATACAAGTCTCATAGGTTATTCGTTAAGAGGAGACCCTGGTAATTTCGTTCCTCTTTATATTCTTGTTTATGATTCTTGTCCTATTGACGTCATTGCCCAATTTGAATCCGAAAAAGGGGTTTTGCAACTGAAATGTTTTTACAAACATCTCGGGAAGAACACTTGTTGCACTAATATATTTGCTGCCCTAGGTTATGTCTGTGATTTGCAGGTGTTCCAAACACGGGAGGAGAACGTTTGCATGAAGAAAAAGACAGAAAACACGAGCATCCTCCCAGCGCAAAGGTTGCATAAAATGCCTAGTCCTAACCACGAACTCATGGATATAAATAGGGATAAACCTTTTGAACGGAAAAAGGTCTGCTACGACAACCAGGGCCTCACAAAGGATAAACCCTTCGAATGGGGATAGGCTCGAAAGAAAGTGCTTGGAATTTTCGAAGCACACCAAGACCAAGGTGAGTATGACATAACTTATATTTTTACTAATGCTGACTTGGCCCCATTTGATGTAGGCAAAACAGTTTCGAGGACGAAACCTCCAGAAGAGGGAGGGAATGATGAGGACCTCGGAATCCCGAGTGATGCATCAAACTATATCATGGAGGTAAAGGAACACATGGAGCTAATGATAGCTTGGAACGGGAGCACGGAGCACAGAGCTAGGAGCTCAACGAAATAGCTTGGAGCTTAAGCAATGCTTGGAAGATGCACCTTACAACAATGAAAGGCTACAAGGAGATACACGATCAAACCTTCAAGAATCAAGAAGCAATTGTGAGCTAAATACATCTCAAATTAGAGGACCAAAGATAGAGAATCACGAGCATCATCTTGACCCAAACCACCTCTCATGTGTGCCAAATCTCGAGCTCCTTGTGTTAACGTCATTGCATCCATCAATCACGCCTTGAACGCATCTCGGAATGGAGCTACACACCTTCCTTGTTTTGGATCAGCTAAGGGATGAAACTTCTCTATATTACAAGTCTAACTTGCTTCATTCCCAAGTCATTCAAGCAAAGGAAGCTTCTTGAGTCACAAGTCAATTCCCAACAGCTAGTTTCTACCAACCACCACATTTAATGCAAGAGGCTCCACCTATCTTGCATGACATTTACCATTAATGTTATTTCTTTTGTTTTACCTTTAAATATGAGTTGTAAGACATCATTTGGATCAGATTTTTGAAGATGAATTAAGTAATTTCGAGCTTGTCTCAAACTCTTGTTGGTGTGTCCGACATTCTTTCGGTTTGTCCGTGAAATCCCGTCTTGGTTTGTCCGAGGCTTGTCTTGGTTTGTCCGAGACCCTATCCTTTGTTCTCCATCCATCTCTTGACTACGATTCGAATTCGAGAGCCTCTACAAGTGCCGGTGATCGGATCAAAGTCCCACACCCCTATCCCCTTCGGTCCTTCTCCAACCGTCGTTCGAATTCGAGTGCCTCCACAAGAGTGCCGGTGATCGTTCACGGATTATCTCCATCTCCTCCGTTATATCAAAGTCCCTTAATATCATCTAAAGTATATCCAAGAACACCCCTATAACGTCTAAGCAAATCACTCAAATGTTCCACTTGGGGTTCTAACAATGCAGCATTCACTATAATCGGATAAGTCGAGTTAGGCCCAAGAAAAACATACCTGAGCCCTTCGGGTAAGGGCTTCATCTCCACTTTCGGGGCGTTCTCTAAACTCCAATCAGCTTTATTCAGCGTCCCCGTGCTAACTGGTGGCTCTCTAGGCTCTAGAACATCTTTAGTAGTCGTCATGGAGGGTTTGGAGACGTTCCGGGCTAGCTCGGTGTCGGTGGTGAAAATTGGCTTTCTCAGAGAACTGACTCGGTCCAAGTTAGAACGAAAGGAGGCTGAGTCAAGCTTTGACTCGGTCGAGTCAGAATACAGAAGCTCGAATTTTTCCGCAGTTCCATCGTCTATCGCTTGTGTGAGCTCCCGAATATCCTCCCAATTGTTGTATATACTCTCATTTGATGCCCGGAGGGATATTTCAAGTGGATCAATATCTCGGAACTGATCGAAGACTTCCTGCGTCAAGATCTCGCGTACATCAACATAGCACACTGAGTCGGTAGTGGATGGCTGCTTCATATTGTGATCTAAGGTGAACTCAACAGTCTCGTCACCTATCTTCATAGTAAGACGACCAGCTCGGACATGTACTACCGCATCGGTCGTGTTCAGAAACGGTCGGCCCAAAATGATGAGGACATCGGACCCAAAAACATCTCGAAACGGAGATCTTGATGGAAGCATACCTGGAGCAAAGATAAGGACAAAACGAGTTCCACCTCAGATCGAAGCCACCAAGTAAAAGGAAGTTGCTTGGGGTGCAAGACAATTATCCAAAGGAAGCTTCTTCATCATCATCAAGGCAACTCCAACAACTAGCTTCCCAACCACCTCATTTAATGCAGCATCAAGGCAACTCCAACAACTAGCTTCTTAACCACCTCATTTAATGCATTAGACTCCTATCCCTCTTGCATGTTCTTGTCATTTAATGTTGTAGTTGAGAATTATAGCCTATATAAAGGCTTTGCAGTGCATCATTTGAAATCAGACTTGTAGAATGTCTCAAACATTTTGAGTTTTATAAACTCTTCTTCGGTTTGTCCGAAAATTTATCCCGATCTTTGGTGTGTCCGAGATCACGAGTTTGGTGTGTCCGAACTCAAGCCTTGGTGTGTCCGAGGTCCACTATCTATTCTTCCCCTTCGTTCCATCCATCTTTCTTTTCGGAATTACGTCGAGCATCGCTTGATCCGTGACTGATTCCGAGGACCACCCTTCCCCTTCGAACACCATACCCGATCGAAAGTCGAGAGCCTTCTCCGTGAATCGCGTGAGACTGCGATTCGACCTTGTTCCATCCTCTCCGAGTCAAGGCGTGTATCATTTTGGTATCAGAGTTTGCTCGAGCCAACGGACGTCTAACCCCGGTGAGATCTATCCTTTATTTCGGTTTATTTCGTAAACAAGTTTTTAAGGCAAAACACGGAGAAGAGAGAGGGAATGATGTGGACAAAACTTCTGAAGAGAGAGGGAATGATGAGAACATCGAACCCAACAACATCTCGAAACGAAGATCTTAACGGAAGCATACATGGAGCAAAGACAAGGGCAAACCGAGTTTCACCTCGGATCGAAGCCACCAAGTAAAAGGAAGTTGCTTGGAGTGCAAGACAATTATCCAAAGGAAGCTTCTTCATCATCAAGACAACTCCAACAACTAGCTTCGCAACCACCTCATTTAATGCAACATCAAGACAACTCCAACAACTAGTTTCCCAACCACCTCATTTAATGCATTGGATTCCTACCCCTCTTGCATGTTCTTGTAATTTAATGTTGTAGTTGAGAATTGTAGCCTATATAAAGGCCTTGTAGTGCATCCTGTTGGGTTTCGCTACGGGTTCCTAGCATACGATCATATCGATCTAGGGTTTGGTTTACTAGGTTTCATGCAGCGGAAGGATAATCTAAACCTAGTCAAACGTCACACGCAACCAAAATCATCCGTAAAACCCCGACAGATCGTGTATATCACCGTAGGAATCGAATACTTACCTCTTTTCTGAAGATCTGAAAGTAGCAATCGATCCAGGGCCTGTTTTAATCACCAAGAGCTGAAAGTACAGCTCCTCTACACGTATCCACACCGACGGGAAAGATTCCAAACGCTTTTGGAACTAATCTGCTAGGATCTGTGAAGTGAATAGGGTTTCAAAGACTTGGGATCGAATCCCGGGAACTAGAACCTCAAAAGAAACGATTTTCTTGTGTTCTAGATCTGTCTTAGGGTTCTGTAAGTCGAGTTCTCAGCCTTCTGACTCGGACCGAGTCAGTACTTGACTCGGACCGAGTCAGTTCCGAAGCCCAGAAAGTGTTTTGGGCTTGGCTGATGTTTTGACTCGGTCGAGTCAAAGTTTTGACTCGGACCGAGTCAATACTAAATGGGCCGAGTCAAGAGTTGACAATGGGCTTGGGCTGATTCGTTCTGACTCGACCGAGTCAGAGTTCTGACTCGGACCGAGTCAATACTCGGAAAAAGTCTCTTTTCACAAGGATTAGGGTTCCTATCTTATAAGAAGGGTATTGGACGCCGTCCTCAACCTAAGACAGACGAAAAGAACCCTAAAACAGAGCAAAAACTCAGAAGAAATCGTTTATTTCATAGTTCTAGCTCTCGGGATTAGATCCCACTTCATATACTTCACAGATCCTAGCAGATCGGTTCCAAAAGCATTTGGAATCCTTCCCGTCGGTGTGGATACGTGTAGAGGAGCTGTACTTTCAGCTCTTGGTGATTAAAACAGGCCCTGGATCGATCGCTACTTTCAGATCTTCAGGAAAGAGGTAAGTATTCGATTCCTACGGTGATATACACGATCTGTCGGGGTTTTACGGATGATTTTGGTTGCGTGTGACGTTTGACTAGGTTCAGAATATCCTTCCGCTGCATGAAACCTAGTAAACCAAACCCTAGATCGATATGATCGCATGCTAGGAACCCGTAGCGAAACCCAACAGTGGTATCAGAGCCTGGTTCTCTGTATATCGCCGTGCTTGTTGCATGTCTATATGAATTTTAATGGTTAAAATTGCATGATAGGCTTGATCTATGCATATTTAATGATGTTATGATTGTTATTTGATGCATGGATGAGTTTGGAGGTCGAAGACGGCTTGATGGTGCATCAAAACGGGGTGAAACCCTAGATCTCGTGGCCAAAAAGTGTCTACCAGAGTTTTGACTCGGCCAGAGTCAAGTATTGACTCGACCGAGTCAGAATGAGAGATCTCCCAAACTTTTGACCTGGACAGAGTCAGAGTTTTGACTCGACAGAGTCAGAACGAGAGAAACTCAGAGTTTTGACTCGGACAGAGTCAGAGTTTTGACTCGACCGAGTCAGAACGACAGAGTCAGAACGACAGATCAGAGTTTTGACTCGGACAGAGTCAAGTGTTGACTCGACCGAGTCAGAACGAACCAAAATGAACAGACTTGGCCTTACAGACTTTTGACTCGGACCGAGCCAGTTTTGACTCGGACAGAGTCAGTACAGAAAGTTGTCCAGTTGTCAAGTTTTGGTTCAGATTGATCTGTAGATGATTTCGGCTTCTGACTCGGACCGAGTCAAGAGTTGACTCGGACCGAGTCAGTTCGTCAGACTTTGTTAGATGCAATTGTTGCATCGTTTCAAGTGTCTGAGCCGAGATTTTGATGCACATTGGATGAACATTATGAATGTTTAACCAATGAAGGTGTTTCGGTACATAATTTAAAGCAAGCAAGTGTTGTTTGGCAAAAAGGATTATATACACAGACGATTCAATTGAACTAAGAGTAGTTCAACCGAGTTGATCGGAACAGCTTGACTGAACTGACTTGAATTCAGTTAAGGTATCCTGGTGTTCAAGTCACCTATGCCTCATGAAATCTCAAGCTATTACCGCCCATTAGTAGAGCAACTGTCAAGGCCTCGATCGTCATGGTTACGGGTCATGCCCTAGCTGAGCGTGCCTGATTATCTTGGTGAGGCAGTATGGAGAAATCGTGATTCTCATAGCTCGAATATGGTTGAG
>NW_010969648.1:562417-562800 GCF_000463585.1 Tarenaya hassleriana | reverse complement strand
AAAAAAAAAAAAAAAGTCTTGCATTTTGTACATACTTGCATAGATCGTCATCAATAGGCTGGCACATGTACATATAGGTCTAAGAATGCTTGCATACACTTGCATAAGGTTTTTCCTCTCAAAGATTTGGTCGGACGATGATGTGGGGAGAACATAGAGTGAGGATTGGCTTGGAAAGGTTTTAGGAGCTAATTTTAGATTGATCTAAAGAGTTGAATGGATTGTCGAGCGAGGTAGAAATAGCTGATCCAATCCTAGAGCGAATGAATATCACGTGGGATGATTTTGTCTCCTAAAGTCTAGATGGGGTAGAGGTTACGAACCAAGCACGAAACGTCTCCCTAAAAACCACCATTTGACCTCTAAGTTAGGAAGCCTATAGG
>NW_010969648.1:557210-561520 GCF_000463585.1 Tarenaya hassleriana | reverse complement strand
AAAAGACAGACAAACAGGCAGAAAATATGCAAGCCGCTTAGTACACATACTAACACAGACAATAGATGCAATATGACAGGCTCCCACTAAGAAAAACACCCTCAATGAGTTTCTAAGTGAGCTAGGATCCATATTTCACATGCTTTTGAGTCAGCTAGGGCATGACGCTCAAAAACATGCTATTTAGGTAGACAACACATTGTCAATCACATCCTATGTGATTCCTAGATGTGTATGGGATAGTGATACGCTATCACTGCATGTTCCTCATCCCATCCTTACCATCAGTTCCAAGTCCGACTTGATAACCCAATTCAAGCTCAACCATATTCGAGCTATGAGAATCACGATTTCTCCATACTGCCTCACCAAGATAATCAGGCACGCTCAGCTAGGGCATGACCCGTAACTATGACGATCGAGGCCTTGACAGTTGCTCTACTAATGGGCGGTAATAGCTTGAGATTTCATGAGGTATATGTGACTTGAACACAATGAAATCTTGACTGAATTCAAGTCAGTTCAATCAAGCTGTTCCGATCATATCGGTAGAATCAGAATCTCGGCTTAGACACTTGAAACGATGCAACAATTGCATCTAACAAAGTCTGACGAACTGACTCGGTTCGAGTCAACACTTGACTCAGTCCGAGTCAGAAGTCGAAATCATCTACAGACCAATCTGAACCAAAACTTGACAACCGGACAACTTTCTGTACTGACTCTGTCCGAGTCAAAACTGGCTCGGTCCGAGTCAGAAGTCTGTAAGGCCTCTGTTCATTTTCTCTCGTTCTGACTCGGTCGAGTCAACACTTGACTCTGTCCGAGTCAAAACTCTGACTCTATCTAGGTCAAAACTCTGGGAGATCTCTCGTTCTGACTCGGTCGAGTCAACACTTGACTCTGGCCGAGTCAAAACTCTGGTAGACACTTTTTGGCCACGAGATCTAGGGTTTCACCCTGTTTCGATGCACCATCAAGCCGTCTTCGACCCCCAAACTCATCCATGCATCAAATAACAATCATAACATCATTAAATATGCATAGATCAAGCCTATCATGCAATTTTAACCATTAAAATTCATATAGGCAGGCAACAAGCACGGCGATATACAGAGAACCAGGCTCTGATACCACTGTTGGGTTTTTCGGGCTACGGGTTCCTAGCATACGATCATATCGATCTAGGGTTTGGTTTACTAGGTTTCATGCAGCGGAAGGATAATCTAAACCTAGTCAAACGTCACACGCAACCAAAATCATCCGTAAAACCCCGACAGATCGTGTATATCACCGTAGGAATCGAATACTTACCTCTTTTCTGAAGATCTGAAAGTAGCAATCGATCCAGGGCCTGTTTTAATCACCAAGAGCTGAAAGTACAGCTCCTCTACACGTATCCACACCGACGGGAAGGATTCCAAACGCTTTTGGAACTGATCTGCTAGGATCTGTCAAGTGAATAGGGTTTCTAAGACTTGGGATCGAATCCCGGGAACTAGAACCCTCAAAAGAAACGATTTTCTTGTGTTCTAGATCTGTCTTAGGATTCTGAAAGTTGAGTTCTCCTCTTAGGACGGCGTCCCACACCCCCATCTAAGATTAGAAACCCTAATCCTTGTGAAAAGAGACTTTTTCCGAGTATTGACTCGGTCCGAGTCAGAACTCTGACTCGGTCGAGTCAGAACGAATCAGCCCAAGCCCATTGTCAACTCTTGACTCGGCCCATTTAGTATTGACTCGGTCCGAGTCAAAACTTTGACTCGACCGAGTCAAAACATCAGCCAAGCCCAAAACACTTTCTGGGCTTCGACCCGTATGGGACTGACTCGGTCCGAGTCAAGTACTGACTCGGTCCGAGTCAGAAGGCTGAAAACGTCCCGACACTCTAATTTGATCCGAAAACGGTTTTTCCGACCAAATCCAAGTCTTCCTTCCCGAAACTTCACATATAAGTCCATCCCTAATGGTGTGTGACCCTGTAGCCCCATTCGCAGTGGCAGCAGCCTCGAGAACCATTCCCGATCTACAAGTCATGGTTAGCCTCTAGCAAGACGCCATGACCACCCACGTTGAATTGAGTTAGAGGTGATCTAACCAAGGCAATAACAGCTCGAGTTCTGATCCTTTATCTCACGATATCATATGTTGAACAAGGGCATGGTTTGAGCCACCCTTCAAGTTCGGAGTGGCGTGTCTTGACTGCGTCAAACGTCGTCTTTAACCGGATGATTATAACGGCGTTGATCAGATACGTTCACGAATCATATGGAGATAGTAGACATGCAATATGGGACTTATCACCTCCTCAATAGGAGAGATATCGCTGGGCCCTCTCGTGGAAGTCGGACTATGAAAATGCGTGGCCACGCTATAGATGAAGTTGCATCTATTTTATTAGTCGATTTGCCAAGACGAGAAAGCGGTTGAACTTGAAGGGTGACTCAAACCATGCCCTTGTTCAACATATGATATCAGGAGATAAAGGATCAGAACTCGAGCTGTTATTGCCTAGGTTAGATCACCTCTAACTCAATTCAACGTGGGTGGTCATGGCGTCTTGCTAGAGGCTAACCATGACTTGTAGACCGGGAATGGTTCTCGAGGCTGCTGCCACTGCGAATGGGCCTACAGGGTCACACACCAATAGGGATGGACTTATACGTGAAGAATACGAAGTGTAATCAGACTTGTAGAATGTCTCAAACATTTCGAGTTTTATAAACTCTTCTTTGGTTTGTCCGAAATTTATCCCGATCTTCGGTGTGTCCGAGATCACGAGTTTGGTGTGAACTCAAGCCTTGGTGTGTCCGAGGTCCACTATCTATTCTTCCCTTTCGTTCCATCCATCTTTCTTTTCGGAATTACGTCGAGCATCCCTTGATCCGTGACTGATTCCGAGGACCACCCTTCCCCTTCGAACACCATACCCGATCGAAAGTCGAGAGCCTTCTCCGTGAAGTGCGAGAGACTGCGATTCGGCCTTGTTCCATCCTCTCCGAGCCAAGGCGTGCGTCATTTTGGTATCAGAGCTTGCTCGAGCCAACGGACGTCTAACCCCGGTGAGATCTATCCTTTATTTCGGTTTATTTAGTAATCAAGTTTTGAGGGCAAAACACGGAGCAGAGAGAGAGAATGATGAGGACAAAACTTCTGAAGAGAGAGGGAATGATGAGGACATCGGACCCAACAACATCTCGAAACGAAGATCTTGACGAAAGCATACATTGAACAAAGATAAGGGCAAACCGAGTTCCACAACCGAGTTCCACCTCGGATCGAAGCCACCAAGTAAAAGGAAGTTGCTTATAGTGCAAGACAATTATCCAAAGGAAGCTTCTTGATGGCTCGGATTTTATCTGGATTTCATACGAGTGTGCCTTTGGTTTCTAAACGGTTTCCACACATTCTTAGGCATTTTTAGAGCCATTCTAGGGTTTCAGGACTATTTCTTGACTTTGGCAGTACCCCGAGGGCATAACGCACAAATTCGGCGAGAAACGGAGAAAACAGGCGTTTGGTCCGCCGCTGACCGGAATGCACTCCGGCGGACCAAGTCTGCCCAGCACATCGAGTCGGACCGAGGAGAAAAGACGAGGAAGAAGTAAAAGAACTCATCCGGTCCGGAGCTGACCAGAACTGGTCAGCCCCGGACCAAGTGAGTTTCGTGCCCCTCAGTCCGCCGAACCGAAGAGGACCTGACCAGACCCGAAGCGCAGCTGGTCCGGAGCTGACCAGTTTTGGTCAACCGGACCAGCATTTCTCTGCCTCAGCTCAGTCCGCCAGCACGCTCCGAGTCAGCCGGGGGGAGTCCACTGAAGTCCCGGTCCGGAGCTGACCAGTTTCTGGTCAGCCGGACCGGGAACACCTGCACCGCGTAACGTCTCATTTTTTAGGTCCGGTCCGCCGGACCAAACCTTGGTCCGGCTGACCGCGTGACCTGGAACTGATTTAGGTCTGATTTTTCGGACTTTTGAGAGGGAGCTCGATTTGGGAAAGCAAAGGAGCCGATTTTCTCTCCTCCAAAAGACCTAGGGCCGAATTCTTGAGGGAGGAACAGGGAGATTTGCCTTGGATTGAAGATTGAAGACATCATTGAGCATCTATTTCCCTCTCTCTCTCTCTATGCTTCATCTTGTTGATTTTGTGTTTATGAACAAGATGTGTGAGTAGTTTCTTGTTGTGGGATGAGGGATTAGCCCTCATGTAAGGATGCTTGTATTCACCTTGGACCCAAGATTATGCTTTGTTTATGCTTTCAAATCCTTGCTTTGAATGAAATTTGTGTTCTTCAAGTTTATCTCTCTTGA
>NW_010969648.1:555288-556847 GCF_000463585.1 Tarenaya hassleriana | reverse complement strand
CTCTTGAATTGTGATTGTCTTTGATTTTACTTTCTTTCTTTTAATTTTCTGCAACTTACGAAAACCAACAAAAACAATTCTCCGATTTTATTTTCTCCATTTTCCTAGTTTTAGTCGATTCCTAGCTTAACCGCTTAAGTCCTTGTGTTCGACCCCGGTACTACGACATCCGTATACTTGCGGATTAGTTGTGTTTCGGGTTACAAATTTAAGACTCGTCACGCAAGTGATCAAGTTTTTGGCGCCGTTACCGGGGACTTTTTACGGTTTCCATAGCTAGGATAGATTGATTCTAGGTTAGTCTTTCCGGAGTCTTTGATTTTTTTTCAGTTTTATTTTTTGTGTGTTTGTTCACTTTTTTTTTTGTGTGTTTGTGTAATTTTTATTTTTCTCTTGAGTCAATTTCTCTTTACTTCTTTTATTTCTTGATTTTTCTGTTTATTATTTTTGCTGTTTGTATTTTCCTGGACTTTTCTGGACTTGTTCTAGATTTTTCGGGACCTCTCTGGACATTTTTAGAATTCCCTGGACTTTTTGGGAGTTATTCTGGACATTTCCTGGACTTTTCTGAATTTTTCTGGATTTTTTCCGATTTTCCTGGACTTTTCCAGGATCGTTCTGGACTTTATCGGGTGTCTCTCCCTACTCTCTGCCTTTTTATTCACTTTGATTCACCTTCTATGCCTTTTTCTGGACTTTTATTTTTGCAGATTCTCTTAGTGCATGAGCAGACGTCCCACTCGAAGACAACTCGACCCAGATTTTGAGCTTGCCTTTGACCCAGACATAGACAGAACAGAAAGGGAAATCCGCAGAAAACGAAGAGAGGACAGAATGGCAGAAGAGGCAGCAAGGGGTGAAGCGCAGCCAAGAGAGCACGTCCGAGCTAATCCGCAGACTCTTGGGATGTACACGACACCCAAGCATACTCAGTTGCTTTCGTGCATCAACCGACCTCCCTTAGACCATTTTGAGCTGCAGCCGCAGTTTATTCAGATGCTGAATCAGATGAGCTTCAGAGGGAGGTATAATGAGGATCCGAATTCTCATCTTACGCAGTTTAAGATGTTGTCTCGAACCATCAAGAAGCCGCCGGGCGTGACAATGGAAGACGCGATGATCGATGCATTTCCCTTCTCTCTGATGGATAAGGCACGGGATTGGCTCTATACCTTGGAGCCAAATTCCATTTCTACATGGGATGAGATGGAGGAGAAGTTTATGATGAAATATTACTCTCCCATGAAGATACAGTTGGCGCTGAACAAGATTAACTCCTTCGCTCAAGATGATGGTGAGACCTTGTATGATGCTTGGGAGAGATTCAAGGAGTATCAGAGAATGTGTCCGCACCACGGTATGGACAACAAATATCTTCTCTCCACTTTCATACATGGCTTTAAGGACGACACGAGAGGATGGGTTGATGCAGCATGTCGAGGCAGCGTGTATGAACTCTCTTCCGAGGCTTTAGAGGCATAGATTGCTAAGATGGCGAAAGGGAGAAGCATTTCAGGGGAAATGGGCAGCAGACGATCTTTGCCTAAGGCTGATGTTAA
>NW_010969648.1:554259-554695 GCF_000463585.1 Tarenaya hassleriana | reverse complement strand
CCGGGTAAGGCTGATCCTAACCCGAGAGAGCATATCAATGCCATAGGCCTGAGAAGCGGAAGACAGCTTCCGGAGACCTCCCCAGTTGTCAGAGAAGAGGGAGAAGGTTCACACGAACCACAGAGGGCCGCCTTAGATAAAGGCAAGGGCCATGCTGTAGAGGGGGGAGAGGCGAGGTACATTCCGCCTCCCCCACAGGCACCCCCTCTACCATTTCCATCTCGGGCGAGGAAGTTTAATGAAGACAGCCAGTTCGCCAAATTTACGGAGATGTTGAAGAAATTAGAAGTGACCATGCCCTTTCATGAGGTAGTGTTACAGATCCCGTCCTACACTAAATTTCTGAAAGATATTCTTACGAAGAATAGGGCGGTTGAAAAGGAGACAGTGACACTTAGTACAGAGGTAAGTGCTGCCATATTGCAGACGGAGCTAC
>NW_010969648.1:552705-553023 GCF_000463585.1 Tarenaya hassleriana | reverse complement strand
CTGCCGCTTCACATAAGGGGGCAGACCGTCCGTTCCATGACGATTGGGAACGGACATACCATGAGAGGCAGACCGTCTGTTCTGGCTTGCTAGAACGGACGGTCCACGTGCTCTTCTGGACTGTCTGTTCCGGTCTTCGGGTTTTTTCAAAGATTAAACCGACGATCGCCCTGGACCTCGAATAATCCGGGATTCTGCAGAATTCAGATTTTTGATCGAACAATTGTTGTGTTGGATTAATTATCAGAATTGGAATCAAAGCCTCACATAAGACCAAGCTTGATGACAATTCAGAATTCAGAGTTTTGATTGTGCAAT
>NW_010969648.1:550039-552268 GCF_000463585.1 Tarenaya hassleriana | reverse complement strand
GGATGAGGAACATGCAGTGATAGTGTATCACTATCCCATACTCATCTAGGAATCACATAGGATGTGATTGACAATGTGTTGTCTACCTAAATAGCATGTTTTTGAGCGTCATGCCCTAGCTGATTCAAAAGCATGTGAAATATGGATCCTAGCTCACTTGGAAACTCATTGAGGGTGTTTTTCTTAGTGGGAGCCTGTCATATTGCATCTATTATCTGTGTTAGTAAGTGTACTAAGCGACTTGCATATTTTCTGTCTGTTTGTCTGTCTTTTTCTGTAGAACATATCTGTTGCAGGAATCTGTTTTATCTCACCATGCGATCTATCCTTATGAAGGATAAGCCTCTGACCAAGGCTTCTGGATCGATCATTGATGCTTATTGGAAGCATGAGGATGATGATCTGGACGTGTCCAGCTTGATGCTTGGAAAGATGTCTTCGGAATTGCGTAACCAATTAGATGACATGGACAATTCATTGATGGTTGATCAGTTGAATATGTCATTCCAAGAGAAAGCTGAGAGCCAAGGGAAGAATGATATGGTGGTTGTTGGAAAGAGTTCCAGCAAGAGGAAGCATTCCAAAGGTAAGGGCAAAAGGAAATTGACAAGTGTTGTCACTAAGCCTAAGCCCAAACCCAAGAAGGAAGAGTGTTATTTATGTCATGCCATTGGGCATTGGTATAGAAATTGCAGACTCTACCTGGAAGATCAGAGGAAGAAGAAGCTTGCAGAAGCTTCAACTTCTGGTATCTTCGTTATAGAGGCCAACTTGTGTACTTCTTCATCATGCGTATTAGATACCGGATGTGCCTCGCACATTTGTGCAAATGTGCAGGGACTGCGAGGAAGTAGACAATTGGCGAAGGGAGAAGTAGATCTCCGTGTCGGGAATGGAGCGAAAGTTGTTGCATTGACTGTCAGGACTTACGATATGACTTTACCTTCTGGCCTTGTATTGGAGTTGCATGATTGTTATTTTGTACCTGCCATCAGTAGGAACATCATATCGATTTCATGCTTAGACTCAGATGGTTTCAGATTTGTTATTGAGAATAAATGTCTGTCCATTTATAGAGGCGATTTATTCTATGGTAAGGGTTACCAGTTTAATGATCTTTATGTTTTGGAAGATGAACCATCTGGATACAGGTCGATCGATAATGTTAGTACCAAGCGGTTTAAGCCGAACGACTTAAACCCGACCTATCTCTGGCATTGTCGACTTGGCCACATCAACGAGAAACGCATAGCGAAGCTTCATTCTGATGGACTTCTTGATTCTTTTGATTATGAGTCAATTGAATCATGCGATTCTTGTTTGATGGGCAAGATGACAAAATATCCTTTTACTAGAAAAGGAGAACGAGCTACAGGAGGTTATCTGTACTTTGTTACGTTTACTGATGATTTCAGTAGGTACGGTTATGTCTACTTGATGAGACATAAGTCTGAAACGCTTGATTTGTTCAAGATTTTCAGAAACGAGGTACAGAACCAACTTGGCAAGACGATCAAGTTGCTTCGATCTGATCGAGGCGGCGAGTATATGAGCCAAGAGTTCATTGACTATCTGGCAGATTGTGGGATTGTCTCACAGCTGACTCCACCTGGAACGCCACAGTGGAATGGCGTGTCTGAGAGGAGGAACCGGACCCTATTAGATATGGTACGGTCAATGATGAGTCAAGTCGATCTTCCTAAATCCTTCTGGGGATATGCTTTGGAGACAGCAGCGCTTATACTGAACAACTGTCCAACAAAGTCGGTTCAGAAGACTCCATATGAGATATGGACTGGGAAGCGTCCCAGGTTAGCATTCATGAAGATTTGGGGATGTGACGTTTACGTGAAACGTCTGGCTTCTGATAAGCTATCCGCCAAGTCTGATAAATGCATATTTGTGGGTTACCCTAAGGAAACTAAAGGGTACTGGTTCTACAACCCATCTGAGAACAAAGTGTTTGTTACTCGGAATGAACCTTTCTTGGAGAGAGAGTTCGTCTCCAAGAGAGTCAATGGGAGTAGAATAGATCTCGAAGAAGTTCGAGAACCACAAATAGTCGAGGAACCGAGTGAACAAGGCGAATCAGTTCAACCTGTGTCACAAGTTGTTGAGACAGCACCTCCTAGTGAACCTCAGAGATCTGGTAGAATTCGCCAAGAGCCTACAAGATACAGTTTTCTTGTGACTGGAAACGACGAACTCATGTTGTTAGAACATGACGAG
>NW_010969648.1:545333-548289 GCF_000463585.1 Tarenaya hassleriana | reverse complement strand
TCAAACGTCGTCTTTAACCGGATGATCATAACGGCGTTGCTCAGATACGTTCACGAATCATATGCAGATAGTAGACATGCAATACGGGATTTGTCACCTCCTACGCAGGAGAGATGTCGCTGGGCCCGTCGTGGAATCAGACTGTGAAAATAGCGTGGCCACGCTATAGATGAATGTACATCTATTTTATTAGTCAGTTTGCCTAGACGAGTAAGCGGTTGAACTTGAAGGGTGGCTCATACCATGCCCTTGTTCAACATACGACATCGTGAGACAAAGGATCAGAACTCGAACTATTGCTGGCTTTGTTAGATCACCTCTAACTCTATTCTAGGTGGGTGGTCATGGCGTCTTGCTAGAGGCTAACCATGACTTGTGGTTCGGGAAATGTTTCCGAAGCCACTGCCACTTCGAATGGGCCTACAGGGTCACACACCATTAGGGATGGATCAACACGTGAAGAGAACGACGCGAAAAAGGAACCACGGAACGAGCTGGAAGGGTTCCAGATGGCCAGACCGTCCGTTCCAGGCTTGGAACGGACGGTCCAACCAGCCATGTTGGTCCGTTCGTTCCGCTGAGGAACGGACGAACCGTTCCGCAAGTGCCAGACCGTCCGTTCCAGACCTGGAACGGACGGTCCAGGCGTTCAGACCGTCTGTTCTACGTTAGATAACGGACCGTCCGTTCTGCGTAGAAAGTCAGACCGTCCGTTCCATACCTGGAATGGACGGTCCGACTTACGTGACAGTTTTCGGTGTTTCGCGTTTTAAGGGTTTTGGGCAATTCTAATTAATAAGGGAGCCGCCACAAACCCTAGAGAACGAACCTCAGACGTCCTAGACACTTCCTAGAGCTTTGGAGAAGTTTTCTCTTGAGTTCTAATGATTGGAATATCGATTCCAAGTCAAGGACATCGTTTTCTCTTTACGAATCCTAGCAGATACGTTCCAAACTGTTGGAATTCATCCCACCGGTGTGGATACGTGTAGAGGAGTTGTGCTGTCAACTCTTGGTGATTAAAACAGGCCCTGGATCGATTGATACTTCCAGATCTGGAAAGAACGAGGTAAGTATTCGAATCCCACGACGATATACACGATTGTTCGGGTTATTGCACAATTGGTTTTGTGTGACGTTTGGCTAGGTTTAGATCTTTCCTTCCGCTACGTGAAACCTAGAAACCAAACCCTAGATCGATGAGATCGCATGCTAGGAACCCGAAGGGAACCCAACAGATTGACATTAGATGTCCACCTAAATAGCGTAAGGTTGAGTGTAACAACTCAATTCTTATGTGAAATACGGATCGTAGTCCCATATAGAAAATTATTGTAGGGTTATTTTTCTATATGGGAATATAGCTTGTATATGCATCTATGTTGTCATTGATTGATGATGGACTAGCTGGTAGTGGATCATTGATGTGTTGTCATTGATTGATGATGGACTAGCTGGTAGTAGATCATTGATAGAATCTGCATATTGTTTTGTTTCGTTCTATTTTGTTTTTCTCTGTAGGACATAGCGTCGACCGGTAGTGTACCGAGTTTGACGATGCGATCTATCCTTACGAAGGATAAGCCTCTAACCATGTCTCCTAGATCGATCATTGATACTTATTGGAAGCATGTGGATGATGATCTGGACAAGTCTAGCTTGATACTTGGAAACATGACTTCGGAATTGCGTAAGCAATTAGAGGACATGGACGATTCTTTGATAGTTGATCAGTTGAATGCGTCATTCCAAAAGAAAGCTGAGAGCCACAGAAAGAGTGATATGGTAGTTGTTGGAAAGAGTTCCAGCAAAAGGAAGCGTTCCAAGAGTAAGGGCAAGAGGAAAATGACAAGCGTTGTCATTGAACCTAAGCCCAAGTCCAAGGAGGAAGAGTGTTATTTCTGTCATGCCGTTGGGCATTGGTATAGAAATTGTAAACTCTACCTGGAAGATCAAGAGAAGAAGAAGCTTAAAGAAGCATCGACTTCTGGTGTCTTCGTTATAGAGGCGAACTTGTTTACTTCCACATCGTGGGTATTGGATACCGGAAGTGCCTCGCACATTTGTGGAAATGTGCAAGGGTTGCGAGGAAGTAGACAACTGGCAAAAGGAGAAGTAGATCTCCGCGTTGGAAATGGAGCAAAAGTTGATGCATTAGCCGTCGGGACTTATGATCTGACTTTACCTTCTGGGCTTGTATTGGAGTTGCATTATTGATATTTTGTTCCTGCTATCAACAAGAACATTATATCGATTTCATGCTTAGACTCGGACGGTTTCAGATTTGTTATTGAGAACAAAGGTCTATCTATTTATAGAGGTGATTTATTCTATGGTAAAGATTACCAGTTTAATGGCCTTTATGTTTTGGATGACGAACCATCTAGATATAGGTCAATCTATAACGTTTGTACCAAACGATTTAAGTCGAACAATTTAAACCCGACCTTCCTCTGGCATTGTCGTCTAGGCCATATAAACGAGAAACGCATTCAGAAGCTTATCATGAAGGTCTTCTGGATTCATTTGATTTTGAGTTTCTTGAATCTTGTGAGTCTTGTTTGATGGGCAAGATGACGAAGCATCCTTTTAAGGGAAAAGGACAGAGAGCGACAGAGTTATTGGCTCTCATACATAGTGATGTATGCAGACCAATGAGCTGTTCAGCTAGAGGAGGTTATCTGTATTTCGTTACGTTCACTGATAATTTTAGTCAATACAGTTATGTCTACTTGATGAGACATAAGTCTGAAACACTTGAAATGTTCAAGGCTTTCAGAAACGAAGTACAGAACCAGCTTGACAAGACAATCAAGACACTTTGATCAGATCGTGGTGGCGAGTCTGAACAGAGGAACCGAACACTGTTAGACATGGTTCGGTTGATGATGAGTCAGACAAATCTTCCGAAGTCCTTTTGGGGCTATGCTTTAGAGACCGCTGCGTACCTGCTGAA
>NW_010969648.1:544836-545252 GCF_000463585.1 Tarenaya hassleriana | reverse complement strand
AGACTGAAGTGTCAGATGACTGATAAGTTATCCTCCAAATCTGATAAGTGTTTATTTGTAGGCTACCCTAAGGAAACTAAGGGTTACTACTTCTATATTCCGGCAGAGAACAATGTGTTTATTGCCAGGAATACGACTTTTATGCAGCGAGAGTTCATCTCCAAAAGAGTCAGTGGGAGTAGGATCGAACTTGAGAAAGTTCGAGAGCAACAAGTAGACGCTGAGCCGAGTGAACATGTTGAAGACATTCAACCTGTTTCACTGCCGGTTGTGATTCAACCTTTGACTAGTGAACCTTGGAGATCAGGCAGGATTCGCCAAGAGCCTGTGAGATACGGATTTCTCGTGACTGGAATGAGGAGCTCATGTTATTAGAACATGATGAGCCTTCCACATACCCAGAGGCTATGGCGAGT
>NW_010969648.1:543421-544597 GCF_000463585.1 Tarenaya hassleriana | reverse complement strand
TAGAGGGGAGAATCTCAAAATAAATCAATTTGAATTTCAAAATTCAAATTTGATTTTATCTTGATATTAGATCAATCTTATCTTAATCATATTTGATAGATTTTCTGCGGATTTGAATCCAATTTGAATTTGAATTTGAATTTCAAATTCAAACAAGAATATTCTCTTAATATTCTGCAGATTTAAAGTTTCTAAAACTTTATACGGACCAGGCTTCTCACGGGCTAGGCCCGTTTTGATTCTTTCAAATAAACCCAAATCCAACATAAAGATCTATAGAGATAGATCGAGGCGTCTTCTAGGATTGTGTCAGAGTACTTACATCGATAAGGTCTTGAAACGGTTCAAGATGCAAGATTCCAAGAAAGGAACCTTACCGATGAGCAGTGGCACAGTTCTCTGCAGGAGTCAGTGTCCTACAACACCTGATGAGCGAGAACGCATGGACCGGATTCCATATGCTTCGGCAATTGGAGCCATCATGTATGCCATGCTTTGTACTCGACCGGATGTATTCTATGCGTTGAGAATTACGAGTAGATACCAGTCAGATCCATGTGAGTCACACTGGATCGTCGTCAAGAACATCGTGAAGTACTTGAGAAGAACTAAGGATGTGTTCTTGGTGTACGGTGGGTCGGAAGACGAGCTCGCTGTAAGGGGTTACACCGATGCTAGTTTCGAGTTAGACCCGGATGACTACAGATCGCAGTCTCGCTATGTTTTCTGCTTAAACGGAGGCGCTATTAGCTGGAAGAGTTTTAAGCAAGCGACCGTTGCAGATTCTACTACAGAAGCTGAGTATATTGTAGCAACAAAGGAAGCTGTTTGGATCAGGAAGTTTGTTGGCGACTTGGGTGTCATTCCTAGTGTTGATAGCCCCATTGCTCTATATTGTGACAACAATGGAGCGATCTCACAAGCGAAAGAACCCAGATCCCATCAACGATCCAAACACAAACTCAGACGATTTCACCTTATCAGGGAGATCATAGACAGAGGAGACGTGCACATTTGCAGAGTGTCGACAGATGACAACATTGCCGATCCGTTGACGAAGCCTCTCCCTTCGTCGAAGCATGAGGGTCATGTTAGGGATATGGGCATTAGATGTTTAGCAGTTCATGATTAGAGCAAGTGGGAGATTGTTGGTTTAGTACTCTATGATGTACTGTT
>NW_010969648.1:542844-543187 GCF_000463585.1 Tarenaya hassleriana | reverse complement strand
ATTACATATTTTGCATACTTGATATGTTATGATATCCATGTATTGTTATGAACAATACTAAAATCCCTAGTGATATGTCATTGTGGGAATAATGATGTAATAAGACTAGTATGATGTGTGATTGATGATCATAGAGATGATCATAGGTATTGGATACGAAGCATAAATTCAAAACCATACCTGAGCTTTTGATTGCTCAATTCCGGGCGCGTGTCTTAGGATCCTTGAGAGAGTTTCTGAAAATCTGGTTGTCAACCCATGTGTAGCAATTGCTTGATGTCCTTTGCCCAGTTAAAATACACTTGTTATCCGCATTGGTCACAAAACATGCATCCTTTGTAAA
>NW_010969648.1:541645-542492 GCF_000463585.1 Tarenaya hassleriana | reverse complement strand
TTCTGTATCTCCCACGTCTTGTATTTATGCATAGCTCCTCTTCTTGTTTCCAATATTTTGCTCAATATCTTCTTTTCCTTTTTCTTGGACTTTATTCCTTTTGCTTGATCTTTCCATTTTTCTTCAATGGCATGTTTCTTTTTCTCTTGCAAGTCATTGATGTATTCTATGCGTTGAGAATTACGAGTAGATACCAGTCAGATCCATATGAGTCACACTGGATCGTCGTCAAGAACATCGTGAAGTACAGTCCCTCTACACGTATCCACACTGACGGGAAGGATTCCAAACGATTTGGAACGAATCTGCTAGGATTAGTGAAGAAAAGGGTAACTCAAGAGACGAGATCCAATCCCAGGACAATAGAAATAGAAGAGAACAGGTTCTCTAGGGTTCTAGGATGTTTCTCTGAGTTTTAGGTCGGCCTTTTTTAAGTTTGGATGAAATCCCAAACTTAAATAAGTTAGAAAACCCTAAAATCGAATTTCGGAAAGTTTCCCAGATCCCGGTCCGCTGGACCAGGAGCTTGGTCCGGCGGACTAGGCTTAGTCCGAGGCTCGCGGACCGTCTGACCTGAGGGCTTGGTCCGGCGGACCACATGTGGTCAGCTCTGGACCAAGATCCTTCTTGGTCTTTCCGGTCCGCCTGGCTTCAGTCTCGGTCCGTCTGACCCACTGTCTGGTCCGCGGCTGACCAACTCTTGGTCAGCCGGACCAGACGTGCACAGATGACCTCCTGACTGACTTTCGGACCTCCTGCTGACCGATTTGGTCCGGGGCTGACCAAACTTGGTCAGCTCCGGACCAACACATTGAAAACTCCTTTTCATGCTCGTTTCGGTCAACTC
>NW_010969648.1:540385-541015 GCF_000463585.1 Tarenaya hassleriana | reverse complement strand
ACGCCCAGGTCTCCCACGAATTTTCTGATCCAAACAGCTTCCTTAGCTGCATCCGATGCTGCTATGTACTCGGCTTCTGTAGTCGAATCTGCAACGGTTGGCTGCTTGGAACTCTTCCAACTGATAGCCCCACTGTTCAGGCAAAAAACATAACCTGACTGCGATCTGAAGTCATCTCTATCGGTTTGGAAACTAGCATCGTTATAACCACTTATAGCGAGCTCGTCTTCCAATCCGCCATACACCAAGAACAAATCCTTAGTCCTTCTCAAGTATTTAAGGATGTTCTTGACCGCAATCCAGTGAGACGCACCTGGGGTAGACTGTATTGGTTTAGTGCTCTATAATGTACTGTTTATGAGCTTTGTTCAGAAACATTTGATGTATTGATACTTTCTATGGTTTTTATGAGAGTATTTGATTCATTCCATATTCTTGCATACTAGATCTGTTATGAAATCCATGTATCATTATGAATGATATTAAACTCCCTAGTCTTGTGTCGTTATGGGAATGATGACATAATAAGACTAGTATGATGTGTGATTGATGATTATAGAAATGATCATAGGTATTGGATACGATCACAGTCATAGATATTCGTTGGAGAATGGAATACTGGATTGACCC
>NW_010969648.1:538856-539592 GCF_000463585.1 Tarenaya hassleriana | reverse complement strand
GCTTCGGATTTTTCCGAAATTAAACCGAAATTAGGGTTAAATCACTTTAAAAGAAGGAGATCAAACCCTAATAAAAGATAGCCGACTTCAGAACACTTTGAACAGTTTTGTGAGATCGAAGAGGTTTAGAGTGTGATCGAAGTCCGTTTTCTCGAAGCACAAAACCGAATAGCAGATTCGGGTCCTAACAGACAAGTTCCAATCGTTGGAATCCATCCCGTGGTGTGGATACACGTAGAGGGCGAGGTATTCTTCCTGCCTTTCGTGACCAGACGTGTTCTTCGATTGATACAGGCCTCAGATCGATTGAGGTAAGCGTTCTAACGTTTCTATGATTCAATAGCAGCATGGTTCTAGGGTTCTATAAAATTTTGTTTTACTTCCGTTGCGCAAACCCTAGAATCGATCTCTTAGGAATAGGATTCGCTCTAGAGATCCCAGGAATCCCATCAGTGGTATAAGAGCCTGGTTCCTCTGTTTTGATTTCATAGAACCCGATCACGCACGTTTTAGGATTTGAATTGTTTGAATCCATGTTTGATTTGATTCATATGCATGTTTGATGATTGAATCTAGTGTAGATTGCATGTTTCATGTTGCATAGAGTGTAGGAGTTCGAATTTTGGGTGTACAGATGAATTCGGATCAGTTTTGGGTCTGATCGGGGCCGAGAACGCGGGATAACGTGATTTGATCACGTACACGAACCCTAGACCATCCGTTCTGTATAAGACAA
>NW_010969648.1:535723-536484 GCF_000463585.1 Tarenaya hassleriana | reverse complement strand
CGGATTCAAACAATTCAAATCCTATAACGTGCTTGATCGGGTTCTAAAAAAATCATGCAGAGCAACCAGGCTCTGATACCACTGTTGGGTTTTCCTGGGATCTCATGAGCGAATCCTATTCCTAACAAGATCAGTTCTAGGGTTTGCGCAGCGGATGCAAAACAATAGTTTTTGATCAAACCCTAAAACCTATCATGCATGATCTTGTAGAAACGTAAGAACGCTTACCTCAATCGATCCGGGGCCTGTTTCAATTGATGTGTTCATCCGATCACTATAGGCAGGAAGAATACCTTGCCCTATACACGTATCCACACCTTGATTCCAACCTTTGGAACTTGTCTGCTAGAACTCGAATCTTCTATTCGATGATGTGCTTTGAGAAAACGAGATTTAGATCACCTCTTCCACCCTCTAGACTCTCCAAAAAGGTCTAAAGAAGTTCTCTAGGTCAGCTCCTTAGTGTTAGGGTTCTATTTCTCCTCTTATTCAAGTGATTAACCCTAGATCCGGACTTCAAAATTAAATCCGAACCCCAGACCGAACGGACTGCTTAGCAGTCCGTTCGGTCTGGACACTTGGTCCGTTCGAACCAGTCACATAACTTGGTCTGGTCGGTCCGATGGTTCAGTCCGTTCGGTCCGTTCGGACTGAACTCTCTAGTCCGTTCGGTCCAACAAATTGGTCCGTTCGGACTAGATGCTCCGGTCCGTTCGGTCCACTTCCTAGACCGGACGGTCCGGACCTCTGTCCAGATTTCT
>NW_010969648.1:534160-534363 GCF_000463585.1 Tarenaya hassleriana | reverse complement strand
GTCTTCGTTCTGTGAGAAACCAAACTTTTTGATTGTCTCATCAAATCGAAGGTTCCAGCTCCTCGAAGCCTGCTTCAGTCCATAAATGGTCCTCTGAAGCTTGCACACCATCCTCGGGCTCCTTGGATCGACAAAACCTTCGGATTGTGTCATGTACACATCCTCGGTCAAGTTCCCGTTAAGGAACGCGGTCTTGACATCCA
>NW_010969648.1:533326-533847 GCF_000463585.1 Tarenaya hassleriana | reverse complement strand
TCGGACTTCATAGCCTCGCGCCATTTCTCGGAATCGGGACTCGCCATAGCCTCTGGGTATGTGGTAGGCTCGTCATGTTCTAATAACATGAGTTCCTCATTCCCAGTCACGAGAAATCTATATCTCGCTGGCTCTTGGCGAGTCCTGCCTGATCTCCGAGGTTCACTCGTCAAAGGTTGAGTCACAACCGGCAGTGAAACAGGTTGAACTTCTTCATCTTGTTTACTCGGCTCAGCGTCTACTTGCTGCTCTCGAACTTCCTCAAGTTCGATCCTACTCCCACTAACTCTTTTGGAGACGAACTCTCGCTCCATAAAAGTCGCATTCCTGGCAATGAACACCTTGTTCTCTGCCGGGATGTAGAAGTAGTAACCCTTAGTTTCCTTAGGGTAGTCTATAAATAAACACTTGTCAGATTTGGAGGATAACTTATCAGTCATCTGACGCTTCACATAAGCGTCATAACCCCAAATTCTGACAAACGACAACGCGGGACGCTTCCCCGTCCATATCTCATATGG
>NW_010969648.1:528658-530806 GCF_000463585.1 Tarenaya hassleriana | reverse complement strand
CAGCAATCGCAACGCAGAAGGTTCTTCACCTTCCTTCTGCGTCTGCACCCAAAAAATTTAATTCAAAAAATTCAAAAAAAATTTAAAATAAATATTTATTTACTTACTATCTCATGGGCGACTCGAGCAAATGATCTCCGTCCTGCAGTGTGGGTCGGGGGTGCGCGTTCGACCTCCGCTCGGGATCGTCGATTGCTTGAGAATGTTTGACTCTTCTGCGTTCCTTCTTCTGAATCCCAATATTCAACTAGCTGATCGTAGATCGCCGTCGACATCCATGCAGGTCGTACGCGTCTACTCTTTACCCGATTAATGCTGTCCTTGAGGCGATCTCGGACGGCGAGCCTCCAAGCGGCGTAGACTCGGTCATGAACAGACTCGTCCCAATAATAAGCTTGCTATAAAAAAATAAATTTATAATTTTGTACGCATATAAAATTGAACCAAGTGCCAAAATTCTTACCGCGAAAGCCCCAAACCAACGCTGCAGATCAGATGGAGAGATACGGATGAGACTCCGCCACGGACCTTTGAAGTCCGACTGAAAGATGCTGACGACGGATGCAATCACGTCGTTATTACGATCAAACCTGTAAAAATCGGTTTGGTAAAATTAATTTAAAAGAAATTAAAATAAATATATATTATATGCATAAAAATACCTACCAAATAGAACCGGGGGAGCGATCCGGATCTAGACGAGGTCGGAGACGATGTTCTACAGACGCTAGAATCTCCTGCAACGATGGCGATGGCGATGCACCATGACTAGATGCACCTTCATTCACGGATTGGGGGGAAGCTGCACCCGTGAAAGGTACATCAAGTCGAGGAGGATCGACTACCACCTGATCCCGATGGACAGATGGTGATCTAGATGATCCGATCCCACGTCCTCGGGATCGTACCCCGCTACCACTACGACCACTAGAATAGGAGTGACTCATCTACAAGTTACATATAACAAAACAAAATCATGAAAACCCGTGAACTAGCACTAAACCCTAATCCTAAACCCTAAACCCTAAACCTAAACACTAAAGAAACCCTAAAATCTATAACCCTAAACCCTAAACCCTAAAATACCTAAAAAAACCCTAAAATCAAAAACCCTCAAAATCAAAAACCCCAAATTAAACCCTAAACACTAAAGAAACCCTAAAATCTATAACCCTAAACCCTAAATAAACCCTAAACCCTAAAATAACCCTAAAACCTAAATAAACCCTAAATTAACCCTAAATTAACCCTAAACCCTAAAAAAACCCTAAAATCAAAAATCCTAAAATCAAAAACCCCAAATTAAACCCTAAACACTAAATAAACCCTAAACCCTAAATCCTAAACCCTAAACCCTAAACCCTAAACCCTAAACCCTAAACCCTAAATAAACCATAAACCCTAAAATAACACTAAACCCTAAATAAACCCTAAATTAACCCTAAACCCTAAAAAAACCCTAAAATCAAAAACCCCAAATTAAACCCTAAACACTAAATAAACCCTAAACCCTAAACCCTAAATAAACCATAAACCCTAAAATAACCCTAATAAACCCCAAATTAAACCCAAAACACTAAATAAACCCTAAACTCTAAATTAACCCTAAAATCAAAAATTAACCCTAAAAGCTAAAATTAACCCCTAAACCCGAAAATTAACTCTAAACCCTCAAAAAATTTCGACCACAACCTTAAATCCCAACCAAAAACACCTAAAAATCAAAACCAAAAACACCTAAAAATCGAAACAATTGGAAACTTTTTTATTAAAATTTGGAAACTTACCTCGGTGACGGCAAATGACCGGCACGGTGATGCGGCAAGGGGAAGGAGCGGCGGCGAAGGAGCGGCGGCGAACCTAAACACTAAACCGAACCAAATTCGATTCGAAAGCAAAAAAAACAACGAACCTATACACTAAACCGATCGGAAAGGGGAAGAAGAGTTCGAAAACTTACCTGGCGGCGACGAAGGAGCGGCGAAATACGTGTTCTATTTATTGAGTTATTTCCAGGTTAGAATCCCATATGTCTATGCGAATTAAAACCCTAAGTTCATTCAATTAAACGCAACTCAATAAACCGAATAGAATAAATAAAACCACAAAGTCTGGAATTATGAACCAAAGATCCCTACATAGCAAATC
>NW_010969648.1:515463-523792 GCF_000463585.1 Tarenaya hassleriana | reverse complement strand
TCGTGATCGAACGAATTCTTCAGTTGATACAGGCCCCGGATCGATTGAGGTAAGCGTTCTAACGTTTCTACGATTTCAATAGCAGCATGGTTCTAGGGTTTATTAAATTTTTGTTTTACATCCGCTGCGCAAACCCTAGAATCGATCTCTTAGGAATAGGATTCGCTCATGAGATCCCAGGAAACCCAACAGTCAAAACATGATGGTCATGTTAAGGGTATGGGGATTAGATGCTTGTAGGATAAATCATAGAGCATAGTGGGAGATTGTTGGTTGTGATGCTCTAGGATGATCCGTGATATGACATTTTGACTTTGTATTGATTCATTGATTTATGAATGCGTTACATTCCGTTATATGATTGGCATGTTTGTTATATTGCGGTTATCCTTGAATCATTATAGAATGATTCTAAACTCCCTGGTCAGTTATCATTGTGGGAACAATGATGAATTAAGACTAGCCTGAGGTGTGATCGATGCATTGGATGCATTTCACAATCATGGGTACTCGTTGTGAACGAGTGACTGGTTGACCCGCATGAGATTGTCACATGGACAGAGTCATGACTTGAATCTCATACAGCGGTTCGTTCTCGGATCCTTAGACCTGAGATGTCTAGAGTATCTGATATGAGGAGTGGCGTATCTTGACTCGTCAAACGTCGTCTTTAACCGGATGATCATAACGGCGTTGATCAGATACGTTCACGAATCATATGGAGATAATAGACATGCAATATGGGACTTATCACCTCCTCAATAGGAGAGATATCGCTGGGCCCTCTCGTGGAAGTCGGACTATGAAAATGCGTGGCCACGCTATAGATGAAGTTGCATCTATTTTATTAGTTGATTTGCCAAGACGAGAAAGCGGTTGAACTTGAAGGGTGGCTCACACCATGCCCTTGTTCAACTTATGATATCGTGAGATAAAGGATCAGAACTCGAGCTGTTATTGCCTTGGTTAGATCACCTCTGACTCAATTCAACGTGGGTGGTCATGGCGTCTTGCTAGAGGCTAACCATGACTTGTAGATCGGGAATGGTTCTCGAGGCTGCTGCCACTGCGAATGGGCCTACAGGGTCACCCACCATTAGGGATGGACTTATATGTGAAGTTTCGGAAAGGAAGACTTGGATTTGGTCGGAAAAATCGTTTTCGGATCAAATCAGAGTGTCGGGACGTTTTCAGCCTTCTGACTCGGACCGAGTCAGTACTTGACTCGGACCGAGTCAGTTCCGAAGCCCAGAAAGTGTTTTGGGCTTGGCTGATGTTTTGACTCGGTCGAGTCAAAGTTTTGACTCGGACCGAGTCAATACTAAATGGGCCGAGTCAAGAGTTGACAATGGGCTTGGGCTGATTCGTTCTGACTCGACCGAGTCAGAGTTCTGACTCGGACCGAGTCAATACTCGGAAAAAGTCTCTTTTCACAAGGATTAGGGTTCCTATCTTATAAGAAGGGTATTGGACGCCGTCCTCAACAGGAGACAGACGAAAAGAACCCTAAAACAGAGCAAAAACTCAGAAGAAATCGTTTCTTTCATAGTTCTAGCTCTCGGGATTAGATCCCACTTCATATACTTCACAGATCCTAGCAGATCGGTTCCAAAAGCGTTTGGAATCCTTCCCGTCGGTGTGGATACGTGTAGAGGGACTGTAACTTCAGTCCTAGGTGATTAAACAGGCCCCGGATCGACTCCTACTTCCGTTTCTTCCAGAAAGAGGTAAGTATTCGATTCCCACGGTGATATACACGATCTGTTCGGGTTTTGCAGGTTTGGTTGCGTGTGACGTTTGACTAGGTTCAGAATATCCTTCCGCTGCATGAAACCTAGTAAACCAAACCCTAGATCGATATGATCTCATGCTAGGAACCCGTAGCGAAACCCAACAACACGTGGACATTGCGGTTCTCTGTATATCGCCGTGCGGGAGACGCAGATTATTGCCGACATTTTACGACAATGTTGCGACAGATATCTTCGGTCGCAAAATAATGTAATAATTAAAAAAAATAAAATGCAAAAATTTACGATAATTAATATTTTGATTTCTAGTACAATATTTGTAATACAAATCGGTATTTTATACATAAAAAAAGTTATTATTAATCAAACGAACCATATTCAGAAGTTCCTGTTGTTTTTTCGTCCGTCTCATTGGTATTGTCCTGCTCTTCGTCATTATTGTCTGCAAGTTCTTCAACTATTCCTTCTTCGGCTATTAACTTTCCAACCTCAATCGTGTCTTCAATTTGAAGAAGGCCTTGATCGACATCTTGAAGCGGGATTTGTTCATCATTTTCTTCTTGAATAATAGTTCCCCTGGGGTTAATCTTCACGACAGCTCGCCAATCAATGTTTGACCTTCTTGTAATTTTCTTCGGATAAGGGATGTAAGACACTTGATCTGCTTGAGAAACCAATATAAAAGTATCATATTTTCCGTATCGACGTGTGTAACATATGTCAAAAACACCTGTTTTGTTGACTCTGATCCCTCGCATGGGTGTAGGAACAAACCAATCACACCTGAACATCATCACTTTGAGTCCAAAATGACCTGCATATTGGAGTTCAAAAATCTGCTGCAGTAGTCCGTAAAAATCGGGTTCGTTATCAGATGCACAGTACTCTGACCCTTTCACAGAAACACCAAAATTATGTGTCGAACGATGTTGTCCGTGTTCATGTGTGTGGAAAACGTAGCCTCTGGTAAAAAATATAGGCCAACATGTAACACGACAAATGGGCCCTTGAACTAGCTCATGCAACTACAATGGATGATCTTCTGGTGACGTTCGAATCTGCAAAACAAACAAAAATAGGTTGTTTAAATATCAATATATACTTGATCGATCTTAAAAATTGGTTTAAATAAGAAATTTGATGCAAAATTCTTACATATTCTTTTAACCATGTAGCAAACCCTTTTTCTTTAATTTTGGTCAATTCCTCGTCATTTACGTCACCATACATGTTGTATACTTGTTCATCAAAAATCCTGCACAATATATCGAAAAACTTGTAAACGAATTAATTTAAAAAAAGTGTACGCCATAAATAATTAAATGTATAAACGAACCTTTCAAAAGGTAGAACTTCTTCGCAATTCAACAATACAAAAGTATGTACCACATGATAGTCTTTTTCAGATAAGTAGGCATCGCTGGCCTTACCACCACATCTTCCTTTTCTGTAAAATATATGGAGAATATTTGCATTCGTCGGATAACCAGGGCCATCATCGCAATGGGATGATTTTTTTGTACTTCTGCTCTTTGTTGCCATATTATCTTCAAAAAAATATGAGGTAAAGAATGATATTTCCTCATTGATATACTGTTCAGCAATTGATCCTTCAACAAAGCCTTTTTGTTTTGCCTTTTTCTTCAAATGGTACATAAATCTTTCAAACGGGTACATCCACCTAAAAAAAATAAAATTAAACAATCATCAGTTATGTAAACAAGTATGTAGAGGATTAAGTCTTATATATTAATTAAACGAAACACTGTAATTAATTATAACGTACCGAAATTGAACTGGTCCACCAAGTTCTGCTTCTCGTGGTAGATGGATTGGTAAATGTTCCATCACATCAAAAAATGACGGTGGAAATATTTTTTCCAGATTGCAAATTACCAGAACTATGTTTTGTTTCAGCATGGTGATATCTTCAAGTTTAAGCGTCCAACTGCAAATCACCCGAAAAAATGAGCTGATCCCTGCACAATAACCAGGTATCAAGTTTATATATATATGTCGGGTTCCCTTCGGGTTCCTAGCATGCGATCTCATCGATCTAGGGTTTGGATTCTAGGTTTCACGCAGCGGAAGGAAAGATCTAAACATAGCCAAACGTCACACAAAACCAATTGTGCAATAACCCGAACAATCGTGTATATCGTCGTTGGATTCGAATACTTACCTCGTTCTTTCAAGATCTGGAAGTATCAATCGATCCAGGGCCTGTTTTTGATCACCGAGAGTTGAAAGCACAACTCCTCTACACGTATCCACACCGGCGGGATGAATTCCAACACTTTGGAACGTATCTGCTAGGATTTGTGAAGAGAAAACGATGTCCTTGACTTGGAATCGATATTCCAATCAATAGAACTCAAAATAAAGCTTCTCTAAGCTCTCATGAGTGTCTTGGACGTCTGAGGTTCGTTCTCTAGGGTTTGTGGCGGCTCACTCATTAATTAGGATTGCCCAAAACCCTTAAAACGCGAAATAGGGACGGTCTGGCACTTGCGGAACGGTTCGTCCGTTCCTCAGCGGAACGAACGTTCCTCAGCGGAACTCTTCCAGATCGCTTCGTCGCTCTTTTCTCGCGTTGTTCTCTTCACGTGTGATCCATCCCTAATGGTGTGTGACCCTGTAGGCCCATTCGAAGTGGCAGTGGCTTCGGGAACCTTTCCCGAACCACAAGTCATGGTTAGTCTCTAGCAAGACGCCATGACCACCCACCTAGAATAGAGTTAGAGGTGATCTAACAAAGCCAGCATTAGTTCGAGTTCTGATCCTTTGTCTCACGATGTCGTATGTTGAACAAGGGCATGGTTCGAGCCACCCTTCAAGTTCAACCGCTTACTCGTCTAGGCAAACTGACTGATAAAATAGATGTACATTCATCTATAGCGTGGCCACGCATTTTCACAGTCCGATTTCCACGAGGGGCCCAGCGACATCTCTCCTGCGTAGGAGGTGACAAGTCCCGTATTGCATGTCTACTATCTGCATATGATTCGTGAACGTATCTGAGCAACGCCGTTATGATCATCCGGTTAAAGACGACGTTTGACGCAGTCAAGACACGTCACTTCTCATATCAGATACTCTAGACATCTCAGGTCTGAGGATCCAAGAACGAACCGCTGTATGAGATTCAAGTCATGACTCATGTCCATGTGACAATCTCATGCGGGTCATCCAGTAACTCGTTCCAAACGAGAACCCATGATTGTGATTTGCATCTAATGCATATGATCATAATCATCTAACACACATCATGCTGGTCTTAATTCATCATTGTTCCCACAATGATAACTGACCAGGGAATTTAGAATCATCTGCAATGATTCAAGGATATTTACCGTAATATAACAGACATGCTAATCATATAACGGAAAAAGTAATGCATTCATAAATCAATGAATCAATACAAAGTCAAAATGTCATATCACGGATCATCCTAGAGCATCACAACCAACAATATATAGTTCACATATTAAAAAACAACACTAAAAAAATATATTGACATACCTGATAGACTCTCGTGTACATGTTGTGGAAGTAGTTCTGCAAATGCTATTGGAAGCAATCGTTGCATAAAGACATGACAATCATGACTTTTCATACCCGTTAATTTATTCCCTGCAATATCAACACATCGCGCCAGATTTGAAGAGTAACCATCGGGGAATTTCACATCATCCTTCAACCACTGAAAATTTTTTTTCTGCGCTTCTCCATATACACGAAAAACTGGAACCGGTGCCTTCCCATCTTCTGTAAGTTCCAACTCCTTCCTCAAACAAATTGATTTTATATCCTTCCTTGAGTTTGGATTGTCCTTCGACTTTTGAGGTACATTCAACACCGTGTTTATGATGTTATCGAAAAAGTTCTTCTCGATATGCATGACATCAAGATTGTGTCGCAACTTGTGATGTCTCCAATATGGCAATTCCCAAAATATACTTTTTTTGTGCCAATTATGATATTCGCCATATCCTTCAATCGGCAAATGACCATTTCCACCGACTTCTGCAGTAACCCCTAACCCATATGATCTCACACAATCTTCAATCCGTTCGAATAATATTTCATCTCCCGTCAGTTCAAGCGGACTAGAATCACTTACCACGCGATTCTTATGAAAATTCTTCTTGTTTCGGCGCAATGCATGGTTCCTTGGTAAGAAACGAAGATGACAATCAAACCAACTCGTTTTTCTCTCGTTCGGCAACCAAAATGCGTCGGTCTCATCCATACAGTACGGACAAGCTAACCGACCATGCGTTGTCCAACCAGACAACATCGAGTATGCTGGAAAATCACTAATTGTCCACATCAGCACCGCACGAAGCAAAAAATTTTGCTTTATTGACACGTCATATGCCTCAACCCCAATACTCCAAAGGTCTTTCAACTCTTCTATCACGGTTGAAGGAAAATATCCAAACTCCTCCTAGGATGTTTAGGTCCCGGAACTAATATTGAGAGAAATAAAAATTCTCTATTCATACACATGTCCGGAGGTAAATTGTAGGGTGTTAAAATCACCGGCCATAGAGAATAATTTGGACCAGACATCCCAAATGGATTAAATCCATCCGTGCATAATGCTAGATATACGTTTCTAGTCTCACTTGCAAAATCAGGAAATACCTGTTGAAAGTGTTTCCATGCTAAACCATCGGATGGATGATGCATTTCTCCATCGGGCGTCGAATGCTCGCCATGCCATCGCATAAATGATGCTGTCTTTTCGGATTGATATAACCTTTTCAAACGATCTGTTATAGGCATATAAAACATTCTCTTCAAAGGAATTAACTTGCCTTTTTTTGAAGCTTTCCGGCGTGGTCGATATCTGTCTTTCCCGCAGAAACGACATTCCATCAATTCTGCATCTTCTTTCCAAAAAATCATACAGTTGTCTTCACAAACATCAATCTTCCGGTAAGGTAGACCCAACGTACGCATCAGACTCTTCGTCTCATAATATGATTCTGTTGCAGTGTTACCTTCCGGAAGATACTGTTTAAACATCTGACTGAAGCCATCCATACATCTCTCCGGAAGATTGTAGTCAGTTTTCATATTCATCAATTGTGAAGATAATGATAATCTTGACAGCCCTTGTACGCAACCTTCATATATCGGAGTGTTCGCCGTGTTAAGCATATCATAAAATCTTTTCGCTTCAACATTTGGCTCTTCTTCCATATATGGAGAAGGAGCAACGTTGGGAAATGCATCATTCACCATCTCTGCATATAGATTTCGGTCTTGATCTTCTTGAAAGATCGGAGGTAGCGACGTGTTTTCCACAAGTTGTTCTTGCATTTGTGAAACACGTGATGATGACGACGTATCATACGTTTCTCCATGAGCCAGCCAAACATAATAGTTTGACATAAAACCTCTTCTATAAAGGTGCTTACACACTTCATACTGACTTCGCCATCTTTTATTCTCGCATTTTGAGCACAGGCATGGTAACTTCGAACTCTCAATATACGACGTTTGACTTGTTGCAAACGCCATAAAATGTTGTAATCCTTCAGCAAACTCACTCGAGATTTGATTAGAAGAATCAAATCTATTATACATCCACATTCTGGATGCAAAAGACATTTTTTTGTAAATAAATTTTTTTTTCCGGTAGTAATTTTTTTTCCTATCTATGCATGCTCATCGCGCGGCGAGTATATAGAAGAAACGTTGCGACGGAATTGCGACCGATATTTTCTGTCATAAAATGATTTGCGACAGAAATGCGACAGAAGTTAGGTGACATACCATTCACGTGTGTACCTAATTTTGCGACACAACGGTGAGTCGCACTCGGTCGCATATATTGAGCGACTCCTATAGTATGTCGCATATCGGTCGCATAATTTCCGCGACGCATAATATCTGTCGCAAATGTGTCGTACACGTGGTCCGACCGAACATATCTGTCGCAAATGCTGTCGGTATATATCGACAGACAATCTGTCGTAAAGTATCTATCGTTTTCTGTCGTCTTTCTGTCGCAAATATGTGCGACAGATATATCGGTCGTAGTCGGTCGAAAAGTTGCGACAGATTTTGCGTCCAAGTCCGACAGAGATATTTTTCCGAGATTGTGTCGCTTTTTAGTCGCGGTATGTCGCAAAATATGTTGCGACAGAAATTTCGGTTGCAAAAGGTGTCGCAAATTACAGTTTTTCTTGTAGTGTATCCTGCTCGGCCGATTTCAGCATCCCATGCAGTTCGGCTAAGCTCTTAGTCATCCCATGCATATGATACTGCATCACGAACTGATTATAGTCCTCAGGCAATGACATAAGGATCAAGTCTGCAACCAAGTCAGCATCGAGTGTCACTCCCATGCGCTCAAGTTCCTCAACATGAGCTCGCATGTTGAGGACGTGGGTGTTGACAGAGCTGCCTCTCGGCATCTCCATCTTCACTAGAGCCCTTAGCGTCTTGTACTTTTCAGTACGCGCTAGCTCCTGAAACATTTGATCTGTTCGATCATATCAAACACGCTCTTCTCCTCAAACTGCCTCTGCAAATTCGGTGCCATGCTCCCCTCTACTTGGTGC
>NW_010969648.1:505948-508343 GCF_000463585.1 Tarenaya hassleriana | reverse complement strand
TGAGGTCCAGTCCGGAGCTGACCAGAATCTGGTCCGCCGGACTGACCTTGGTCAGCTTCTCTGGTCCGCCGAATTGTCCGTTTTGAGAAAAATCTGAGCTTGGTCCGGGGCTGACCAAACTTGGTCAGCTCCGGACCAACTCAGTCCGTTTCCTTGGTTCGGCTGACCTGGAATCGGAGCGCAGACTATCTGATTTTTTTTGGTCCGGGACTGACCAAACGTGGTCAGCTCCGGACCAACTCGGTCTTTTTCCTTGGTCAGTCCGACGGTCTTCGTCTCGGACCCGTGTTGTTCTCGCCTGGTCCGCCAGACCAACTCTTGGTCCGGGGCTGACCAGCGAGAACTTTGGTCCTCCTGACCAAACACGCGGTCCGGAATCTGATCTGTCTGCTGGTCCGGCTGACCAACTCTTGGTCCGGCTGACCGCGGACAAATCAGATTCGGAACAGATTTTTCAGGCTTCGAAAATTAGGGTTTTATCCCGGTTTCGACGCACCGTTAACCCGTCCCAGACTCCATACCATCCATGCATCATTCAACAATCACAAATTGTTGGTTGTAATGCTCTAGGATGATCCGTGATATGACATTTTGACTTTGTATTGATTCATTGATTTATGAATGCGTTACATTCCCGTTATATGATTGGCATGTTTGTTATATTTCGGCATCCTTGAATCATTACAGAATGATTCTAAACACCCTGGTCAGTTATCATTGTGGGAACAATGATGAATTAAGACTAGCATGAGGTGTGATCGATGCATTGAATGCATGTCACAATCATGGGTACTCGTTGTGAACGAGTGACTGGATGACCCGCATGAGATTGTCACATGGACAGAGTCATGACTTGAATCTCATAAAGCGGTTCGTTCTTGGATCCTCAGACCTGAGATGTCTAGAGTATCTGATATGAGGAGTGGCATGTCTTGACTGCGTCAAACGTCGTCTTTAACCGGATGATTATAACGGCGTTGATCAGACACGTTCACGAATCATATGGAGATAGTAGACATGCAATATGGGACTTGTCACCTCCTTAACAGGAGAGATATCGCTGGGCCCTCTCGTGGAAGTCAGACTATGAAAATGCGTGGCCACGCTATAGATGAAGTTGCATCTATTTTATTAGTCGATTTGCCAAAACGAGAAAGCGGTTGAACTTGAAGGGTGGCTCAAACCATGCCCTTGTTCAACATATGATATCGGGAGATAAAGGATCAGAACTCGAGCTGTTATTGCCTTGGTTAGATCACCTCTAACTCAATTCTAAATGGGTGGTCATGGCGTCTTGCTAGAGGCTAACCATGACTTGTGGTTCGGGAAAGGTTTTTGACTCGGTCGAGTCAAAGTTTTGACTCGGACCGAGTCAATACTAAATGGGCCGAGTCAAGAGTTGACAATGGGCTTGGGCTGATTCGTTCTGACTACCGAGTCAGAGTTCTGACTCGGACCGAGTCAATACTCGGAAAAAGTCTCTTTTCACAAGGATTAGGGTTTCTAATCTTATATGGAGGTGTTGGAGGCCGTCCTAGGAGGAGAACTCAACTTTCAGAACCCTAAGACAGATCTAGAACACAAGAAAATCGTTTCTTTTGAGGTTCTAGTTCCCGGGATTCGATCCCAAGTCTTTGAAACCCTATTCACTTCACAGATCCTAGCAGATCAGTTCCAAAAGCGTTTGGAATCCTTCCCGTCGGTGTGGATACGTGTAGAGGAGCTGTACTTTCAGCTCTTGGTGATTAAAACAGGCCCTGGATCGATTGCTACTTTCAGATCTTCAGGAAAGAGGTAAGTATTCGATTCCTACGGTGATATACACGATCTGTCGGGGTTTTACGGATGATTTTGGTTGCGTGTGACGTTTGACTAGGTTTAGATTATCCTTCCGTTCGGTCTGACTCTCCAAACCATTCGGTCCAGACCAGAGGTCCAGACTCTTGCCCCTTTGGACATACTCTCTCGGACTAGTGACCTAGATCGGACGGACTGGCTAAGTAGTCCGTTCGGTCTACACACCTCAGTCCGTTCGGTCCAACATCTTGGTCCGAACGGACTGGGTCATTTAGTCCAGAGGAAACGATGAACCCTAGACCGTCCGGTCCAGAGGACCAGACCGTTCGATCTAGGCAGAAAAACGCGATCAGATCACGTTCTTCGTCGTTTCGGTCCCGATTCAGATCCCAATTCGACCCCATTATGCAACAAAGAACATGAAATCTACCCTAGATCCATAATCAAAACATGCATAGCATCAAAGAAAACACGGATTCAAACAATTCAAATCCTATAATGTGCGTGATCGGGTTCTAACAAAAATCATGCAGAGCAACGAGGCTCTGATACCACTTTTGGGTTTTCCTGGGATCTCATGAGCGAATCCTATTCCTAA
>NW_010969648.1:504662-505301 GCF_000463585.1 Tarenaya hassleriana | reverse complement strand
ACCCAAAATCTCTATTTCGGATATACAAGTCATAGGCGGTCTCTAGCAAGACACTATGACTACCTATCTCAAATAGAGTTTGTTCGTGATCTTACGAACGCCAGTGATGATTCCGGTTGATGATCCTTTTGTATCACGATATCATATGTCGAATATAAGGCATGGACAAGCCACCTTATCTGATTCGACTGCTTTCTCGTTCACTGAGTTCGACTGTCTGAAATGGACGACGTTCGTCCATAGTGCGGCCACACATTTCTACAGTCTCGCTCACACGAGGGGCCCAGCGATATCTCTCTCTTTTACGAGAGGTACAAATCCCGTCTTGACTATCTATAATCCAGCACATGATTCGTTTCGTACCTGATACACGCCTTTATAGTCCTCCTGTTACGCAGGACGTTTAACGTAATCAAAGCACGCAACTCCTCATGTTGGATTCCGTAGATATCTCAGGTCTTTGGATCCAATCATGGAACCGCCATATGAGATTCCAGTCATGATGCTAGTCCATGTGGCAATCTCATGCGGTATTCCGTTCTCCAACGAATACCTATGACTGTGATCATATCCAATACCTATGATCACCAATATGATCATCAATCACATATCATACTAGTCTTATTATGTCATCATTCC
>NW_010969648.1:502834-504509 GCF_000463585.1 Tarenaya hassleriana | reverse complement strand
GGAACGCCACAGTGGAACGGCGTGTTTGAACGGAGGAACCGAACACTTTTAGACATGGTTCGGTCGATGATGAGTTAGACAGATCGTCCGAAGTCCTTTTGGGGCTATGCTTTAGATACCGCTGCGTACTTGCTGAACAGGAGTCCAACGAAGGCGGCTGAAATGACACCATATGAGATATGGACGGGGAAGCATCCCGCGTTGTCGTTTGTCAGAATTTGGGGTTGCGACGCTTACGTGAAGCGTCAGATGACTGATAAGTTATCCTCCAAATCTGACAAGTGTTTATTTGTAGGCTACACTAAGGAAACTAAGGGTTACTACTTCTACATTCCGGCAGAGAACTGTTGGGTTTTCCTGGGATCTCATGAGCGAATCCTATTCCTAGCAAGATCAGTCCTAGGGTTTGCGCAGTGGATGTAAAACAATAGTTTTTGATAAAACCCTAAAACATATCATGCATGATCTTGTAGAAACGTAAGAACGCTTACCTCAATCGATCCGGGGCCTGTTTCAATTGATGTGTTCGTCCGATCACTATAGGCAGGAAGAATACCTTGCCCTCTACACGTATCCACACCTCGGGATGGATTCCAACCTTTGGAACTTGTCTGCTAGGACTCGAATCTTCTATTCGATGATGTGCTTTGAGAAAACGAGATTTAGATCACCTCTTCCACCCTCTAGACTCTCCAAAAAGGTCTAAAGAAGTTCTCTAGGTCGGCTCCTTAGTGTTAGGGTTCTATTTGTCCTCTTATTCAAGTGATTAACCCTAGATCTGGACTTTAAAATTAAATCCGAACCCCAGACCGAACGGACTGCTTAGTAGTCCGTTCGGTCTGGACACTTGGTCCGTTCGAACCAGTCACATAAATTGGTCCGGTCGGTCCGATGGTTCCGTCCGCCGTTCGGTCCAACACTTGGCCCGTTTGGACTGAACTCTCTAGTCCGTTCGGTCCAAACAATTGGTCCGTTCGGACTAGATGCTCTGGTCCGTTCGGTCCACTTCCTAGACCGGACGGTCCGGACCTCTGTCCAGATTTCTTGACGTTTTCTCGTGCGTTTGTCCTTCCCTGCGTGTGTGTGACCCTGTAGACTCATTCGATATAGCAATATTCGAGATAGGTAGTCATAGTGTCTTGCTAGAGAGCGCCTATGACTTGTATATCCGAAATAGAGATTTCGGGTTATATTGCTATATCGAATGAGTCTACAGGGTCACACACACGCAGGGAAGGACAAACGCACGAGAAAACGTCAAGAAATCTGGACAGAGGTCCGGACCGTCCGGTCTAGGAAGTGGACCGAACGGACCAGAGCATCTAGTCCGAACGGACCAATTGTTTGGACCGAACGGACTAGAGAGTTCAGTCCGAACGGACCAAGTGTTGGACCAAACGGACTGAACCATCGGACCGACCGGACCAATTTATGTGACTGGTTCGAACGGATCCTGTTACGCATGACGTTTGACGTAATCAAAGCACGCAACTCCTCATGTTGGATTCCGTAGATATCTCAGGTCTTAGGATCCGATCATGGAACCGCCATATGAGATTCCAGTCATGACGCTAGTCCATGTGACAATCTCATGCGGGTCAATCCAGTATTCCGTTCTCCAACGAATACCTATGACTGTAATCGTATCCAATACCTATGATCACCACTATGATCA
>NW_010969648.1:500512-501620 GCF_000463585.1 Tarenaya hassleriana | reverse complement strand
CCACGTACAGCACCAGAAAAACTATTGTGCTCCCACTAACCTTCTTGTAAACACATGGCTCATCTTCGTTCTATGAGAAACCAAACCTTTTGATTGTCTCATCAAAGCAAAGGTTCCACCTCCTCGAAACCTGCTTCAGTCCATTAATGGACCTCTGAAGCTTGCACACCATCCTCGGGTTCCTTGGATCTACAAAACCTTCGGGTTGTGTCATGTACACATCCTCGGTCAAGTTCCCGTTAAGGAACGCGGTCTTGACATCCATTTGCCTTATCTCATTGTCGTAATATGCGGCTATGGCAAGTAGGATCCTGATGGATTTCAGCATAACTACGGGCGAAAAGGTCTCATCATAGTCAATACCATGAATCTGACGGAATCCTTTCGCCACAAGTCGTGCCTTATACGTGTGCACGTTGTCATCCATGTCGGTCTTCTTCTTGAAGATCCACTTGCATCCGATGGGTTTTATCCCTTCAGATGCATCAACCAGAGTCCATACTTGGTTGTCTGACATGGATTGCATCTCGGACTTCATAGCCTCGCGCCATTTCTCGGAATCCGGACTCGCCATAGCCTCTGGGTATGTGGTAGGCTCGTCATGTTCTAATAACATGAGTTCCTCATTCCCAGTCACAAGAAATCCATATCTCGCTGGCTCTTGGCGAATCCTGCCTGATCTCCGAGGTTCACTCGTCAAAGGTTGAGTCACAACCGGCAGTGAAACAGGTTGAACTTCTTCAACTTGTTTAATCGGCTCAGCGTCTACTTGCTGCTCTCGAACTTCCTCAAGTTCGATCCTACTCCCACTGACTCTTTTGGAGACGAACTCTCGCTCCATAAAAGTCGCATCCCTGGCAATGAACACCTTGTTCTCTGCCGGAATGTAGAAGTAGTAACCCTTAGTTTCCTTAGGGTAGCCTACAAATAAACACTTGTCAGATTTGGAGGATAACTTATCAGTCATCTGACGCTTCACATAAGCGTCATAACCCCAAATTCTGACAAACGACAACGCGGGACGCTTCCCCGTCCATATCTCATATGGCGTCGTTTCAGCTGGAACAGACGGTCCACGTGCAATTCCGGACCGTCCGTTCCAAGTTCT
>NW_010969648.1:497198-499570 GCF_000463585.1 Tarenaya hassleriana | reverse complement strand
CGATACCAGTCTAAGAAGTTTGTCCCGGTCAATTTATCCTTCTCAAGGATAGATCGCATCGTCAAACTCGGTACGCTTCCGGTTGACGCCATGTCCTACAAAAAAGACAAACAGAACGTACAAAACAAATGCAGATTCTATTAATGATCTACTACCAGCTAGTCCATCATCAATCAGTGTCTACATACCTATGATCTACTACCAGCTAGTCCATCATCAAACAATGACAACATAGATGCAAAAACGAGCTATATTCCCATACAGAAAAATAACCCTATCATAATTTTCTATATGGGACTAAGATCCGTATTTCACATAATAACAAGTTGTTACACCTATCCTTATGCTATTTAGGTAGACATCTAATGTCAATCATATCTAATATGACTCTTAGATCCTTTATGAGACTATGATATCGAATATCATTGCATACTTGTCTCATCTGTACCATTAAATTTCAAGTCAAAACTTGACAACTTAACCCAAGATAAACCATATTCAAGCTGTAGGAACCACGATTTCCTACCCTGCCTCACAAAGATAATCCGGCACGCTCAGCTTTGGCATGACCCGTGTTACGGACGATCGATGCCTTGACAGGCGCTCTAGTAATGGGAGGTACACACTTAGCATAACATAAATAAGGGATTTTCAAAACCACACTTAAATCAAGCATCTACTTTCAAGCTATGAGAACCACCATTTCTCCATCTTGCCTCACCAAGATAATACGGCACACCCAGCTTTGGCATGGCCCATGACACGTACGATCGAGGCCTTGACAAGTGCTTTACTCGTAGAGCTCCTAGATCTAACCGGTTTATGTGCAACGATTGTTCATAATCCGAATGGACCATCCAGTCGATTATGCAATCCCAATCCCGAAGCTCCCACTCAATCAAACATATCTAATATCTTGATTAAGTTACATGCATTCATTCACTATGGACCATCCATAAGAAAGAATCATGTTATTCTGAATCACAGTTGATCGGTTTTAAGCAACGATTGCTCAAGCCAGATCCCGAAACCAAAAAATCAAATTTTGGTGGTGTCGGGACCTAGACCGTTTGGTCTTCGGGTCATAGTCGGTCCGTTCGGTCTGGAATGGTCAGTCCGTTCGGACTGACTCTTCAGTCCGTTCGGTCTGACTTTCCAGACCGTTCGGTCCAGACCAGAGGTCCGGACTCTTGCCCCTTCGGACCTTCTCTCTCAGAACAGAAGCCTCTTGCACACTATGCAACAAAGAACATGAAATCTACCCTAGATCCATAATCAAATCATGCATAACATCAAAGCAAACACAGATTCAAACAATTCAAATCCTATAACGTGCGTGATCGGGTTCTAACAAAAATCATGCAGAGCAACCAGGCTCTGATACCACTATTGGGTTTTTCTGGGATCTCATGAGCGAATCCTATTCCTAACAAGATCAGTTCTAGGGTTTGCGCAGCGGATGTAAAACACTAGTTTTTGATAAAACCCTAAAACCTATCATGCATGATCTTGTAGAAACGTAAGAACGTTTACCTCAATCGATCCGGGGCCTGTTTCAATTGATGTGTTCGTCCGATCACTATAGGCAGGAAGAATACCTTGTCCTCTACACGTATCCACACCTCGGGATGGATTCCAACCTTTGGAACTTGTCTGCTAGGACTCAATCTTCTATTCGATGATGTGCTTTGAGAAAACGAGATTTAGATCACCTCTTCCACCCTCTAGACTCTCCAAAAAGGTCTATTTCTCCTCTTATTCAAGTGATTAACCCTAGATCCGGACTTTAAAATTAAATCCGAACCCCAGACCGAACGGACTGCTTAGTAGTCCTGTCGGTCTGGACACTTGGTCCGTTCGAACCAGTCACATAACTTTGTCCGGTCGGTCCGATGGTTCAGTCCGTTCGGTCCAACACTTGGTCCGTTTGGACTGAACTCTCTAGTCCGTTCGGTCCAACAAATTGGTCCGTTCGGACTAGATGCTCCGGTTCGTTCGGTCCACTGCCTAGACCGGACGGTCCGGACCTCTGTCCAGATTTCTCGACGTTTTCTCGTGCGTTTGTCCTTCCCTGCGTGTGTGTGACCCTGTAGGCTCATTCGATATAGTAGTATAACCCGAAATCACTATTTCGGATATACAAGTCATAGGCGGTCTCTAGCAAGACACTATGACTACTTATCTCGAATAGAGTTTGTTCGTGATCTTACGAACGCCGCACTATGGACGAACGTCGTCCATTTCAGACAGTCGAACTCAGTGAACGAGAAAGCAGTCGAATCAGATAAGGTGGCTTGTCCATGCCTTATATTCGACATATGATATCGTGATACAAAAGGATCATCAACCGGAATCATCACTGGCGTTCGTAA
>NW_010969648.1:493830-496417 GCF_000463585.1 Tarenaya hassleriana | reverse complement strand
ATTTCTCGTGACTGGGAATGAGGAGCTCATGTTATTGGAACAGATGAGCCTACCACATACCCAGAGGCTATGGCGAGTCCGGACCTTGAGAAATGGCGCGAGGCTATGAAGTCTGAGATGCAATCCATGTCAGACAACCAAGTATGGACTCTGGTTGATGCGTCTGAAGGGATAAAACCCATCGGATGCAAGTGGATCTTCAAGAAGAAGACTGACATGGATGACAACGTGCACACGTATAAGGCACGACTTGTGGCGAAAGGATTCCGTCAAATTCATGGTATTGACTATGATGAGACCTTTTCGCCCGTAGTTATTCTGAAGTCCATCAGGATCATGCGATATGGCAAATGGATGTCAAGACCGCGTTCCTTAACGGGAATTTGACCGAGGATGTGTACATGACACAACCCGAAGGTTTTGTCGATCCGAGGAACCCGAGGATGGTGTGCAAGCTTCAGCGGTCCATTTATGGACTGACGCAGGCTTCGAGGAGGTGGAACCTTCGCTTTGATGAGACAATCAAAAATTTTGGTTTCTCACAGAACGAAGACGAGCCATGTTTTTACAAGAAGGTTAGTGGGAGCACAGTAGTTTTTCTGGTGCTGTATGTGGATGACATTCTCCTTATAGGGAATGACGTTCCTACCTTGCAAGATGTTAAGTCTTGGCTAGGAACGCAGTTTTCTATGAAGGACCTAGGAGAAGCAGCCTATATTCTAGGCACCAAGATCTATAGAGATAGATCGAGGCGTCTTCTAGGATTGTGTCAGAGTACTTACATCGATAAGGTCTTGAAACGGTTCAAGATGCAAGATTCCAAGAAAGGAACCTTACCGATGAGCAGTGGCACAGTTCTCTGCAAGAGTCAGTGTCCTATGACACCTGATGAGCGAGAACACATGGATCAAATTCCATATGCTTCGGCAATTGGATCGATCATGTATGCCATGCTTTGTACTCGACCGGATGTATCCTATGCGTTGAGCATTACGAGTAGGTACCAGTCAGATCGAGGTAAGTCAGGTGAGTCGCACTGGATCGCCGTCAAGAACATCCTGAAGTACTTGAGAAGGACTAAGGATGTGTTCTTGGTATACGGTGGGTCGGAAGACGAGCTCGCTGTAAGAGGTTACACCGATGCTAGTTTCCAGTCAGACCCGGATGACTACAGATCGCAGTCTGGCTATGTTTTCTGTTTGAACGGAGGCGCTGTTAGCTGGAAGAGTTTTAAGCAGGCGACCGTTGCAGATTCTACTACATAAGCTGAGTATATTGCAGCGTCGGACGCAGCAAAGGAAGCTGTTTGAATCAGGAAGTTTGTTGGGAACTTGGGTGTCATTCCGAGTGCTGATCATTTCTCTGTATTGTGACAACAATGGAGCGATCGCACAAGCGAAAGAACCCAAATCCCATCAACGATCCAAACACATACTCAGACGATTTCACCTTAGCAGGGAGATCATAGACAGAGGAGACGTACACATTTGCAGAGTGTCGACAGATGACAACATTGCCGATCCGTTGACGAAGCCTCTCCCTTCGTCGAAGCATGAGGGTCATGTTAGGGATATGGGCATTAGATGTTTAGCAGTTCATGATTAGAGCAAGTGGGAGATTGTTGGTTTAGTGCTCTATGATGTACTGTTTATGAGCTTTTTTCAGATACATTTGATGTATTGATACTTTCTACGGTTTTTATGAGAATATTTGATTCATTCCATATTCTTGCATACTAGATCTGTTATGAAATCCATGTATCATTATGAATGATACTAAACTCCCTAGTCTTGTGTCGTTATGGGAATGATGACATAATAAGACTAGTATGATGTGTGATTTTTTATTATAGAAATGATCATAGGTATTGGATACGATCACAGTCATAGGTATTCGTTGGAAAAAGGAATACTGGATTGACCCGCATGAGATTGTCACATGGACTAGCGTCATGACTTGAATCTCATATGGCGGTTCCATGATTGGATCCTAAGACCTGAGATATCTACAGAATCCAACATGAGGAGTTGCGTGCTTTGAATACGTCAAACGTCCTGCGTAACAGGAGGACTATAAAGGCGTGTATCAGGTACGAAACGAATCATGTGCTGGATTGTAGATAGTCAAGACGGGATTTGTACCTCTCGTAAAAGAGAGAGATATCGCTGGGCCCCTCGTGTGAGCGAGACTGTAGGAATGTGTGGCCGCACTATGGACGAACGTCGTCTATTTCAGACAGTCGAACTCAGTGAACGAGAAAGCAGTCGAATCAGATAACGTGGCTTGTCCATGCCTTATGTTCGACATATGATATCGCGATACAAAAGGATCATCAACCGGAATCATCACTGGTGTTCGTATGATCACGAACAAACTCTATTCGAGATAGGTAGTCATAGTGTCTTGCTAGAGACTGCCTATGACTTGTATATCTGGGATAGAGATTTCGGGTTATACTGCTATATCGAATGAGCCTACAGGGTCACACACACAGGGAAGGACAAAATGCACGTGAAAACGATGGAAAAACCAAGACGGAAGGGTCTGGAACAGACGGACCAGAAGTCCGGAACGGACGGTCCGCCAG
>NW_010969648.1:492870-493711 GCF_000463585.1 Tarenaya hassleriana | reverse complement strand
TTTTTCCGAAATTAAACCGAAATTAGGGTTAAATCACTTTAAAAGAAGGAGATCAAACCCTAATAAAAGATAGCCGACTTCAGAACACTTTGAACAGTTTTTGGTGAGATCGAAGAGGTTTAGAGTGTGATCGAAGTCCGTTTTCTCGATGCACAAAACCGAATAGCAGATTCGAGTCCTAGTAGACAAGTTCCAATCGTTGGAATCCATCCCGTGGTGTGGATACGTGTAGAGGGCGAGGTATTCTTCCTGCCTTTCGTGATCAGACGTGTTCTTCGATTGATACAGGCCCCGGATCGATTGAGGTAAGCGTTCTAACATTTCTATGATTCAATAGCAGCATGGTTCTAGGGTTCTATAAAATTTTGTTTTACTTCCGCTGCGCAAACCCTAGAATCTATCTCTTAGGAATAGGATTCGCTCTAGAGATCCCAGGAATCTCATCAGACTGATATCTACTAGTCATGCTCAATGCATATGATACATCTGAACGAGTACACAACATGGCGTAAATGATAGATCCAATTGCCGAGGCATATAGAATCCTACTCATGCGCTCTTGCTCATCCTGTGTCTTTGGACACTGAGTTTTGCTAAGAGCAACGTCATGTCCCATTGGCAAGGCACCCCTCTTGGAGTCTTGCATCTTGAACCGATTCAAGACTTTGTTAATGTATGTACTCTGACTTAGACCAAGAAGCCTTCTAGATCTATCTCTATAGATCTTAATTCCTAGAATATAGGCGGCTTCTCCTAAGTCCTTCATCGAAAAGACCGATCCTAGCCAGGATTTTACTCCTTGCAAGGTAGGAATGTCATTTCCGATGAGCAATATATCATC
>NW_010969648.1:489656-491587 GCF_000463585.1 Tarenaya hassleriana | reverse complement strand
CTTAAACCGCTTGGTACTAACATTATAGATCGACCTGTATCCAGATGATTCATCTTCCAAAACATAAAGGCCATTAAACTGGTAACCCTTACCATAGAATAAGTCGCCTCTATAAATGGACAGACATTTGTTCTCAATAACAAATCTGAAACCATTCGAGTCTAAGCATGAAATCGATATAATGTTCTTGCTTATAGCAGGAACAAAATAACAATCATGCAGCTCCAATACAAGGCCAGAAGGTAAAGTTAGATCATAAGCCCCGACGGCTAATGCAACAACTCTTGCTCCATTCCCGACGCGGAGATCTACTTCTCCCTTCGCCAATTGTCTACTTCCTCGAAGTCCTTGCACATTTCCACAAATGTGCGAGACACATCCGGTATCTAATACCCATGATGTAGAAGTAAACAAGTTCGCCTCTATAGTGAAGATACAAGAAGTCGAAACTTCTACAAGCTTCTTCTTCCTCTGATCTTCCAGGTAGAGTCTGCAATTTCTATGCCAATGCCCGATGGCATGACAGAAATAACACTCTTCCTTCTTGGGTTTAGGCTTAGGCTTAGTGACAACACTTGTCAGTTTCCTCTTACCCTTACCTTTGGAACGCTTCCTTTTGCTGGAACTCTTTCCAACAACTACCATATCATTCTTCCCTTGGCTCCCACCTTTCTCTTGGAATGACACATTCAACTCATCAACCATCAATGAATACAACTACCATATCATTCTTCCCTTGGCTCCCACCTTTCTCTTGGAATGACACATTCAACTCATCAACCATCAATGAATTATCCATGTCATCTAATTGCTCATGCAATTCCGAAGACATCTTTCCAAGCATCAAGCTGGACACGTCTAGACCATCATCCATATGCTTCCCATAAGCATCAATGATCGATCTAGAAGCCTTGGTCAGAGGTTTATCCTTCATAAGGATAGATCGCATGGTAAGATTAATCAGATTCCTGCAACAGATATATTCTACAGAAAAGGACAAACAGATAGAAAATAAACACATCGCTTAGTACTCCTACTAACACAGACAATAGATGCAATATGACAGGCTCTCACTAAGAAAAACACCCTCAATGAGTTTCTAAGTGAGCTAGGATCCATATTTCACATGCTTCTGAGTCAGCTAGGGCATGACGCTCAAAACCATGCTATTTAGGTAGACAACACATTGTCAATCACATCCTATGTGATTCCTAGATGAGTATGGGATAGTGATACGCTATCACTGCATGTTCCTCATCCCATCCTTACCATCAGGTCCAAGTCCGACTTGATAACCCAATTCAAGCTCAACCATATTCGAGCTATGAGAATCATGATTTCTCCATACTGCCTCACCAAGATAGTCAGGCACGCTCAACTAGGGCATGACCCGTAACCATGACGACCGAGACCTTGACAGTTGCCCTACTAATGGGCGGTAATAGCTTGAGATTAATCATGAGGAAAAGGACAAAATTTCGGACTTGAGAAGTGTCTCAGGTCCAGTCCGGAGCTGACCAGAATCTGGTCCACCGGACTGACCTTGGTCAGCTTCTCTGGTCCGTCGTTCTGTCATTTTTCGGAGAAATTCTGAGCTTGGTCCGGGGCTGACCAAATTTGGTCAGCCCCTGACAATCTCAGTCCGATTTCTCCTTCTCCGGCTGACCAAGCAGACGGACCGCAGTTCAAAACTGAGCTTGGTCTGGGGCTGACCAAACTTGGTCAGCTTCGGACCAACACGGTCCGTTCTTTTCAGCTCCGAGCTGACCAGAGGAAGCGGAGCGCAGACCAACTGGGCTTGGTCCGGGGCTGACCAAACTTGGTCAGCTCCGGACCAACTCAGTCCGTTTCCTCGGTCAGTCCGCCTTCGTCGTCTCGGACCTGCGTTGTTCTTGCCTGGTCCGCCGGACCACCTTTTGGTCCGGGGCTGA
>NW_010969648.1:486574-489629 GCF_000463585.1 Tarenaya hassleriana | reverse complement strand
CGGAGTCTGATCTGTCTGCTGGTCCGGCTGACCAACTCTTGGTCCGGCTGAGCGCGGACAGATCAGATTCGGAACATATTTTTTGGGCTTCGAAAATTAGGGTTTTACCCCGGTTTCGACGCACCGTTAATCCGTCCCAGAATCCATACCATCCATGCATCATTCAACAATCACAAATATAATTAAACATGCATAGATTCAATGATTACATGCAATTTAACGATTAAATCATGCAATCATACAACAAGCACGGCGATATACAGACAACCAGGCTCTGATACCACTGTTGGGTTATCTACGGATTTCTAGCATGCGATCATATCGATCTAGGGTTTGGTTTACTAGGTTTCATGCAGCGGAAGAAAGATCTAAACCTAGTCAAACGTCACACGCAACCAAACTCGCAAAACCCGAAAGATCGTGTATATCACCGAGGGAATCGTTACTTACCTTGTTCTCGATGAGACTTGAAGTTTATTTCGATCCGGGGCCTGTTCTAAATCACCTAGGACTGAAGTTACAGTCCCTCTACACGTATCCACACCGACGGGAAGGATTCCAAACGATTTAGAACGAATCTGCTAGGATTAGTGAAGAAAAGGGTAACTCAAGAGACGATATCCAATCCCGGGACAATAGAAATCGAAGAGAACAGGTTCTCTAGGGTTCTAGGATGTTTCTCTGAGTTTTAGGTCGGCCTTAATTAAGTTTGGACGAAATCCCAAACTTAAATAAGCTTAGAAAACCCTAAAATCGAATTTCGGAAAGTTTCCTAGATCCCGGTCCGCCGGACCAGGAGCTTGGTCTGGCGGACCAGGCTTAGTCCGAGGCTCGCGAACCGTTTGACCTGAGGGCTTGGTCCGGCGGACCACATGTGGTCAGCTCCGGACCAAGACTCTTCTTGGTCTTTCCGGTCCGCCTGGCTTCAGTCTCGGTCCGTCTGACCCACTGTCTGGACCAGACGTGGACAGATGACCTCCTGATTGACTTCCGGACCTCCTGGGCTGACCAACTTGGTCCGGGGCTGACCAAAATTTGTCAGCTCTGGACCAACACATTGAAAACTCCTTTTCATGCTCGTTTCGATCAACTCTCGTTTCCATTCTTCGGATTCTTCACGTATAACTCCATCCCTAGTGGTGTGTGACCCTGTAGGCCCATTCTAAGTGGTAGTGACTTTAGGAACCTTTCCTGAACCACAAGTCATGGTTAGCCTCTAGCAAGAGCCTTGACCACCCACTTAGAATTGAGTTAGAGGTGATCTAACCAAGAAATTAACAGCTCGAATTCTGATCCTTTGTCTCACGATATCATATGTTGAACAAGTGCATGGTTTGAGCCACCCTTCAAGTTCAACCTCTTTCTCGTCTTGGTAAATCGACTAATAAAATAGATGCAATTTTATCTATAGCGTGGCCACGTGTTTTCATAGTTCGACTTCCACGAGAGGGCCCTGTGACACCCGTATCCCGATTCCCGTAAACAGGATGCACCACATGGACTAAAACCAATAAAATAATACCAAACAAAAGTACGGAAATTTTAAAGCCTTTATTTTATAAACACGCAGCGGATTAGTTTAATACAACGTTTAATTATCATACGTCCAATTTTAAAATACAATGCAAAGGAAAACATCGTTTTCAAAAATATTAAAACAAATCAAATCCGTACATGATGCTGCCTCTCTCAAATCTTCGTCGTCATCTAGATACGCAACACGTACTCCTCGTGATCTGAAAAAGATAAAACCACAAGGGCTAAGCACAAATGCTTAGTAAGTAACCCGGGTTGCACCCGGTAAATCCGTTCTCAGCGAGAACGGTGTTAAAACGATAATTCACATTCGCATAGAATAATAATCAACATGCATCATCACACAACGTGCATCACAAACATATCAAACACAATCACACCCGTATGGAGTCCACCATAGGGCTAGTCAAGTCAGCATGACTAGGGACGCGTCACACGCCCGTCATTTGTGTGACGTTGGCCGTCGCATCACACGACAGTATCGACTCAAGCGCTTGTCACTCACGTGACTACCGATGTCAAGTCAGCATGACACAACAAAAATGTAACCACACCCGTATGGAGTCCACCATAGGGTCCCAACCATAAACCCTAGTCAAATCAGCATGACTAGGAGTGCGTCTCACGTCCGTCAAGTCCATGACGTTGAGTCAGCATGACACAATAAATAGTAACACCCGTATGGAGTCCACCATAGGGTTCCAGCCATATACCCTAGTCAAGTCAACATGACTAGGAGCGCGTCACACGTCCGTCAAGTCCATGACGTTGGCCGTGTCAAGTCAGCATGACACAATAAATAGTAACACCCGTATGGAGTTCACCATAGGGTTCCAGCCATATACCCTAGTCAAGTCAGCATGACTAGGAGCGCGTCACACGCCCGTCAAGTCCATGACGTTGGCCGTCGCATCACATGCGACTATATAACAATCACAATCACGCTCCTCTCGTAATGAACGAGTGAGCTTCAACCATAGCATTCAACATTCATCATCACCCCCCAGCTACAATCACGCGTATCACGGTATCCGACCTCACATCGTCTAACCGTTTCACGTCATGCAATGCTACCCAAAAATTAGCGCACACGATTCACTCGGTGTTTAGTGTCTCACCACGTGTATTCATTCAATTTGTTCATTTTTGTCTTCTCTTTCCTCTTAGATTTGGTCTGGTCCATACCGGAATTTGGTCTCGGCGGACCGGATCCGGTCCGTCCCGCGAAAACGGTTGATCGGATGAGTTTTTGGTACAAAACTGACCTGGTCCGCCGGACCAATTTCTGGTCCGGGTCGGACCAGGATTCCTCAGTCGTTTCCCCTTGGACTAAATTATTTTTCCCGGACTTGGTCCGGAGCTGACCAGTTCCTGGTCTGGCGGACCGGAACTGGGCAGTTCGTCCGTTCGCGTTCCAGGTTTCAGGTCCGACTTCGATTGCTCATAACTCTCTCATTTCTTATCCAAATCACGCACCGTTTGTTTCTAAATGTTCATTGTAATGTCCTCTTTAATATCC
>NW_010969648.1:474565-486201 GCF_000463585.1 Tarenaya hassleriana | reverse complement strand
TATCTCGAATAGAGTTTGTTCGTGATCTTACGAACGCCAGTGATGATTCCGGCTGATGATCCTTTTGTATCACGATATCATAAGTCGAACATAAGGTATGGACAAGCACTGTCGGTCCGCCGGATCGGATGACCAAAACAGATTTTTGGTCTGCTGACGCCCAATTTGGTCTGACTGAGTGTTCTGGTCCGGCTGACCACATTTGGTCAGCTCCGGACCAGACTCCTTTTCTTCCTTCCTCAGTCCGCCTGTCGCCTCCGAGTCCGAACTGAATGAGTTGGTCCGGAACTGACCAACTTGGTCCGGCGAACCAACTCAGTTTTCTCCAATTTTCTTCATTTTCTCGGTCTTTCCACACGTGCCGATCCTCGTGCCTGCTCCTGGCACTGTACTACTCATTTTTTGTGATTTTGCGACATCTCTATTTAATTATTTTTCCCAAAAATAATTAAATATTCAAATTAGATTTTGGGATATTACAAGCCCAGCGATATCTCTCCTGTTAAGAAGGTGACAAGTCTCATATTGCATGTCTACTATCTCCATATGATTCGTGAACGTATCTAATCAACGCCGTTATAATCATCCGGTTAAAGACGACGTTTGACGCAGTCAAGACACGCCACTCCTCATATCAAATACTCTAGACATCTCAGGTATGAGGATCCGTAAACGAACCGCTGTATGAGATTCAAGTCATGACTCTATCCATGTGACAATCTCATACGGGTCATCCAGTCACTCGTTCACAACGAGTACCCATGATTGTGATCTGCATTCAATGCATTGATCACACCTCATGCTAGTCTTAATTCATCATTGTTCCCACAACGATGACTGACTAGGGAGTTTAGAATCATTCTCTAATGATTCAAGGATGCCGAAATACAACAAACATGCTAATCGTATAACAGAAAAGTAATGCATTCATAACTCAATGAATCAATACAAAGTCAAATGTCATATCATGGATCATCCTAGAGCATTACAACTAGCAGGACTAGCGTCATGACTTGAATCTCATATGGCGGTTCCATGATTGGATCTTAAGACCTGAGATATCTACGAAATTCAACATGAGGAGTTGCGTACATTGAATACGTCAAACGTCTTGCGTAACAGGAGGACTATAAAGGCATGTATCAGGTACAAAACGAATCATGTGCTGGATTGTAGATAGTCAAGACGGGATTTGTACCTCTCGTAAAAGAGAGAGATATCGCTGGGCCCCTCGTGTGAGCGAGACTGTAGGAATGTGTGGTCGCACTATAGACAAACGCCGTCTATTTCACACAGTCGAGCTCAATGAACGAGAAAGCAGTCGAATCAGATAAGGTGGCTTGTCCATGCCTTATGTTCGACTTATGATATTGTGATACAAAAGGATCATCAGCCGGAATCATCACTGGCGTTCGTAAGATCACGAACAAACTCTATTCGAGATAGGTAGTCATAGTGTCTTACTAGAGACCGCCTATGACTTGTATATCCGAAATAGAGATTTCGGATTATAATACTATATCGAATGAGCCTATAGGGTCACACACGCAAGGAAGGACAAAATGCACGAGAAAACGACGAAAAAACCGAGACAGAAGGGTCCAGACTGGACGGGCCAGAAGGGCCAGTCCTGACGGTCTGCCAGATCCAGACCCGACGGTCCAGAATGTGGTCTTCCATTCCAGAAGGTCTGGAACGGACGGTCCACCAAAGCAGACCGTCCGTTCTGACTTGCTGGAACGGACGGTCCACGTGCATTTCTGGACCGTCCGTTCCGGCTTTCGGATTTTTCGAAAATTAAACCAAAATTAGGGTTAAATCACTTTATAAGAAGTAGATTAAAACTCTAATTAGAGGAGTCGACTTTAGTGAACTTCTACAGACTTTGGTGAGATCCAAAATGTTCTAACAAGTGATCTAAGTCTCGTTTTCTCGAAGCAATAAACGAAATAGTTGATTCGGGTCCTAGCAGACAAGTTCCAATCATTGGAACCCATCCGAGGTGTGGATACGTGTAGAGGGCGAGGGAATCTTCCTCCCTTTCGTGGTCGGACGAACACATCAATTGATACAGACCCCGGATCGATTGAGGTAAGCGTTCTAACATTTCTACGTAATCATACATGCATGGTTTTAGGGTTTCATCAAAAATTTTGTTTTACATCCGTTGCGCAAACCCTAGAACCGATCTCTTAGGAATAGGATTCGCTCTAGTGATCTCAGGAAATCCCAACAAATCCAGTATTCTGTTCTCCAACGAATACCTATGATTGTGATCGTATCCACTACCTATGATCATTTATATGATCATCAATCACACATCATACTAGTCTTAGTATATCATTATTCCCATAATGACATATGACTAGGGAGTTTAGTATTGTTCATAACAATACATGGATTTCATAACATATTAAGTATGCACAACATGTAATGAATATAACACTCATCCATAAACCATAGAAAGTGTCAATACATCAAATGTATCAAAATAAAGCTCGCAAAAGAGTACATCATAGAGCACTAAACCAACATAGAGAGTGCCTGATTTCAGCTTTTATGACAGGTTCTTGGATCGAAACAGGTTGGTATATCGATACATTTATCATTATATGCAAGATCTGTTGTTTGGGTTTCGTTTTATATATTCCGCTGCGTGAAACCCAAGATTGGAACCTTAGAAACCGTTATGAACGCATGTTTAGGGATCTCCAAAACCCCAACAGTGGTATCAGAGCCTGGTTGGTGTATAATTGATATGAGTTTAAAATCGGTTTTGAACAAGAGAATCAAATGTGTGCTCTTTGTGTTGTTTGGATCTGTCAAACGAATTGATGTTTTTGTGAAAATAGTCAATTGTTTGGTTCGATTTAGTTGTATCTGTTGGGTTATCTGTGGGTTCCTAGCATACGATCTCATCGATCTAGGGTTTGGTTTCTAGGTTTCATGCAGCGGAAGAAAAAATCTAAACCTAGCCAAACGTCACACAAAACCAATTGTGCAATAACCCGAAAGAACGTGTATATCACCGTGGGATTCGAGTACTTACCTTGTTCTAACAAGATCTGGAAGTATCAATCGATCTAGGGCCTGTTTTAATCACCAAGAATTGAAAGTACAGCTCCTCTACACATATCCACACTGCGGAAAGGATTCCAACACTTTGGAATGTATCTGCTAGGATTTGTGAAGAGAAAACGACGTCCTTGACTTGGAATCGATATTCCGGGGTTTAGAACTCAAGAGAAAGCTTCTCCAATGCTCTAGGAAGTGTCTAGGACGTGTTAGGTTGATTACCTAGGGTTTGGGGCGGCTCCCATCATTAATATGATTGCCTAAACCCTAAAAACGCTAAAAGGAAGTTTTTCTCGAAAGTCGGACCGTCCGGTCTAGGTCTGGACCGGACGGTCTGACCTCTGTGGAACGGACGGTCCATCTCCAACAGAATGGACGGTCCAAAACGGTTGAACCGTCCAGTCCAGGTCTGGACCGGATGATCTGGCCATCTAGAACTCTTCCAGCTCGTTCCGTCGTTCCTTCTCGCATCGTACTCTTCACATGTGGTCCACCCCTAATGGTGTGTGACCTGTAAGCCCATTCGAAGTGGTAGTGGCTTCGGAAACCCTTTTTTCGAACCACAAGTCATGGTTAGCCTCTAGCAAGACGCCATGACTACCCACCTAGAATAGAGTTAGAGGTGATCTAACAAAGCCAGCAATAGCTCGAGTTCTGATCCTTTGTCTCACGATGTCATATGTTGAACAAGGGCATGGTATGAGCCACCCTTCAAGTTCAACCGCTTACTCGTCTTGGCAAATCGACTGAAAAAATAGATGTAAATTCATCTATAGCGTGGCCACGCGTTTTTCACAGTCTGATTTCCACGAGGGGCCCAGCGACATTTGATATGAGCACAGCCTCGTATAGATGGGATTGATCTCGGTTGCAGTTTCTCGCTCTTCAAGGAGAAGGCTCTCGACTTTCAACGAGGGCTGGAACTTCCGATGATGGGTTTGGAAGAGGTATAGTTTCGGTTTAGGAGAGAAACCGAGGGGAAGTGATGGCGGAAGTGATGTTCGATGGAGAGGACGTCGGTGGACGGTGGAGGAGTTGATGGAGACACGGAGGATAGACCTCGGACACACCAAGGGGTTGGCTCGGACACACCGAAGCCGGGGCAAGGCCGGACACAACGAGCCTTAAGCTAACGGACACACCGTCGGCGATAAGGAGGGAGATGGCTCAACCTCAAACAATGGCAATTCACCAAAGAGAATTTCTGATTTCCAAAAGCGTAGCTTTACAAAAGGAAAGAGAAGGGATTAAGTAGAAATTACTCAAAGACAAAGCATTAAATGATAAATGGCATGCAAGCCATGTAGAGCCTAGGACATTAATGCTAATTTGACTTAGAAATATGGCTGGTGGGGCTAAATACGTGCAGCCCATATTCGCGATCCGTTAGTCCTGTAGCGTTGGCTCTGTAAGATGACACGCGAAGACATTCCGAGACTTGTCAAGGCCTCGTGTCCCATCAAGGGGGAACTCCAAGTCGAACATAAGTGAGTTACGAATGGCCCGAGCTTTGGCACGAGTGAGTGGAGGCTCGGCCCGATGTGATAGTCGTGAAGGCCTCGTATATGGTCCGTTGGGTGCGATGACGGGGTTGGACATCTGAGATGATAGTGGCACGTCCGTGTGCGTCGGTAAGTGGCGATCGGTCGAAAGAGACGCCGAGTGTTCGGCCGATCGAGCAACGTTCTCCAAAGCTCCTTGCTCCGCTCCTTGCTCCGCTTCAAGTCCCTCGTCCGAGCTCCGGATGTCCTCATCAACAACTCTCCTGCTAAGGAGGTGACAAGTCCCGTAATGCATGTCTACTATCTACATATGATTCGTGAACGTATCTGAGCAACGCCGTTATGATCATCCGGTTAAAGACGACGTTTGACGCAGTCAAGACACGTCACTCTTCATACCAGATACTCTAGACATCTCAGGTCTGAGGATCCAAGAACGAACCGCTGTATGAGATTCAAGTCATGACTCATGTCCATATGACAATCTCATGCGGGTCATCCAGTCACTCGTTCCAAACGAGTACCCAATGCATATGATCATCACCATCATCAATCACACCTCATGCTAGTCTTAATTTATCATTTTCCCCACAATGACAACTGACCAGGGAGTTTAGAATCATCTGCAATGACTCAAGGATATCTACCGAAATATAACAAACATGCCAATCACATAACGGAAAAAGTAATGCATTCATAAACCAATGAATCAATACATAGTCAAAATATCATATCACAGATCATCATAGAGCATGACAACCATCAATCTCCCACTATGCTTTATGATCTATCCTACAAGCATCTAATCCCCATACCCCTAACATGACGAAGGGAGAGTCTTCGTCAGCAGGTCAGAAATATTATCATCTGTCGACACTCTGCTTATCTTCACGTCTCCTCTATCGATGATTTCTCTGATCAAGTGAAATCGCCTGAGTATGCGTTTGGATCTCTGGTGTGACCGGGGTTCCTTAACTTGTGCGATCGCACCATTGTTGTCACAGTACAACTCAATAGGATGTGCAATGCTAGGAACAACTCCCAGGTCTCCCACGAATTTTCTGATCCAAACAGCTCTCTTAGCTGCATCCGATGCTGCTATATACTCAGCTTCTGTAGTCGAATCTGCAACGATTCGCTGTTTGGAACTCTTCCAACTAATAGCCCCACCGTTCAGGCAGAAAACATAACCTGGCTGCGATCTGAAGTCATCTCTGTCGGTCTGGAAACTAGCATCGGTATAACCCCTTATAGCGAGCTCGTCTTCCAATCCGCCATACATCAAGAACAAATCCTTAGTCCTTCTCAGGTACTTAAGGATGTTCTTGACCGCAATCCAGTGAGCCTCACTTGGTGTAGATTGATATCTACTAGTCATACTCAATGCATATGATACATCCGGACGAGTACACAACATGGCATACATGATGGATCCAATTGCCGAGGCATATGGAATCCTACTCATGCGCTCTTGCTCATCCTGTGTCCTTGGACACTGAGTTTTGCTGAGAGCCACGTAGTGTCCCATTGGCAAGGCACCCCTCTTGGAGTCTTGCATCTTGAACAGATTCGCGACCTTGTCAATGTATGTACTCTGACTTAGATCAAGAAGCCTTCTCGATCTATCTCTATAGATCTTGATTCCCAGAATATATGTGGCTTCTCCCAAGTTCTTCATTGAAAAGACCAATCCTAGCCAGGATTTTACTCCTTGCAAAGTAGGAACGTCATTTTCGATGAGCAATATATCATCCACATAAAATACAAGGAAGACCACTGCGCTCCCACTGACCTTCTTGTGAACGCATGGCTCATCTTCGTTTTGCAGAAAGCCAAACATTTTGACTGCCTCGTCAAATCGAAGATTCCAGCTCCTCGAAGCCTGTTTCAGTCCATAAATGGATCTCTGAAGATTGCACACCTTCCTCGGACTCTTAGGATCGACAATACCCTCGGGTTGTGTCATGTACACATCTTCGAGCAAATTTCCGTTAAGGAATGCGGTCTTGACGTCCATCTGCCATATCTCGTAGTCATAATATGCAGCTATGGCCAGCAGAATCCGTATGGATTTAAGCATCACGACTGGTGAAAAGGTTTCATCATAGTCTATACTATGAATCTGCCGAAACCCTTTCGCGACGAGTCGTGCCTTATAGATATGCACGATGTCATCCATGTCGGTTTTCTTCTTGAAAACCCACTTGCATCCAATGTTCTTAATACCATCGAATGAATCGACCAAAGTCCACACTTGGTTGTCGTACATGGATTGCATCTCAGACTCCATGGTCTGGTGCCATTTCTCGGAACCGGAACTCGCCACAGCCTCTAAATACGACGTAGGCTCGTCATGTTCTAACAACATTGTTGGTTTAGTGCTCTTTAATGTACTGTTTATGAGCTTTATTTAGATACATTTGATGTATTGATATTTTCTATGGTTTTATGAGAGTATTTGATTCATTACATGTTCTTGCATACTAGATGTGTTATGAAATCCATGTATCATTATGAATGATACTAAACTCCCTAGTCTTGTGTCGTTATGGAAAGAACGACATAATAAGACTAGTATGATGTGTGATTGATGATCACATAGATGATCATAGGTATTGGATACGATCACAATCCTAGGTATTCGTTGGAGAACGGAATACTGGATTGACCCGCATGAGATTGTCACATGGACTAGTGTCATGACTTGAATCTCATATGGCGGTTCCATGATTGGATCCTAAGACCTGAGATATCTACGGAATCCAACATGAGGAGTTGCGTACTTTGATTACGTCAAACGTCTGTGTAACAGGAGGACTATAAAGGCGTGTATCAGGTACAAAACGAATCATGTGCTGGATTGTAGATAGTCAAGACGGGATTTGTACCTCTCGTAAAAGATAGAGATATCGCTAGGCCCCTCGTGTGAGTGAGACTGCAGAAATGTGTGGCCGCACTATAGACGAACGTCGTCTATTTCAGACAGTCAAACTTAGTGAACGAGAAAGCAGTCGAATCAGATAAGGTGGCTTGTCCATGCCTTATATTCGACATATGATATCGTGATACAAAAGGATCATCAAACGGAATCATCACTGGCGTTCGTAGGATCACGAACAAACTCTATTCGAGATAGGTAGTCATAGTGTCTTGCTAGAGACCGCCTATGACTTGTGTAACCGAAATAAGAGATTTCGTGTTATACTGCTATATCGGATGAGCCTACAGGGTCACACACACAAGAAAAGGACGAATGCGCGAGAAGAGACGAGAAAATCCCGGTGGAGCGGAGGCCAGACCGATCGGTCTAGATGTAGACCGATCGGTCCAGAGGTAACGTGTGAGGTCCAAAAATTGTTCCAGACCGATCGGTCCAGACATTAAAAGCTCCAGACCAATCGGTCCAGGTCTGGACCGATCGGTCCAGAAGTCGGGATTTACTAAACTCGCTCTAATTAGGGTTTTAAGGGCAATTAACTTTGGGGAACGGCTCCTAACTCTTTTGGCACGATTTTCAGACCCTAGGGAGAGGTTTGGAGAGAGAAAAGCCTAAGAGAAAGATCCCAAAACACTTGCGCAAAGAAGACAGCGTTCTTCAGTCCTAGCAGACAAGTTCCAACCGTTGGAATCCTTTCCGCCGTGTGGATACGTGTAGAGGGCAAGGTATTTTTCCTGCCTACAGTGATCGGACGAACACATCAATTGATATAGGCCCCGGATCGATTGAGGTAAGCGTTCTAACGTTTCTATGATTCATAAAGCATTGTTCTAGGGTTTATTAAATTTTTTTGTTTTATATCCGCTGCGCAAACCCTAGAATCGATCTCTTAGGAATAGGATTCGCTCTAGAGATCCCAGGAAACCCAACAGTGGTATCAGAGCCTGGTTGCTCTGTTTTGATTTCGTAGAACCCGATCACGCACGTTTTAGGATTTGAATTGTTTGAATCCATGTTTGCTTTGATTTATATGCATGTTTGATGATTGAATCTAGTGTAGATTGCATGTTTCATGTTGCATAGAGTGCAGGAGTTCGAATTTTGGGTGTACAGGAGAATTCGGATCAGTATCGGATCTGATCGGGGCCGAGAACACGGTAGAACGTGATCTGATCACGTTCATGAACCCTAGACTGTCCGTTCTGGGTAAGCCAGACCGGACGGTCCGGGGTGGCGGACTGAAGCTACGGAAGGGAAGGTTGAACCTCGAATTTCAGGTCTGGATCGGACGGTCTGAGTGTCAGAACGTCCGTTCCAGCTGCTGAGGCAAGACCGTCCCGTTTTGTGACTGGATCGATCGTTCTGCGAAGTACGGACCGTTCGTTCTGTTTTGCAGACCATCCGTTCCATGGCTGAGAGCGGACCGTCCGTTTTGCTGTCATGGACCGTCCGTTCCGTCTGTTCTCCATGGTTGGTCCGTTCGTTCCACACTTGGAACGAACGGTCTGAGACATAGACTCCGAGATTTTTCCGTTTTCTAATCCGATTATGCAATTATTGTGTAATCTGATTAACTGTGACTCAAATAGACATGATTTATTCTTATGGATGGTCCATAGTGAATGAATGCATGTAACTTAATCAAGATATTGGATATGCTTGATTGAGTGGGAGCTTCGAGATTGGGATTACATAATCGAATGGATGGTCTATTCGGATTATGTGATACATCTGATCAAGGAACAATTGTTGATCCTTGATATATACAATCGTTGCACAGAAACCGGTTAGATCTAGAAGCTCTATGAGTAAAGCACTTGTCAAGGCCTCGATCGTACGTGTCATGGGCCATGCCAAAGCTGGGTGTGCCGTATTATCTTGGTGAGGCAAGATGGAGAAATGGTGGTTCTCATAGCTTGAAAGTAGATGCTTGATCTAGGTGCGGTTTCGAAAATCCCTTATTCATGTAATGCTAACAGTGTACCTCCCATTACTAGAGCGTCTGTCAAGGCATCGATCGTCCGTAACACGGGTCATGCCAAAGCTGAGCGTGCCGGATTATCTTTGTGAGGCAGGGTAGGAAATCGTGGTTCCTACAGCTTGATCGATCGTTCGTAACACGGGTCATGCCAAAGCTGAGCGTGTCGGATTATCTTTGTGAGGCAGGGTAGGAAATCGTGGTTCCTACAGCTTGAATATGGTTTATCTTGGGTTAAGTTGTCAAGTTTGACTTGAGACTTAATGGTACAGATGAGACGAGTATGCGATGATATTTGATATCATAGTCTCATAAAGGATCTAAGAGTCATATTGGATATGATTGACATTAGATGTCTACCTAAATAGCATAAGGATAGGTGTAACAATTTGTTCTTGTGTGAAATACGGATCTTAGTCCCATATGGAAAATTATTGTAGGGTTAGTTTTCTTTATGGGAATATAGCTTATCTTTGCATCTGTGTTGTCATTGTTTGATGATGGACTAACTGGTGGTAGATCATAGGTATGTAGACACTGATTGATGATGGACTAGCTGGTAGTAGATCATTGATAGAATCTGCATGTAGATGTGTTTTCGTTCTGTTTTGTCTTTTTCTGTAGGACATAGCGTTAACCGGTATTGTACCGAAGTTGACGATGCGATCTATCCTTATGAAGGATAAGACTCTAACCATGGCTTCTAGATCGATCATTGATGCTTATTGGTAGCATGTGGATGATGATCCGGACAAGTCTAGCTTGACGTTTGGAAACATGATCTCTGAATTGCGCAAGTGATTAGAGGACATGGACGATTCTTTGATTGTTGATCAGTAGAATGCATCATTCCAAAAAGAGAGCTGAAAGCCATGGTGAGAGTGAAATGGTAGTTGTTGGAAAGAGTTCCAGCAAAAGGAAGCGTTCCAAGAGCAAGGGCAAGTGGAAAGTGACAAGCGTTGTCATCGAACCTAAGCCTAAGTCCAAAAAGGAAGAGTGTTATTTCTGTCATGCCGTTGGGCATTGGAACAGAAGTTGTAGACTCTACCTGGAAGATCAGGAGAAGAAGAAGCTTAAAGAAGCTTCGACTTCTGGTGTCTTCGTTATAGGGGCTAATTTGTTTACTTCTACGTCGTGGGTATAAGATACCGGGAGCGCCTCGCATATTTGTGGAAATGTGCAAGGGTTTCGAAGAAGTAGACAATTGGCAAAAGGAGAAGTAGATCTCCGCGTTGGGAATGGAGCAAAAGTTGCTGCGTTAGCCGTCGGGACTTATGATCTGACTTTACCTTCTGGACTTGTATTAGAGTTGCATGATTGTTATTTTGTTCCTGCTATAAGTAAGAACATTATATCGATTTCATGCTTAGACTCGGATGGTTTTAGATTTGTTATTGAGTACAAATGTCTGTCCATTTATAAAGGTGACTTATTTTATGGTAAAGGTTACCATATTAATGGCCTTTATGTTTTGGATGACGAACCGTTTAGATACAGGTCAATCTATAACGTTTGTCCCAAACGGTTTAAGCCGAACGACTTAAACCCGACCTTCCTCTGGCATTGTCGTCTAGGCCATATAAACGAGAAGCGCATACAGAAGCTTCATTCTGAAGGTCTTCTGGATTCATTTGACTTTGATTCTCTTGTATCTTGCGATTCTTGTTTGATGGGCAAGATGACAAAGCATCCTTTCAAAGGGAAAGGACAGAGAGCGACATAGTTATTGGATCTGATACATAGTGATGTATGCGGACCAATGAGCTGTCCAGCAAGAGGAGATTATCTGCATTTCGTTACGTTCACTGATGATTTCAGTCGATACGGTTATGTCTATTTGATGAGACATAAGTCTGAAACACTTGAAATGTTCAAGGCTTTCAAAAACGAAATACAGAACCAACTTGGCAAGACGATCAAGACACTTCGATCCGATCGTGGTGGCGAGTATATGAGCCAAGAGTTCACTGTCTATCTGGTTGATTGTGGTATTGTATCACAATTAACTCCTCCTGGAACGCCACAGTGGAACGGCGTGTCTGAACGGAGGAACCGAACACTGTTAGACATGGTTCGGTCAATGATGAGTCAGACAGATCTTCCGAAGTCCTTCTGGGGCTATGCTTTAGAGACCGCTGCGTAC
>NW_010969648.1:474281-474509 GCF_000463585.1 Tarenaya hassleriana | reverse complement strand
GTCAGTGGGAGTAGGATCGAACTTGAGGAAGTTCGAGAGCAGCAAGTAGACGTTGAGCCGAGTGAACAAGTTGAAGAAGTTCAACCTGTTTCTTTGCCAGTTGAGACTCAACCTTCGACGAATGAACCTCGGAGATCAGGCAGGATTCGCCAAGAGCCTGTTCGATACGGATTTCTCGTGACTGGGAATGAGGAGCTCATGTTATTGGAACATGATGAGTCTACCACA
>NW_010969648.1:471361-472673 GCF_000463585.1 Tarenaya hassleriana | reverse complement strand
ATTTTGTTGGTTTAGTGCTCTATGATGTACTGTTTATGAGCTTTCTTTAGATACATTCGATGTAATGATACTTTCTATGGTTTTATGAGAGTATTTGATTCATTACATGTTCTTGCATACTAGATCTGTTATGAAATCCATGTATCATTATGAATGATACTAAACTCCCTAGTCTTGTGTCGTTATGGGAATAACGACATAATAAGACTAGTATGATGTGTGATTGATGATCATAGAGATGATCATAGGTATTGGATACGATCACAGTCATAGGTATTCGTTGGAGAACGGAATACGGGATTGATCCGCATGAGATTGTCACATGGACTAGCGTCATGACTTGAATCTCATATGGCGGTTCCATGATTGGATCCTAAGACCTGAGATATCTACGGGATCCAACATGAGGAGTTGCGTGCTTTGAATATGTCAAACATCCTGCGTAACAGGAGGATTATAAAGGCGTGTATCAGGCACGAAACGAATCATTGTACTGGATTGTAGATAGTCAAGACGGGATTTGTACCTCTCGTTAAAGAGAGAGATATCGCTAGGCCCCTCGTGTGAGCGAGACTGTAGAAATGTGTGGCCGCACTATAGACGAACGTCGTCTATTTCAGACAGTCGAACTCAGTGAACGAGAAAGCAGTCGAATCAGATAAGGTGGCTTGTCCATGCCTTATGTTCGACATATGATATCGCGATACAAAAGGATCATCAGCCGGAATCATCACTGGTGTTCGTAAGTGTTGGGATTTGCTACGGATTCCTAGCATGCGATCATATCGATCTAGGGTTTGGTTTACTAGGTTTCATGCAGCGGAAGAATAATCTAAACCTAGTCAAACGTCACACGTAACCAAAATCATCCGTAAAACCCCGTTTAATCGTGTATATCACCGTAGGAATCGAATACTTACCTCTTTCCTGAAGATCTGAAAGTAGCAATCGATCCAGGGCCTGTTTTAATCACCAAGAGCTGAAAGTACAGCTCCTCTACACGTATCTACACCGACGGGAAGGATTCCAAACGCTTTTGGAACTGATCTGCTAGGATCTGTGAAGTGAATAGGGTTTTCAAGACTTGGGATCGAATCCCGGGAACTAGAACCTCAAAAAAACGATTTTCTTGTGTTCTAGATCTGTCTTAGGGTTCTATAAGTCGAGTTCTTCCCTTAGGACGGCGTCCAACCCCTCTTTATAAGTTAGAAACCCTAATCCTTGTGAAAAGAGACTTTTTCCAAGTATTGACTCGGTCCGAGTCAAAACATCAGCCAAGCCCAAAACACTTTCTGGGCTTCGACCCGCATGG
>NW_010969648.1:470617-471248 GCF_000463585.1 Tarenaya hassleriana | reverse complement strand
AGTATTGACTCGGTCCGAGTCAAAACTTTGACTCGACCGAGTCAAAACATCAGCCAAGCCCAAAACACTTTCTGGGCTTCGACTCGCATGGAACTGACTTGGTCCGAGTCAAATACTGACTCGGTCCGAGTCAGAAGGCTGAAAACGTCCCGACACTCTGCTTTGATCCGAAAACGGTTTTTCCGACCAAATCCAAGTCTTTCTTTCCGAAACTTCACATATAAGTCCATCCCTAATGGTGTGTGACCTTGTAGGCCCATTCGCAGTGGCAGCTGCCTCGAGAACCATTCCCGATCTACAAGTCAAGGTTAGCCTCTAGCAAGACTCCATGACCACCCACGTTGAATTGAGTTAGAGGTGATCTAACCAAGGCAATATGATGGCTCGGATTTTATCTGGCTTTTAGACCGAGTATGCCTTTGGTTTCTAAACGGTTTCCACACATACTAGGCATATTAGAGCCATCTTTAGGTCTCTGGGGCTAGGTTTTGACCATTACAGGAACCCGAGGGTTTTCGGGACGAAACGGAGAAGACAGAAACATAACTCCCCGGATTTTATGGCTAGAACGGACGCTCTACAGGTTGGAACGGACGGACTGAGTGCACAGACCCGACAGAAGCATAACTCG
>NW_010969648.1:456942-458317 GCF_000463585.1 Tarenaya hassleriana | reverse complement strand
GGCTCCCAGTTTTCTCTTGGAATGACACATTCAACTGATCAACTATCAAAGAATTGTCCATGTCTTCTAATTGCTTACGCAATTCCGAAGACATCTTTCCAAGATCAAGCTGGACACGTCCAGATCATCATCCTCATGCTTCCAATAAGCATCAATGATCGATTTAGAAGCCGTGGTCAGAGGCTTATCCTTCATAACGATAGATTGCTTGGTGAGATAAAACAGATTCCTGCAACAGATATGTTCTACAGAAAAAGACAGACAAACAGACAGAAAATATGCAAGCCGCCTAGTACACATACTAACACAGATAATAGATGCAATATGACAGGCTCCCACTAAGAAAAACACCCTCAATGAATTTCTAAGTGAGCTAGGATCCATATTTCACATGCTTTTGAGTCAGCTAGGGCATGACGCTCAAAAACATGCTATTTAGGTAGACAACACATTGTCAATCACATCCTATGTGATTCCTAGATGTGTATGGGATAGTGATACGATATCACTGCATGTTCCTCATCCCATCCTTACCATTAGGTTCAAGTCCGACTTGATAACCCAATTCAAGCTCAACCATATTCGAGCTATGTGAATCACGATTTCTCCATACTGCCTCACCAAGATAATCAGGCACGCTCAGCTAGGGCATGATCCGTAACCATGACGATCGAGGCCTTGACAGTTGCTCTACTAATGGGCGGTAATAGCTTGAGATTACATGAGGCATAGGTGACTTGAACACCAGGATACCTTAACTGAATTCAAGTCAGTTCAGTCAAGCTGTTCCGATCAACTCGGTTGAACTACTCTTAGTTCAATTGAATCGTCTGTGTATATAATCCTTTTTGCCAAACAACACTTGCTTGCTTTAAATTATGTACCGAAACACTCTCATTGGTTAAACATTCATAATGTTCATCCAATGTGCATCAAAATCTCGGCTCAGACACTTGAAACGATGCAGCAATTGCATCTAACAAAGTCTGATCAACTGACTCTGTCCGAGTCAACACTTGACTCGGTCCGAGTCAGAAGCTGAAATCATCTAGAGATCAATCTGAACCAAAACTTGACAACCGGACAACTTTCTGTACTGACTCTGTCCTCGTCAAAACTGACTCGGTCCGAGTCAGAAGTCTGTAAGGCCAAGTCTTTTCATTTTGGTTCGTTCTGACTCGGTCGAGTCAACACTTGACTCTGTCCGAGTCAAAACTCTGACTCTGTCCAGGTCAAAACTCTGGGAGATCTCTCGTTCTGACTCGGTCGAGTCAAGACTTGACTTTGGCGAGTCAAAACTCTGGTAGACACTTTTTGGCCACGAGATCTAGGGTTTCACCCCGTTTCGATGCACCATCAAGCCGTCTTCGACGCC
>NW_010969648.1:455026-456378 GCF_000463585.1 Tarenaya hassleriana | reverse complement strand
GACTTTTTCCGAGTATTGACTCGGTCCGAGTCAGAACTCTGACTCGGTCGAGTCAGAACGAATCAGCCCAAGCCCATTGTCAACTCTTGATGTCCGAGTCAAAACTTTGACTCGGTCCGAGTCAAAACATCAGCCAAGCCCAAAACACTTTCTGGGCTTCGACTCGCATGGAACTGTACTGATTCGGACCGAGTCAGAAGGCTGAAAACGTCCCGACACTCTGATTTGATCCGAAAACGGTTTTTTCGATCAAATCCAAGTCTTTCTTTCCGAAACTTCACATATAAGTCCATCCCTAATGGTGTGTGACCCTGTAGGCCCATTCGCAGTGGCAGCAGCCTCGAGAACCATTCCCGATCTACAAGTCATGGTTACCTCTAGCAAGACGCCATGACCACCCACGTTGAATTGAGTTAGAGGTGATCTAACCAAGGCAATAACAGCTCGAGTTCTGATCCTTTATCTCCCGATATCATATGTTGAACAAGGGCATGGTTTGAGCCACCCTTCAAGTTCAACCGCTTTCTCGTATTGGCAAATCGACTAATAAAATAGATGCAACTTCATCTATAGCGTGGCCACGCATTTTCATAGTCCGACTTCCACGAGAAGGCCCAGCGATATCTCTCCTATTAAGGAGGTGATAAGTCCCATGTTGCATGTCTATTATCTCCATATGATTCGTGAACGTATCTGATCAACGCCGTTATAATCATCTGGTTAAAGACAACCGCTGTATGAGATTCAAGTCATGACTCTGTCCATGTGACAATCTCATGCGGGTCAACCAGTCACTCATTCACAACGAGTACCCATGATTGTGATATGCATCCAATGCATCGATCACACCTCATGCTAGTCTTAATTCATCATTGTTCCCACAATGATAACTGACCAGGGTGTTTAGAATCATTCTATAATGATTCAAGGATACCGAAATATAACAAACATGCCAATCATATAACGGGAATGTAACGCATTCATAAATCAATGAATCAATACAATGTCAGAATGTCATATCACGAAACATCCTAGAGCATTACAACCAACAGTAAGATCACGAACCAACTCTATTCGAGATAGGTAGTCATAGTGTCTTGCTAGAGACCGCCTATGACTTGTATATCCGAAATAGGGATCTCGGGTTATACTGCTATGTCGAATGAGCCTACAGGATCACACACACAGGGAAGGATGAAACCGCACGAGGAAACGACGAAAAACGAGACAGAAGGGTCTGGAACGGACGGACCGGAAGTCCAGAACGGACGGTCCACCAAGTCCAGACCCGACGGGCCAGAGTGCGCGGTCTGTCCGTTCCAGAAGGTCTGGAACGGACGGTCCGCTAACGC
>NW_010969648.1:453616-454962 GCF_000463585.1 Tarenaya hassleriana | reverse complement strand
TTGAGCAGCCGACTTTTGCAGTTCTTGGAGAGTTTTTGGTGAGATCCAAAAAGCTCAACAAGTTCTAAGTCTCGTTTTCTCGAAGTGAAAAAACCGAATAGAGATTCGAGTCCTAGCAGACAAGTTCCAATCGTTGGAATCCATCCCGAGGTGTGGATACGTGTAGAGGGCGAGGTAATCTTCCTGCCTTTCGTGATCAGACTCGGTAGGGACCGGATACCGTGATACGTATGGCTGTACTATGGGGATGTTGCACGTTGTGTGCCATGTGTGTAGCTTGCTCGTGCGTACGAGTTAAGCGTGATTGTGTTTGTGGATGGTTGTGGACTCAACCATCACCGTTATGGACTTGACGGGCGTTTGAGACGCGTTTTAGTCGTGTGCGACACGACGGCCAACGTCATGGATTTGACGGGCGTGGACTCGCACCTAGTCATGGACTTGACTAGGGTATATGGCTGGACCCTATGGTGGACTCCATATGGGTATGATTGTATTCCCGTTGTGTCATGGACTTGACATCGGTAGTCACGAGAGCGACAGGCGCAGGAGACGCACACGATCGCATACGATGCGATGGCCAACGTCACGCGACTGACGGGAGACGCGCACGATCGCATGCGATGCGATGGCCAACGTCACGCTAGTGACGGGCGTGGATTCGCCCCTGGTCATGGACTTGACCAGGGTATACGGCTAAGCCCTATGGTGGACTCCATACGGGCGTGATCGTGATTGTTATTTACGTGCTTACTGTGTTTTACTTATTGCATGTGTTTTTATAGAAATGTCGACTGTACCGTTCTCGTTGGGAACGGGATTTCCGGGTTTAACCCGGGCTACTCACTAAGCAGTTGTGCTTAGCCCTCGTGGTTTACATTTTTCAGATCACAAGGATTACGTCTAGCGCATCCGGCAGATGACGACCTGAGAGAGGCAGCATCATGTACGGGATTTACATTTTGGGTTACGAGACTTGTATTTCCCGCATTTTGTACGGTTAAATTATAACTATTCGGACATGTGTTATTTTGCGATACTAATCGCCTGTTGTATTTTCCGCTGCTTATTCTGGTTTGATTAAAAATGTTTTTGGATTTCATATTTTTGCTTCCGCATTATTATTATTTTATTACTATTGTCCATGTGGCACAGCCCGTATACTGTACACGGGTTACGCGTGTCACAGAACACCTCCGAACTCTCTTGGCACGATTTTCAGACCCTATTGAGAGGTTTTGAGAGAGGAAAAACTAAGAAAAAGATCCCTGAAACTCTTGCGCAAAGAAGAAAGCGTTCTTCAGTCCTAGCAGACAAGTTCCAACCGTTGGAATCCTTTCCGCCGT
>NW_010969648.1:440528-451741 GCF_000463585.1 Tarenaya hassleriana | reverse complement strand
GTATTTCTAGTGTTGTACGTGGATGACATTCTCCTTATAGGGAATGACATTCCTACCTTGCAAGACGTTAAGTCTTGGCTAGGAACACAGTTTTCTATGAAGGACCTAGGAGAAGCGGCCTATATTTTAGGCATCAAGATCTATAGAGATAGATCGAGGCGTCTTCTAGGATTGTGTCAGAGTACTTACATCGATAAGGTCTTGAAATGGTTCAAGATGCAAGATTCCAAGAAAGGAACCTTACCGATGAGCAGTTGCACAGTTCTCTGCAAGAGTCAGTGTCCTACAACACTTGATGAGCGAGAACGCATGGATAGGATTCCATATGCTTCGGCAATTGGATCCATCATGTATGCCATGCTTTGTACTCGACCGGATGTATCCTACGTGTGACAACCCAGTTTCATGACATTTTTAATTTTGGTGTGCGTGTCATATAATGAATAGACTCTAAGGATTATTAGGGTTGTTATAACTCATTGAATATTTATCAAATAGAATCTTGCAAGATATAAAAGGAAATATATAAGAAAACAAATTTGATGAAAATCGGATGCATAGTTAGTATTTGTCATATTATAGGGTGTCGGTAAATTAGACGTATCTCCCTATATATTTAGAATTTGGACTTGATTCCAAAAGAAAAGTTATAGGTAAGAGTATCCTCTACAACTTTGTAGTTGAACATAAATTCTAAATCGACATGGTTTGGTGGGAAAATATAACGCAATGTATCATACCGAACATGGTTATAATAGATTTCGGAATGGGCCTAATTGAAGCCTTATGAACGTTTTTGTTTAATGGTTGAAGTCTAATTCAGGCCCAAATCATTATTAAACCTTAGGATTATGAGATAAGTCTGATCAAGTCATTTTCATGAGAAGAAATGATTGAATTCACCTAAAACCTATGCCTTTGTGACACTTGGTGGACATGTGTCATCTCTTTGTGCATCAAGACCCCTCATACAAGCTCAATCATTAAGTCTGGGGTTTTATTATACAAACAATCAGACTATAGAGAGGGATAGAAGAAGAGGTTCGTGTGTTAGAGAAAGAAAAGAGAGAAAAGGAAAAGAAGAATAAGAATTTCATAGGAAACTTCACAAAGAAAGAGAATAAGGATTTATACTTCAAGGTGGGGTTTCTTTGGTTTTATTTCTCCCTGTTCTTAGTATCACATCCGATGCCTCCACAAGAGAGGCAAGCGGCACCTGTATTCGTTCCTCAGAGGAGGTTGAATGAGGATGAAGAAGAAGAAGAGGAGGATCATGGTGTGTTTGAACCAGATTATTTGAGAATGGTGCATGAACTACGTGGGATGCTTACCCCTCGTTTTAGTGGTACTCAGGAAACAATGGTAGCAGAGGACTGGTTGAAGCATATAACTCAGGATCTCAACTTTGTTCATTGTCCAATGCGTTATCGAGCTGAAGTCGCTACTCATTACCTTTATGGTGATGCAAGCTATTGGTGGAGCGATGTTCTGGGGCGATATCCAACGGGACATCGTTTTACATGGAACCTGTTTAGACAAGAGTTTGCGGATAGGTGGATTAAGCAGGAGGATCAGAGTAAGCGCTTGATAGACTTTATCCATCTCAAACAAGGAGGACGTTCTATCCGAGATTATGAGACAGACTTTTTACGTCTTCTGGTATTCGGAAAATATCTCGTTCCAACAGAAATACTGAAGATGCGACAATTCTATGTTGGGTTAGATGAGAAAATGCCATAAAACAAGTAAATCATGCATGTGATTGCGAGTACGTGTTCTACGTACTGTTTGTTATGTATGAGCCTACTTTTGTGAGTACATGTGTTTGGATGGATGGTCATTGATAAGGAGATTGATAGCGTCACGTAAAACGTGGCAGGAGTGATAAGGGGAGAAGGAATGTCTTTGTTACAATGTAAACGAACGTCATGGATGGAGAAAGGAAGTGTACCACATATTTGCGATGTTCAAGTATGATGGTAGGAGAATGTGAAGTGTACCTCATACCGGCTTAATGGTCGAGTGTGAAGGTAGGAGAATGACATGATATGAAATGTACTGCATACTTGCTGTGTGTTCAAGTATGCCAAAGAAATGATGTGAAGTGTACCTCACCCTTGATGTGGATTCAAGTGTGAAGGTAGGCGAATGTTATGATATGTATATGAAATGTATCACAAGCTTGACGATGATCAAGTGTGATGATGGAGATATGTGAAGGGTACCTCTCATTGTTATGTAAGCGATGTGATGGTAGGAGAAATGTTATGCATGTTTGTTATGTTTAAAGTGATGTTTATGTCATGCTTATGGACATGTTATAATAGATTATCTTTATTATGCTTATACTATACGATGTTACCATCATGAACACGATAAGATGTCATGTTAAGAATGTACAAGTAAGAAATACACGTTTTTGTAGTTTTGAGGCATGCCATTTTTATACATGTGATTGTTAGAAAAAAATGATTATATGCGATACTGCGAAATACGTTTACGAGAGGACATAGGAGAAGTTTTCATATAGACAAAATTAATGAGATGTTATGATTATGTCTTTACTAGCGAGAACTTTTGATTGCTCTAACTAGCGAAGATACTAAGACTAGGCGAGTAGTGAAAACGAGGAGATGCCACTGAGCGAGTGACGGAGGCTCATCCCCTATTATTCTATCTTTTTCTTATAGGTAATGAGGACGATAAGGAGAGACGGTAGGTTTACGTGAAGCTTTGACTAGTATCTATGCACCAGAATAGGAGGGCTTTGCGGTGACGTTTTGGTATGTTATATGTATATACCAAGAAGGTTTTGAATGTATCTATTATAAGAAATAATATTTTGAAGAATACACTTTTGTAAGATAGGTATATGTTATGATATGTTAAAAGGAATTTTGAAAATGTTGTACAAGCTCACTTCGCGGTTGTTATATAACGATAGTACAATATTTTTCCTATGAATATTTATACTTACATTTTTACATTATACTGTGATATATTTCCGCTGTATATGTAAGGAAGAAAATTTTAAATATCCCGTACTTGTATTCCAAATGTTATATTTTTTTTACACGTGGCGTTGCTCAATCACCGGAATTTGAGATGTGGGCGTCACAGGTTGGTATCAGAGCAGTTACTTCCACTGGACAAATAAAAATGATTTATTTTCTATATATTTTATCGATTTGAAATATGTTTATAAAGACTTATAAACACTTTATTTTTTAAGAAAAAAAATGTTTTGCAAACAAAGGTATATCCTCACCGCAAGCTCGTAGTGGGTAGTGGGTATGATAGAGGGAAGCTGATACAATTTTTGTTATCATCGACAGGATATGACTAGATCAGGACGAATGCAGGCTAACGATCAACAGGAAGACCGAGAGGATAATCTTCCTCCGCTTAGGGATCCTAATCAGTCTGATCGCATAGCTGAAATAGAAGCTCAAATGCAAGAGATGCGAGCTTTGGTTACTCAGCTCTTACAGAATGTTGCACCCCAACAACACCAAGAGTTACATCATGAGCAGTGTGCTGGAGAAGCGAGACAAGGCGCTCCGCCTTCACCTCCACCACATCCGATGCCTCCACAAGAGAGGCAAGCGGCACCTGTATTCGTTCCTCAGAGGAGGTTGAATGAGGATGAAGAAGAAGAAGAGGAGGATCATGGTGTGTTTGAACCAGATTATTTGAGAATGGTGCATGAACTACGTGGGATGCTTACCCCTCGTTTTAGTGGTACTCAGGAAACAATGGTAGCAGAGGACTGGTTGAAGCATATAACTCAGGATCTCAACTTTGTTCATTGTCCAATGCGTTATCGAGCTGAAGTCGCTACTCATTACCTTTATGGTGATGCAAGCTATTGGTGGAGCGATGTTCTGGGGCGATATCCAACGGGACATCGTTTTACATGGAACCTGTTTAGACAAGAGTTTGCGGATAGGTGGATTAAGCAGGAGGATCAGAGTAAGCGCTTGATAGACTTTATCCATCTCAAACAAGGAGGACGTTCTATCCGAGATTATGAGACAGACTTTTTACGTCTTCTGGTATTCGGAAAATATCTCGTTCCAACAGAAATACTGAAGATGCGACAATTCTATGTTGGGTTAGATGAGAAAATGCAAAGGAAAGCGGATGTGATGGAGTTTTCAACATTGGCACAAATGATAACCAAGCTAAAAAGAGTTGAGGAAGGCCAATTGAAAAAGATGACAACTGAGCATGATGGAGTGAGGCAAAATTTTACGACTCGTCCTACAGTTCGTGGACCTTATAGACCTCAAGATAAGGGTAAGGCCCCCATGGTACAGTCTAGGCAACTGCCTAAGCGACAAGTGCTGACGACTCGACCTCAAGGACCTGTGATTCGAGAGCCTTGTGACAAGTGTGGAAAGTTACATGGTGGCCAATGTTTATATGGGACCGGAGTTTGTTTCTCTTGTCAACAACCGGGACATCTTGCTCAGGATTGTCCGATGAGGAAGAGGCCAAATCCTACCGTCCAGAAACAACAACCCCCGACAAAGAAGGTAGCACGAACCCCTAGAGTATATGCATTGGAAGCGGAGACTACCACCTTAAAAGGGAATATTGACGAAGGGCCTTTTGATGGGGAAGAAATCCTAGCAATTACAGGTATGATACGAGTTGGTGATACCCTTGCCTATGCCTTATTTGATACTGGAGCGACTCATAGTTTTATTTCGACGGAAGTAGCGGATAAATTAAGTACAAAACCAGATACCAGTGCATCACCTTTTGTGATTCAAACCCCAGCTAGTGGATCCTTATTGTCTAGGGGAGTTCTAAAAGAAGTGGATGTTCAAATAAAAAGACGGTCTTGGTCTGCCGATTTGATTATTGTCCCTATGAAGGGGTATGAAATCATCTTGGGAATGGATTGGATGTCAAGATATAAGGTACATCTCGATTGTAAACGTCGAGAAGTGATCTTTAAAACTGGGGATAAAGACGAGATTATATTTGTAGGATGTCGAAGCACTCCTACATTACCTTTCATATCAGCCCTCAAGGCTACAAAGATGATGAACAAAGGATGCGATGCATATCTTGTTCTTTTATCGGCTGAAGTTAACCAGAGTATGACACTAGAAGAGATTCCAGTAGTTCGAGAATTCAGTGATGTATTCCCAGATGAATTGTCAGATTTACCATGCACGAGAGAAGTTGAGTTCACAATTGACTTAATGCCAGGTGTTGAACCAGTATCGAAGCAACCATATAGGATGGCACCCACTGAAATGAAGGAGCTTAAGAAACAAGTAGAAGAGTTATTGGAACGAGGTTTTATTCGCCCGAGTACATCACCTTGGGGAGCACCGGTGTTGTTTGTAAAGAAAAAGGATGGTAGCTTAAGGTTATGCATTGACTATAGAGGCTTAAATCAGATTACCGTAAAGAACCGATATCCATTGCCTCGTATTGATGAGTTTCTAGACCAATTGCAAGGTGCACAATGGTTCTCTAAGATTGACCTTCGATCAGGATACTATCAAATTCGAGTTTGTGAAAAAGACGTTCATAAGACTGCTTTCCGCACGAGATATGGACATTTTGAGTTTTTAGTGATGCCGTTTGGATTAACCAATGCACCAGCTGTGTTTATGCAGCTCATGAATCGAGTGTTTATGGAATATCTAGATGTCTTCGTGATTATTTTCATCGATGATATACTAGTGTATTCGGTGACAAAAGAGCTACACGAAGAGCATCTACGCAATGTACTGAAGAAACTTCGTAAAGAGAAGTTGTACGCAAAGTTCAGCAAATGTGAGTTTTGGCTAAGAGAAGTCAAATTTTTGGGTCATGAGATAACTAGTGAAGGAGTCAGAGTAGATCCATCAAAGGTTGAGGCAATTATGAAATGGGCACAACCGAAAAATGCTTCTGAAGTGCGGAGTTTCCTTGGATTAGCAGGATATTACCGTCGATTCATCGAAGGATTTGCAAAGATATCTAAACCTTTGACAAAGCTAACTGGGAAAAACACGAAGTTTGAATGGTTTGAGGATTGTGAAGTTAGTTTTCAAGATCTTAAAAAGCGATTGACTACTACTCCAGTTCTCACATTACCACGTCCAGGCACACCCTATGAAGTATATACCGATGCTTCTAAACTTGGTTTGGGTTGTGTATTAATGCAAGAAGGACATGTTGTTGCATATGCATCAAGACAACTACGCAAGCATGAAGAGAATTATCCTACTCATGATTTAGAATTAGCTGCAGTGGTCTTTGCTTTAAAGATTTGGCGATCTTATCTGTATGGAGAGAAAGTGAAGATGTGTACAGATCATAAAAGCTTAACATATGTGATTACACAGAAGGACCTCAATCTTAGGCAGCGTCGTTGGCTAGAGCTGATATCTGACTATGACATAGACATTACCTATCATCCAGGAAAAGCTAATGTCGTAGCTGATGCTCTTAGTAGGAAGAGGATGACTTTAGCAACGGTACAAGCTACATCTTCTGTGCGAAAAGAAGTTGGAAAGCTTATTATGGAATTGGCAGCCATATCCTTGGTAGATGACTCAGATTTATTTCAAGAGGAGGCAAATAATTTCATAGAGAGAATCAAGAAAAACCAAATGGAAGACCAAAAACTAAAGGAAAGGATACAAAACATAGACGCGTATCATTCCAAGGGGTATGATCTCTCGGGTGAAGGATTACTAAGATTATACCAACGTATTTGTGTACCCAAAGATGAAAAGCTTCGTGAGGATCTGTTAAGGGAAGCCCATCAATCAAAGTTTTCGATTCACCCTGGTTCAACTAAGATGTATCAGAATCTGCGCAAATCTTACAATTGGCCTGGAATGAAGAAACACGTTGCAGAATATGTTGCTCGGTGTTTGACATGTCAAAAGGTTAAGGCAGAACATCAAATGCCAGCGAGAAAGTTACAACCATTAGCTATTCCCGAGTGGAAATGGGATTCTATAGCGATGGATTTTGTCACTGGCTTACCGACTACCTCTGCAAAGCACAATGCTATATGGGTTATAGTAGATCGGCTGACAAAATCTGCACACTTCATCGCAATCAACCAAACTTATCCTGTTGAACGCCTAGCGCATATATATGTGAATGATATCATTCGTCTGCATGGAGTACCTCGGGAAATTATTTCAGATCGGGATCCTCGATTCACTACGCGTCTGTGGAATGCTCTTCAGAAGGCTTTGAACACAACTCTTCGGATGAGTACTGCCTATCACCCACAAACTGATGGTCAGTCAGAACGCACGATACAAACCCTTGAAGATATGTTACGTGCTTGTGTGTTGGAATGGACTGGTTCATGGGATAAGTATTTAGCACTCGTAGAGTTTGCGTATAATAATAGTTATCACGCAAGCATTGGTATGCCGCCATATGAGGCTTTATATGGACGCCCTTGTCGTACTCCTCTTTGTTGGACAGAAGTTGGGGAAAGAAAAATATTTGGCTCTGATATAGTGGAGGAGACAACCAACATAGTCCAACTCATCCAGAAAAATATGAAGGTAGCTCAAGATCGACAAAAGAGTTATGCAAATCCAAAGAGAAGAGTATTAGATCTAAAGCCGGAAGATATGGTATTTCTAAAAGTGAGAGCAATGAAGGGTCAACTGAGGTTTGGAATATCAGGAAAGCTTAAACCGCGCTACATCGGGCCCTTTCCAATTAAGGAAAAGATCGGCTCTGTAGCTTATCGGTTAGAGTTACCACCACAACTAAAGAACATACACGATGTTTTCCATGTATCCATGTTGCGACGATATATTCGAGATCCATCCCATGTTCTGGATACTAGCATAATTGATATTCGAGAAGATGCCAAATATGTAGACGAGCCTATTCGGATTGAGGACAAGAAGATCAAACAACTTCGAACTAAAGCTATTCCATTGGTGAAAGTTATTTGGCGTCACCAAGGCACTGAAGATGCTTCATGGGAAGTGGAAGAAAATATGAGAGCAAAGTACCCTCATCTATTTTTAGAAAGGTAATGTGGTGCATATTTAACTTAAAAAAATAGTTTACGGGGTCACTTTTTAAGATTCGAGGACGAATCCTTTTAAGGGGGGAAGAATGTGACAACCCAGTTTCATGACATTTTTAATTTTGGTGTGCGTGTCATATAATGAATAGAGGATTATTAGGGTTGTTATAACTCATTGAATATTTATCAAATAGAATCTTGCAAGATATAAAAGGAAATATATAAGAAAACAAATTTGATGAAAATCGGATGCATAGTTAGTATTTGTCATATTATAGGGTGTCGGTAAATTAGACGTATCTCCCTATATATTTAGAATTTGGACTTGATTCCAAAAGAAAAGTTATAGGTAAGAGTATCCTCTACAACTTTGTAGTTGAACATAAATTCTAAATCGACATGGTTTGGTGGGAAAATATAACGCAATGTATCATACCGAACATGGTTATAATAGATTTCGGAATGGGCCTAATTGAAGCCTTATGAACGTTTTTGTTTAATGGTTGAAGTCTAATTCAGGCCCAAATCATTATTAAACCTTAGGATTATGAGATAAGTCTGATCAAGTCATTTTCATGAGAAGAAATGATTGAATTCACCTAAAACCTATGCCTTTGTGACACTTGGTGGACATGTGTCATCTCTTTGTGCATCAAGACCCCTCATACAAGCTCAATCATTAAGTCTGAGGTTTTATTATACAAACAATCAGACTATAGAGAGGGATAGAAGAAGAGGTTCGTGTGTTAGAGAAAGAAAAGAGAGAAAAGGAAAAGAAGAATAAGAATTTCATAGGAAACTTCACAAAGAAAGAGAATAAGGATTTATACTTCAAGGTGGGGTTTCTTTGGTTTTATTTCTCCCTGTTCTTAGTATTTATTTGTTGGTTATTGAGCTATTGATGGTTCTAGCTGGTTGGAATTAGGTTTGTAATTAGTATTAATGTGTGATTAGTGAAGAAATGTTTGGAAAAACTCGGTTTTGGAGGTGAAGAAGGTAGAACATGAAACTTTCAGAAATTTTTGACAGAGTACCTATTAGACATTTGTTATTTCTCATTTATAAACATAGAGGAGTGGATCATGGTCTGTTAGGCTCAAGTTTCATTGAAAACCGAAGAGTAAAACATAGGTTATGTCGATATATGTCCAAGGGTACGACTAAGAAACCGTAGAAAATTTATAGCAAATTAGTAACTGTTTTCAAAGAAAATACAGAATATTTATGGGTAAATTGACTTGAAATGGTAGAAAATTTATTCATGATTATTTAGGTTCAAGTTTCGTTAGAAACGAATATGTAAATAGAAAGTTACGAGGAAAACCGTATTCTATGCACATAACGGGACTCTCGGGTGATTGTGTGTCATTTTAAATGTAATTGAACCTTCACCATAGGAATAAAGACATTGCACATATACTAGATAGACACATGATATTTTATGAATGTCTTTCATGGTTAGTAAGTTTAAATGAATAACATAAAACAAGTAAATCATGCATGTGATTGCGAGTACGTGTTCTACGTACTGTTTGTTATGTATGAGCCTACTTTTGTGAGTACATGTGTTTGGATGGATGGTCATTGATAAGGAGATTGATAGCGTCACGTAAAACGTGGCAGGAGTGATAAGGGGAGAAGGAATGTCTTTGTTACAATGTAAACGAACGTCATGGATGGAGAAAGGAAGTGTACCACATACTTGCGATGTTCAAGTATGATGGTAGGAGAATGTGAAGTGTACCTCATACCGGCTTAATGGTCGAGTGTGAAGGTAGGAGAATGACATGATATGAAATGTACTGCATACTTGCTGTGTGTTCAAGTATGCCAAAGAAATGATGTGAAGTGTACCTCACCCTTGATGTGGATTCAAGTGTGAAGGTAGGCGAATGTTATGATATGTATATGAAATGTATCACAAGCTTGACGATGATCAAGTGTGATGATGGAGATATGTGAAGGGTACCTCTCATTGTTATGTAAGCGATGTGATGGTAGGAGAAATGTTATGCATGTTTGTTATGTTTAAAGTGATGTTTATGTCATGCTTATGGACATGTTATAATAGATTATCTTTATTATGCTTATACTATACGATGTTACCATCATGAACACGATAAGATGTCATGTTAAGAATGTACAAGTAAGAAATACACGTTTTTGTAGTTTTGAGGCATGCCATTTTTATACATGTGATTGTTAGAAAAAAATGATTATATGCGATACTGCGAAATACGTTTACGAGAGGACATAGGAGAAGTTTTCATATAGACAAAATTAATGAGATGTTATGATTATGTCTTTACTAGCGAGAACTTTTGATTGCTCTAACTAGCGAAGATACTAAGACTAGGCGAGTAGTGAAAACGAGGAGATGCCACTGAGCGAGTGACGGAGGCTCATCCCCTATTATTCTATCTTTTTCTTATAGGTAATGAGGACGATAAGGAGAGACGGTAGGTTTACGTGAAGCTTTGACTAGTATCTATGCACCAGGATAGGAGGGCTTTGCGGTGACGTTTTGGTATGTTATATGTATATACCAAGAAGGTTTTGAATGTATCTATTATAAGAAATAATATTTTGAAGAATACACTTTTGTAAGATAGGTATATGTTATGATATGTTAAAAGGAATTTTGAAAATGTTGTACAAGCTCACTTCGCGGTTGTTATATAACGATAGTACAATATTTTTCCTATGAATATTTATACTTACATTTTTACATTATACTGTGATATATTTCCGCTGTATATGTAAGGAAGAAAATTTTAAATATCCCGTACTTGTATTCCAAATGTTATATTTTTTTTACACGTGGCGTTGCTCAATCACCGGAATTTGAGATGTGGGCGTCACACTACGCGTTGAGCATTACGAGTAGATATCAGTCAGATCCAGGTGAGTCACACTGAATCGCCGTCAAGAACATCCTGAAGTACTTGAGAAGGACTAAGGATGTGTTCTTGGTATACGGTGGGTCGGAAGACGAGCTCGCTGTAAGAGGTTACACCGATGCTAGTTTCCAGTCAGACCTGGATGACTACAGATCGCAGTCTGGCTATGTTTTCTGCTTAAACGGAGGCGTTGTTACCTGGAAGAGTTCCAAGCAGGCAACCGTTGCAGATTCTACTACAGAAGCTGAGTACATTGCAGCGTCGGACGCAGCAAAGGAAGCTGTTTGGATCAG
>NW_010969648.1:433724-435483 GCF_000463585.1 Tarenaya hassleriana | reverse complement strand
TCAGGTCTTAGGATCCAATCATGGAACCGTCATATGAGATTCAAGTCATGATGCTAGTCCATGTGACAATCTCATGCGGGTCATTCCAGTATTCCGTTCTCCAACGAATACCTATGACTGTGATCGTATCCAATACCTATGATCATCTTTATGATCATCAATCACACATCATACTAGTCTTATTATGTCTATTATTCTATCTTTTTCTTATAGGTAATGAGGACGATAAGGAGAGACGGTAGGTTTACGTGAAGCTTTGACTAGTATCTATGCACCAGGATAGGAGGGCTTTGCGGTGACGTTTTGGTATGTTATATGTATATACCAAGAAGGTTTTGAATGTATCTATTATAAGAAATAATATTTTGAAGAATACACTTTTGTAAGATAGGTATATGTTATGATATGTTAAAAGGAATTTTGAAAATGTTGTACAAGCTCACTTCGCGGTTGTTATATAACGATAGTACAATATTTTTCCTATGAATATTTATACTTACATTTTTACATTATACTGTGATATATTTCCGCTGTATATGTAAGGAAGAAAATTTTAAATATCCCGTACTTGTATTCCAAATGTTATATTTTTTTTACACGTGGCGTTGCTCAATCACCGGAATTTGAGATGTGGGCGTCACACTACGCGTTGAGCATTACGAGTAGATATCAGTCAGATCCAGGTGAGTCACACTGAATCGCCGTCAAGAACATCCTGAAGTACTTGAGAAGGACTAAGGATGTGTTCTTGGTATACGGTGGGTCGGAAGACGAGCTCGCTGTAAGAGGTTACACCGATGCTAGTTTCCAGTCAGACCTGGATGACTACAGATCGCAGTCTGGCTATGTTTTCTGCTTAAACGGAGGCGTTGTTACCTGGAAGAGTTCCAAGCAGGCAACCGTTGCAGATTCTACTACAGAAGCTGAGTATATTGCAGCGTCGGACGCGGCAAAGGAAGCTATTTGGATCAGGAAGTTTGTTGGTGACTTGGGTGTGATTCCTAGTGCAGATAGCCCCATTGATGTGTATTGTGACAACAATGGAGCGATCGCACAAGCGAAAGAACCCAGATCCCATCAACGATCCAAACACATACTCAGACGATTTCACCTTATCAGGGAGATCATAGACAGAGGAGACGCGCACATTTTCAGGGTGTCGACAGATGACAACATTGCCGATCCATTGACGAAGCCTCTCCCTTCGTCGAAGCATGAGGGTCATGTTAGGGATATGGGCATTAGATGTTTAGCAGTTCATGATTAGAGCAAGTGGGAGATTGTAGGTTTAGTGCTCTATAATGTACTGATTATGAGCTTTGTTCAGATACATTCGATGTATTGATACTTTCTACGGTTTTATGAGAGTATTTGATTCATTACATGTTCTTGCATACTAGATCTGTTATGAAATCCATGTATCATTATGAATGATACCAAACTCCCTAGTCTTGTGTCATTATGGGAATAACGACATAATAAGACTAGTATGATGTGTGATTGATGATCACATAGATGATCATAAGTATTGGATACGATCACAATCATAGGTATTCGTTGCAGAACGGAATACTGGACTGACCCGCATGAGATTGTCACATGGACTAGCGTCATGACTTGAATCTCATATGACGATTCCATGATTGGATCCTAAGACCTGAGATATCTACAGAATCCAACATGAGGAGTTGCGTGCTTTGATTACGTCAAACATCCTGCGTAACAGGAGGACTATAAAGGCGTGTATCAGGTACGAAAC
>NW_010969648.1:429837-433710 GCF_000463585.1 Tarenaya hassleriana | reverse complement strand
AGTGAACGAGAAAGTAGTCGAATCAGATAAGGTGGCTTGTCCATGCCTTATATTCGACATATGATATCGTGATACAAAAGGATGATCAACCGGAATCATCACTGGCGTTCGTAAGATCACGAACAAACTCTATTCGAGATAGGTAGTCATAGTGTCTTGCTAGAGACCGCCTATGACTTGTATATCCGGAATAGAGATTTCGGGTTATACTGCTATATCGAATGAGCCTACAGGGTCACACACGCAGGGAAGGATAAATGCACGAGAAAACGTCGAGAAATCTGGACAAGAGGTCCGGACCGTTCGGTCTAGGAGTGGACCGAACGGACCGGAGCATCTAGTCCGAACGGACCAAATTGTTGGACCGAACGGACTAGAGAGTCCAGTCCGAACGGACCAAGTGTTGGACCGAACGGACTGACCCGTCAGACCGAACGGACCTAGTTATATGACTGGTTCGAACGAACCAAGTGTCCAGACCGAACAGACTACTAAGCAGTCCGTTCGGTCTGGGTTTCAGATTTAATTTTAAAATCCGGAATTAGGGTTAATCACTTGAATAAGAGGAGATTAATAACCCTAACACTAAGGAGCCGAAAAGAGAACTTCTTCAGACCTTTTGGAGAGTCTAGAGGGTTGAAGAAGTGATCTAAATCTCGTTTTTCTAAAAGCACATCATCGAATAGAAGATTCGAGTCCTAGCAGACAAGTTCCAAAGGTTGGAATCCATCCTGAGGTGTGGATACGTGTAGAGGGCAAGGTATTCTTCCTGCCTACAGTGATCGGACAAACATATCAATTGATACAGGCCTCGGATCGATTGAGGTATACGTTCTATCGTTTCTACAAGATCATGCATGATAGGTTTTAGAGTTTTATCAAAAAAAATTTTTACATCCGCTGCGCAAACCCTAGAACTGATCTCTTAGGAATAGGATTCGCTTATGAAATCCCAGGAAAGCCCAACAAACGTCGCCTATTTCATACAGTCGAACTCAGTGAATGACACTCGAATCAGATAAGGTGGCTTTTCCATGCCTTATGTTTGACATATGATATCGTGATACAATAGGATAATCAAACGGAATCATCACTGAAGTTCGTAAGATCACGAACAAACTCTATTTGATATAGGTAGTCATAGTGTCTTCCTAGAGACCGCCTATGACTTGTATATTCGAAATATAGATTTCGGGTTATACTGCTATATCGAATGAGCCTACAGGGTCACACACGCAGGAAAGGACGAATGCACGAGAAAACGACGAATAACCGAGGCAGAAGGGTCCAGACCCGACGGTCCACACAAGGTAGACTGTCTGTTCTATATGTCTGGAACGGACGGTCCACATGTATTTCTAGACCGTCCGTTCTGGCTTTTGGATTTTTCGAAAATAAACCAAAATTAGGGTTAATCACTTTATAAGAAGGAGATTAAAATCCTAATAAAAGGAGAGCCGACTTTGTGAATTTCGACAGACTTTCACTACAAAAAAAACCCCAAATTCCAACCGGCAAATCCGTTGGAAATGGCCGAAAATCCGTTGGAATTCGATATTTCCAACGGATTTCCAACGGATTTATCCGTTGGAAAAAAGTCGTTAGAAACTCGAATCCGTTGGAAATCCGTGGCAAATTGCAAACGGAATTTCAACGAACAAATCCGTTGGAATATTTCAACGGATTTCCAACGGTTTTTTCGTGGCACAATTTCAACGGATTTCCAACAGATAGGCTCGTGGCAAAATTTCAACGGCATTCCAACGGCAGGTCCGTGGCAAATTTCCTACGGCACCATTAGAATATCTGTTAGAAATTTTTCAACGGATTTACAACGGGTTTTGCCACGGAAGTCCGTTAGAAAGGCCGTTGGAATCGTCGTCGAAATGTTACAACGGTTATCCGTTGAAAAAACCGTTGGAAAACGAAAAAAAATAAAATAAATATTTAAAAATAAAATAATTATTATTTTATTTTTAAATATTTATTTTATTTTTTTATTATATTTATATATATTATATATTAATAAATATATATATAATAAAACCAAAATAAAATTAAAATATTAAAATAAAAAAAATTGTTCAAATATTACAGAAAATATAAAATATTTTAAACAATATTAATTAATTGGCACTACGGGTTTCTTCGTCTTCGCTGGTCCCGAGATTACGTGCCGTCGTTTCTGCTCCCGAGCTTGGCGGCGTATTGTGAAGTGGTCGATCACCCCGCATAAAAATTAAATCGATATATGACATATTAAATTAATTACTTCGATATGAGTAATACAAAAATTAACACATATGCATGCATATATATATATAGAATACTTACGTAGTCTCGAAGCCAAGATGCATAATATTGTTCCTTCATTCCTTCAAGTTCCTCCCCACTTAGATTAGGAGATGTTGCCAAAACATTCTCGTCAAAAAGTCTTAAAAAACATGTTGTTAGCAAATATATAAATATGTAATTAATTAATTTCTAAAGTCATTTGAGATTAAAAATGTGTACCTTTCTTATGGCTTAAGTTCTTCACAATTCAACAGTATATATGTGGCGATCTGATTGTACTCTTGTACAGTTAACCAATATTCTTCAGATTTACCTCCGAGGCGTCCAGTAGGTTGAAAACTTTCAGGAATAAGTCCGAAACATGAATCATATTGGTAGAGATAACTTCTATCATCTTCGTTGATAGCCCTCCTTTTCTTCGTCTGAATATGAGATTCAAAATAGAAAGAACTGAAGTAGGAGATCTCCTCTAACAAATATTGTTTGACGATAGATCCTTTCACTACTGCTTTGTTTTTTGCCTTCTTCTTCAGATGGAAAAAAAATCGCTCAAATGGATACATCCATCTAAACTGTACTGGACCACCGTATATCGCCTCATCTGGTAAATGAATAGGTAAATGTTCCATCACATCAAAAAATGAAGGTGGAAATACCTTTTCCAATGCGCAAAGTATCTCAGGAATGTTGCCTTTCAAAAACTCTAGGTTACTTCTCCTCAAAAATCTTGCACATATATCTCGAAAGAATGTGCTGATACCGCATAACGCTCCGTGGACACTCGGTTTCAATAGCTCCGCAAATGCAATAGGAATGAGTCTTTGCATGAATACATGGCAATCATGACTCTTCATTCCCATAAGTTTTAATGAATCAGTATCAACACATCGCGCCAATTTGGATGCATATCCATCAGGGAATTTAACCTCTTCTTTTAACCATTTAAACAAGACCGTTTTACCTGGTTTTGTGAGTCTGAATATCGGCACAGGTGCGCGACCATCACGTGTCAACTTCAGCTCTTTTCTCTTGCATATATCTTTCAAGTCCTTCCTCGAGTTGATGTTATCTTTACTTCTCCCTGGCACATTCAGAACGGTGTTGATGATGTTATCAAAAAAGTTTTTCTCTATATGCATAACATCCAGATTGTGTCGAAGCGTTAGCGAACTCCAGTAAGGCAAATCCCAAAAAATACTACGCTTATACCAGTTATGCCAATCACCAAATCCTTTGCACTTCTTATGCCCAAAATTTCCTCCACAATGCACAGAAGCTTCCAAATCATCCAAATATCCACTATTTATTCGCTCAGAATAAATTTGCTCTCCGGTTTGCATAACAGGACCTTCCTCAGTAACGATTTTACCTTTGGTAAAAAGCGTACGATTTTGTCTGAACGGATGATTCCTTGGAAGAAATCTGCGATGACAGTCAAACCAGCACGACTTTCTCCCATGTCTCAACTGAAACGCTTCTGTTTCCTCCATGCAAAACGGACATGCAAGTCTTCCATGTGTGCTCCATCCCGATAGCATGCCATACGCCGGAAAATCACTGATCGTCCAAAGAAGAACC
>NW_010969648.1:420722-429773 GCF_000463585.1 Tarenaya hassleriana | reverse complement strand
TTTCATGCACATCTCAGGTGGTAAGTTGTACGGAGAAAGTATAACGGGCCATAATGAATACAACATACCAGACTGTCCGTACGGACTAAATCCATCAGTACACAAACAAAGATACACATTCCCAGGCTCAGCAGCGAAATCAAGAAATACCATGTTAAAGTTTTTTCACGCCAAAGCATCCGATGGATGTTGCATTTCTCTATCAACGGTAGAATGCGATGCATGCCATCTCATATGCGAAGCCGTTTGTTGTGATTCATATAAACGCTTCAATATGTACGATACCGACATATAGAACATCTTTTTATACAGAGTTTGTCTCCGTACATTCTTACTCGGACGGTATCTGTTAGTCCCACAGAATTTACACTTAACCAATTCTTTTTCTTCACCCCAGTACAGCATGCAACCATTTTTGCAAACACCAATCTTTTCATAAGGCATTCCCAAATTCTTCTTCAACATAGTCTTCGTATCATAATACGATTCTAGAGCTTCGTTATTTTCAGGTAAAAATATTCACGCAACGTTTGACAAAATGAATCCATGCAACTTTCGGTGACATTGTAATCCGTTTTCATACTCATCAATCCTGATGCAAGAGATAAACGTGACTGACCTTCTTTACATCCTTTATAGATAGGATGATTTGCCATATCCAACATGTCGAAAAATCATTTTGTTTCGACGTTTGGCTCCTCCTGATCTTGTGATGAGTTTTGCTCAGCCAATGCCCCAGGAAAAGCATCTGTCACCATTTCAACATAAGGATTTCTTACATCTTCATCTACATCATACCTCTGCTCGGGCGCCGAGACATGTTGTCCCGTTGTGATTGTCCGAACTTCTTCTCCATGAAATCGCCAAATATAATAATCTTCCACAAATCCCCTTCGAAATAGATGTTTACAAACATCTTCTGGACTGCGATATTTAAAATTGCGACAACTTGTACATGGACATAACATTTTTCCATGTTCTTGGCACAACGGCTGCATAGAAGCAAAATTCATAAATTGTTCTAAACCGTTAATGAATTCTTGTGTTACCTCTTTTGTAATCGAATCAACTCTTTCGTATATCCACTGTCGGGACGAACGAATATTCGGATTTGTTGAAGAAGCCATTTTTAGGAAAATTTTTGGTGAAAGAATAGTAGAAGAATGATTTAGAGAGTGTTTTGGGCGAAAAATGGTCGGATGATTTAAATAGATAAATATTCCAACGGATGTCCGTTGAAAATCCGTTGAAAATAACGTTACCGTTAAACTTTCCAACGGATATCCGTTGGAATATTCCAACGTTGTTGAAAATCCGTTAAAAATAACGTTACCGTTAAACTTTCCAACGGATATCCGTTGGAATATTTGGAACGTTATAACGTTCGAATATTTCCAACGGATATCCGTTGGAATACTTACCGCGTTTCATAACGTTCAGATAATTCCAATGGCATGCCGTTGGAAATTGTGGAACGTTATTTCCAACGGCTGTCCGTTGGAATATGCGTGGAAAATTTCCAACTCAGATATCCGTTGAGATGCCGTTGGAATTTCCAACGGATTTCTAACGGACAAATCCGTTAGACATCGGTTGGAAATCCGTTGGAATACAACGGATTCATCCGTTGGAATTTAGCTTTTTTTTGTAGTGTTTTGGGTGAGCCAAGAAGGTCTAAGAGGTGATCTAGTCTCGTTTTCTCGAAGCACTTTACGAATAGATGATTCGGGTCCTAGCAGACAAGTTCCAATCGTTGGAATCCATCCCGAGGTGTGGATACGTGTAGAGGGGGCGAGGTAATCTTCCTCCCTTTAGTGATCAGACGAATAATCAATTGATACAGGCCCCGGATCGACTGAGATAAGCGTTCTAACGTTTCTATGATTCATACATGCATGGTTCTAGGGTTTTATAGATATTTTTTGTTTTACATCCGCTGCGCAAACCATAGAATCGATCTCTTAGGAATTAGATTCGGTTTAGAGATCCCAGGAATTCCCAAGCCTGGTTTGCTCTGTTTGATTTCGTAGAACCCAATCACGTTCGTTATAGGATTTGAATAGTTTGAATCCGTGTTTGCTTTGATTTCTATGTATGTTTGATGATTGAATCTATGGTAGATTGCATGTTTCATGTTGCATAGAGTGCAAGAGTTTGAATTTTGGGTTTACAGATGAATTCGGATGTTTCGGATCTGATTGGGACTGGGAACGCGGAAAATGAGATTTGATCTCGGAACACTAGACCGTCCATTTTGGCTATCAGACCGGACGGTCCAGGGGTGGCGGACTGGGTGGAACGGAATGGAAGGTCTGAGGTTGGACCGTCCGTTCTGTCTGCTATATATGGACCATTCGTTCCAACTGGTCTGAGGTTGGAACGTCCGTTCCGTCTGCTGTGGACCGTCTGTTCCGGCTGGTCTGAGGTTGGAACGTCCGTTCCCTCTGTTGTGGACCGTCCGTTCTAGCTGATAAGTCTGGACCGTCCGTTCTATGGTTCAGAACGGACGGTCTGAGACCCAAATTCCGAAAATTTTCCATTTTCAAGTCGGATTATGCAAGCTTAATCTGATGACTCAAATATACATGATTCTTTCTTATGGATGGTCCATAGTGAATGAATGCATGTAACTTAATCAAGATATTAGACATGCTTGATTGAGTGGGAGCTTCGGGATTGGGATTACATAATCGAATGGATGGTCTATTCGGATTATGTAATATAACTAATCGAGGAACAATAGTTGATCTTTGATTCGGATAGTAAAATCGTTGCACATAAACTGGTTAGATCTAGGTGCTCTACAAGTAAAGCACTTGTCAAGGCCTCGATCGTACGTGTCATGGGTCATGCTAAAGCTGGGTGTGCCATATTATCTTGGTGAGGCAAGATGGAGAAATGGTGGTTCTCATAGCTTGAAAGTAGATGCTTGATTTAAGTGTGGTTTAAAAATCCCTTTTATGTAATGTGAAGCGTGTACCTTCCATTACTAGAGCACTTGTCAAGGCATCGATCGTCCGTAACACGGGTCATGCCAAAGCTGAGCGTGCCGGATTATCTTTGTGAGGCATGGTGAGAAATCGTGGTTTCCACAGCTTGAATATGGTTTAGCTTAGGTTAAGTTGTCAAGTTTGACTTGAGACTTAACGGTGCAGATGAGACGAGTATGCAATGATATTCGATATCATAGTCTCATAAAAGATCTAAGAGTCACATTGGATGTGATTGACATTAGATGTCTACCTAAATAGCATAAGAATTAGTGTAACAACTTATTCTTATGTGAAATATGGATCTTAGTCCCATATAGAAATTTATGATATGGTTATTTTTCTTTATGGGAGTATAGTTCATATTTGCATCTATGTTGTCTTTGTTTGGTGATGGACTAGTGATCACACGGGTTTTTCACCGGTTTTATAACGTCGTGCATCACAATTCTTCTCACATTCTAGGCATCATAGGACGTTAGATGGCCATGGGTAGGTTGTTTTGCTTGGTTTTCCTTGCAGGAAGAATCCACGATGAATCCTCACGAAGCGGGCACGGAAGAACAAGAATTCGAGAAGGCTCGGGAAGCTTAGACAAAATGAGCGACCCGTCCATTTTATGGGCGGTCGCTCGTTTTGTGAGCGGTCGCTCATTTTATGAGCGGTCGCTTGCTTTGTCGCATGTGCAGAGGAAAATGAGTGACCCGCCCGAAAAATGAGCGACCCACCTGAAAAATGAGCGACCGCCTGAAATCAAAATCGGCCCAAAAAAAAAAGCCCGTGTTTTGAGGAGAAAACCTAATTTTGGACTTTCAAAAAAAGGGGAGTTTGAGGAGAGAGAAGGGGGCTACACACTTTGGAGAAACTTGACTTGGAAGAGGAGAAAAGAGGGAGATTTGGAGATCAAGAGAAGCATTTTGGAGGAGAAGACACCGTTGAAGACCATTTTGAGCATTTCTTCTTCTTTTCTATGTTTCTCTATTTTGCTTTCTGTTTTGAAACCCTAGTTACGGAGTAGTAATCTTGTTGTGGGTGAGGGATCCCCACTTTTATATGGACACCTAAGTTTAATCTATGATGTCTTTGAATTTTTTTCCATTGGTTTGATGTTTTGTGCTTAATGCTATTGATTTGGGCGAAACCCTAATTGATAAGACCATATAACACATTGATCATAGGGATATGGGAATGATGTTTGGAACCAAATGTCAAATGAGTGAGTTATTCACATTGGCAGATGGCTTAGCTTGCTTAGGGTTCATGATGGGATACATTAATGCATCTAGAGATCATTTGGATCATTGGGAAATGGGTGAATCGATTCTCTAAGTAGTGAGTTTAAGCTCGGGAGAGACAAACTCTAGAGGAAGTGCTTGAAACCCCCAATTGGAAGATAAACCCTAATACATTGTAGGATCACTAACCGTCCATGCGATTCATAAAGGATCCCGAACCTACAATGCCTCAAACCATCGTTTACAAACTGTCAATTTTATTGCTTTTTTTTTTTCATTCCGACATACACCATCACCTACATTTTTATTTGATCATCAATCTAACTTAGGGATAGACTAATATAACCTAGTCCTCGTGTTCGACCCCGGTACTACAACTACCGTATACTTGCAGATAGTGGTACGAATCGGGTATTAAATATAAGACTTGGTGCGTGCGCACCAAGTTTTTGGCGCCGTTGTCGGGGACTAGGCGTTTTTCGTGTTAGTCTAGATTTTTGCTAGATCACCATTGCTTGGGTACTTGCTTGGATTACTTTGCAACATAACCGTTTCACAGCACTTTCGGTTCGTTTTGTCTCTTTGGTGTGCAGCTCTTCCGGTGCATGACAAGAAGCACAACCGGTAGAGATCAACTCATCTTCGACCCCGAAATAGAAAGGACCCTACGCTTCGCTCGGAGACAGTAAAGACAGTGGGGTATGGCCAAAGAAATGCTGAGAGAGAACAACGCACGAAGAGAACAACCCGAGATGGCCGAAGAGCTGTTGAGAGGGGCCAATGCCCAAAGAGGTCCAGCCCAAGCAGCCCCTAGAACGCTTCGAACGTACACACAACCGAAGCACACCCAGCTACTATCATGCATAAATCGGGGACCACTAGAAGAACTTGAACTCCTACCGCAATCCATCCAAATGCTCAACAACATGAGTTTCCGTATGAGACCAAATGAGGACTCGAATGCTCATCTTACGAACTTCAAGATGAACTGTAAGGCAATTAAGAAGATCCTTGAGACTTTCCCCTACTCGCTTATGGAGAGAGCTAGAGATTGGCTCTACACTCTTGAGCCAAACTCTATCTCGACATGGGTGAGATGGAAGAACAATTCCTTATGCAATACTACTCCCCTACCAAGACTCAACATGCGAAGAATCGGATTAATGCTTTTGTGCAAGAGGATGGAGAGAATCTCCATGATGCATGGGAGCGCTTCAAGGAATATCAAAGAATGTGCCCTCACCATGGAATGGAAAGAGACTACCTTCTATCCATCTTTATCCATGGGTTGAAGGGTGATACCCGGTCTTGGATTGACGCAACATGTGGAGGTGACATATTTGACATCCCTTTCCAAGAGTTAGAGGCGACAATTGCAAAACTGGCCAAGGGACGCAGCCATACGTCCAACGAGTTCAGTAGGAGAAGCTCAGTGAAAGGGGATGTGGGAGAGAACACAACTCTTAAGGCGGTGCTGGCCGACCTTACTGAGATAAAGGTCCAACTCGCCAATGTCAAACAAATAGATGCTGTGGAAGATCACAATTTAGCGCAAGTTCAACCGGGTATGTACATGGTTGATTAAGAAGCGGAAGAAGCCAACTATATCGGCCCAAACCAATACACTCATCCATCCAACCTATACAACCCGGGATTGAGGAATCATCCCAACTTCTCCTACAAGAACACGTCGAATGCACTAAATCCTCAACCCGCTTTCCAACGGAACAATTAAGGACCTTTGGGTTTTCAATCAAAGTATCAACAACAAGGCCAAGGGAGTCAAGTTATCAAGGGAATTCCAATTATAGGCCACAACAAGTGCAACCCAAGGATCAAGACCCGGACATCAAGGATATGCTATTTCAAATCCTCCAAGGTCAAAAATCACAAGGAGTATCCAATGGGGGCATTGACAATGAGCAAGTTGCGTTCAAGAAGCAATTGGAAGGAGTACAAGCTCACTTGAAGATCTTGGACAATCAAGTTGTCCAACTTGCGTCCTCCTCCTCATTAAGACAACAAGGCATGCTTTCCGGTAAGAACGAGGTGAATCTTCGCGAGCATATCAATGCAGTGGAACTAAGGAGTGGAAAACAACTTTCGGAGGTCATCCCTCCGATGGTTGAGAAGACATCGCCTCCAAGGCTAACAAGAGAGGAAAAACAAAAATCTGTAGAGGGAGACACTCCTAAGGTGCAAGAACAGGAGAAAGAACCAATTTACATTTCTCCTCCGCCTAAGGTACCCCCGATACCCTTTCCTTCTCGTTTAAAGGAATTTAACTAGGACATCCAATTTGGAAAGTTTGCGGAAATGCTGAAGAAGATGGAGATTACAATGCCTTTCCATGAGGCAATCCTCCAAATGCCCTCATATGCGAAGTTCCTCAAGGATATTTTGACGAAGAAGCGGGTAGTGGAAAAAGAGACTGTAGCATTGAGCACCGAAATTAGCTTAGCCATCACAAAGCATGAACTTCCCCCGAAGATGTCCGATCCGGGGAGCTTTTCTATACCGTGCAAGTTGGGAAACATTGAGATTGATAGGGCGCTATGTGATCTTGGAGCTAGTGTGAGTTTGATGTCGTTGTCCATTTACAAGAAGCTGAATATAAGCGACTTAAATCCCACGAGGATGGCCTTACAACTAGCGGACAGATCTATCAAGTATCCAGCAGGGATTTTAGAAGACGTACCCATCAAGATTGGCGGATTCTATATTCCAGTGGATTTTGTAGTGCTGGACATGGATGAGGATTCTAAAGTTCCAATCATTTTGGGCCGCCATTCTTGAGCACAGCGGATGCCGTAGGTCATGTACGAGCCGGGAGATTAACGATGAAGATCGGGGATGAGACAGTCGAATTCACGCTCGATCAGAATTTTAAGCAACCTTCGACCAATGATACGGTATGCTATGCGGATATACTTGAAGCAATGGCGGAAGAAGTGATAGGAGAGTTCCGTGAGGTAGACCCGCTAGAAGTGTCACTAATGGTCGTAGAAGTAAGTCTATACAGCAATTGGGAGGAGATTGAAGAGATAAAACGAGCATTGGATGGTCAAAAAGCCGAAAACGAAATTCCAGCAAAAACGGGCGACCCGCCCGAAAAATGGGCGACCCGCCCACTTTCAAGATCTGATGGTGAAGTGCAGAGAAAAATGAGCGACCCGCCCGAAAAATGGGCGACCAACTCATTTTGTTTGAGCAGTAACACTGTTCACGCGAGCGACCGGGACCAAAAACGGGTGACCCAGTGTAAAAAACGGGTGACACGCTCGAATTGTCTGAGCAAAAATGATCAAGACACTGTAGAAGCGAGCGACCGCCCGTCAAAATGAGCAACCCGCCCGTTTTCTCTGAGCGAAAATGATCCAGACACTGTAGAAACGAGCGACCCGCCCGAAAAATAGGCGACCCGCCTGTTTTCACCTGGAAATGAAGACTTGGACCCCGGAAGCATCCTGTCGACCACCCATACCGTTCTTGACTCATCCCAAGGTTCAAAAGAGAAATCACACACTGATTGGGACCCTGAACATGCTCCACAAGTGGAACTAAAGCCCTTACCCCAAGGGCTTAGGTATGTCTTTCTTGGTTCAAATTCTACTTATCCCGTTATCGTTAATGATGTATTAGATGAGAATCAAGTAGAAAAACTCACCAAGTTGCTTAGGCAATACAGGGAGGACCTAGGTTACACTCTAGGAGACATCAAGGGTCTTAGCCCCTCTCTTTGCATGCATCGCATACATTTAGAGGATGATACCAAATCGTCAATCGAACATCAACGTAGGCTAAACCCGAACATGAAGAAAGTAGTCAAGAAAGAGGTTTTGAAATTGTTAGATGCGGGTATTGTTTACCCAATTTCGGATAGCTCTTGGGTTAGCACGATGCATGTCGTGCCTAAGAAGGGAGGAATCACGGTCGTTCCAAATGAAAACAATGAACTCATACCGACTAGAACTGTTACGGGATGGAGAATGTGCATTGATTATCGAAAACTTAACACAAACACCCATAAGGATCACTTCCCCCTTCCATTCATTAACCAAATGTTGGAGAGACTTGCACTGCATTCTTATTTTTGTTTTCTCGATGGTTACTCCGATTTCTTTCAGATTCCTATCCATCCGAGTGACCAAGAGAAAACAACATTCACATGCTCTTGCGGCACTTTCGCATATAGACGCATGCCATTTGGATTATGCAATGCACCCGCAACTTTTCAAAGATGCATGATGGCTATTTTCTCCGATGTCATTGAAGATATTATGGAGGTATTCATGGACGATTTTTCCGTCCATGGACCTGTTGGTTTAGTGCTCTATGATGTACTGTTTATGGGCTTTGTTCAGATACATTCGATGTATTGATACTTTCTATGGTTTATATGAGAGTATTTGATTAATTACATGTTCTTGCATACTAGATCTGTTATGAAATCCATGTATCATTATGAATGATACTAAACTCCCCAGTCTTGTGTCATTATGGGAATGATGACATAATAAGACTAGTATGATGTGTGATTGATGATTATTGAGATGATCATAGGTATTGGATACGATCACTGTCATAGGTATTCGTTGGAGAACGGAATACTGGATTGACCCGCATGAGATTGTCACATGGACTAGCGTCATGACTTGAATCTCATATGGCGGTTCCATGATTGGATCCTAAGACCTGAGATATCTACAGAATCCAACATGAGGAGTTGCGTTTTTTGAATACGTCAAACGTTCTGCGTAACAGGAGAACTATAAAGGCGTGTATCAGGTACGAAACGAATCATGTACTGGATTGTAGATAGTCAA
>NW_010969648.1:414453-420370 GCF_000463585.1 Tarenaya hassleriana | reverse complement strand
AAACTCTATTCGAGATAGGTAGTCATAGTGTCTTGCTAGAGACCGCCTATGACTTGTATATCCGAAATAGAGATTTCGGGTTATACTGCTATGTCGAATGAGCCTACAGGGTCACACACGCAGGGAAGGACAAATGCACGAGAGAAAACGACGGAAAACTGAGTCGGACGGGTCGAGACCCGACGGTCCGGATGCGTGGTCCGTCCGTTCTGGGAAGCAGAACAGACGGTCCACGACAACACGCAGACCGTCCGTTCTATGGTGATAGAACGGACGGTCCGCACTAAACGTAGACCGTCCGTTCTGCCTTACTGGAACGGACGGTCCACGTGCAATTCCGGACCGTCCGTTCCAGGTTCCGGTTTTCCGAAAATTAAACCGAAATTAGGGTTAAATCACTTTATAAGAAAGAGATCAGAACCCTAATTCGGTAGAGATTTTTTGGTGCCGACTTTCAGAGGTTTGAGAGAGCTTTTGGGTGAGATCGAAAGAGTTCAAAAACCGAAGAGTCTCATTTTCTTGAAGCACAAAATCGAATAGAGATTCGTGTCCTAGCAGACAAGTTCCAAGCGTTGGAATCCATCCCGAAGTGTGGATACATGTAGAGGGCGAGGTAATTTCCTGCCTTTCGTGATCAGACGTGTTCTTCGATTGATACAGGCCCCGGATCGATTGAGGTAAGCGTTCTAACGTTTCTACGATTCATTAGAAGCATGGTTCTAGGGTTTATTAAATTTTTGTTTTATATCCGCTGCGCAAACCCTAGAATCGATCTCTTAGGAATAGGATTCGCTCTAGAGATCCCAGGAAACCCAACAGGACCCTCCTTTGATGCGTGTTTAACCAATCTCCATCGAGTTTTAGACAGGTGTCTCAAGGCGAACTTGGTTTTGAATTGGGAGAAATGTCACTTCATGGTGCGAGAGGGCATTGTACTTGGTCATCGGATTTCAGACAAGGGGATAGAAGTGGATAGAGCAAAAGTGGAAGTGATTGAGAAGCTACCGCCACCGACCAACGTTAAATGGATCCGAAGTTTCTTGGGTCACGCCGGATTTTACAGGAGATTCATCAAAGATTTTTTGAAGATAGCGAGACCCTTGACTACGCTTTTGGGCAAGGACGTCCCATTTGAGTTTAACGAGGAGTGCCATAAGGCATTTGGAATATTAAAGAAGGCATTAGTATCACCTCCGATCATTCAACCCCTGGATTGGAGTGTTCCTTTTGAGTTAATGTGTGATGCTAGCGACTTCGCGGTCGGGGCCGTATTAGGACAAAAGAAAGATGGGAAGCATTACGCCGTATACTACGCAAGTCGAACGCTCGATGACGCTCAAATGAATTACTCCACCACGGAGAAAGAGCTCCTTGCTATAGTGTTTACCTTCGAGAAATTTAGATCATACTTGGTGGGTTCTAAGGTGATCGTATACAGTGGCGGATCTGTTGGTTGTAATGCTCTAGGATGATCTGTGCTATGACATTTGACTTTGTATTGATTCATTGTTTTATGAATGCATTACTTTTCCCATTATACGATTAGCATGTTTGTTGTATTTCGGCATCCTTGAATCATTAGAGAATGATTCTAAACTCCCTAGTCAGTCGTCGTTGTGGGAACAATGATGAATTAAGACTAGCGTGAGGTGTGATCAATGCATTGGATGCATATCACAATCATGGGTACTCGTCGTGAACGAGTGACTGGATGACCCACATGAGATTGTCACATGGACAGAGTCATGACTTGAATCTCATACAACAGTTCGTTCTTCGATCCTTATACCTGAGATGTCTAGAGTATCTGATATGAGGAATGGCGTGTCTTGGCTGCGTCAAACGTCGTCTTTAACCGGATGATTATAACGATGTTGATCAGATACGTTCACGAATCATATGGAGATAGTAGACATGCAATATGAGACTTGTCCCCTCCTTAATAGGAGAGATATCGCTGGGCCCTCTCGTGGGAAGTCGGACTATGAAAATGCGTGGCCACGCTATAGATAAAGTTGCATATATTTTATTAGTCGATTTGCCAAGGCGAGAAAGCGGTTGAACTTGAAGGATGGCTCAAACCATGCCCTTGTTCAACATAAGATATCGTGAGACAAAGGATCAGAATTCGAGTTGTTAATGCCTTGGTTAGATCACCTCTAACTCAATTCTAAGTGGGTGGTCATGACGTCTTGCTAGAGGCTAATCATGATTTGTGGTTCGGGAAAGGTTCCTAAAGTCACTACCACTTAGAATGGACCTACAGGGTCACACACCACTAGGGATGGACTTATACGTGAAGAATCCAAAGAATGGAAATGAGAGTTGACCGAAACGAGCATGAAAAGGAGTTTTCAATGTGTTGGTCCGGAGCTGACCAAGTTTGGTCAGCCCCGGACCAAGTCGGTCAACCCAGGAGGTCCGGAAGTTAGTCAGGAGGTCATCTGTCCAAGTCTGGTCCGGCTGACCAAGAGTTGGTCAACCGCGGACCAGACACTGGGTCAGACGGACCAAGACTGAAGCTAGGCAGACCGGAAAGACCAAGAAGGGTCTTGGTCCGGAGCTGACCACACGTGGTTCGCCGGACCAAGCCTTCAGGTCAGGCGGTCCGCGAGCCTCGGATTAAGCCTGGTCCGCCGGACCAAGCTCTTGGTCCGGCGGACCGGGATCTGGGAAAATTTCCAAAATTCGACTTTAATGGCTTATTTAAGTTTGGGATTTCGTCCAAACTTAATTAAGGCCGCCCTAAAACTCAGAGAAACATCCTAGAACCCTAGAGAACCTGTTCTCTTCGATTTCTATTGTTCCGGGATTGGATCTCGTCTCTTGAGTTACCCATTTCTTCACTAATCCTAGCAAATACGTTCCAAATCGTTTGGAATCCTTCCCGTCGGTGTGGATACGTGTAGAGGGACTGTAACTTCAGTCCTAGGTGATTTAGAACAGGCCTCGGATCGAACTTTGCTTCAAGTTTCATCGAGAACGAGGTAAGTAACGATTCCCTCGGTGATATACACGATCTTTCGGGTTTTTGCAAGTTTGGTTTGCGTGTGACGTTTGGCTAGGTTTAGATCTTTCTTCCGCTGCATGAAACCTAGTAAACCAAACCCTAGATCGATTTGATCGCATGCTAGGAACCCGTAGATAAAAACCCAACAGTGGTATCAGAGCCTGGTTCTCTGTATATCGCCATGCTTGTTATATGATTGCATGATTTTAATCGTTAAATTGCATGTAATCATTGAATCTATGTCTGTTTAATGATATTTGTGATTGTTGAATGATGCATGGATGGTATGGAGTTTGGGACGGGTTAACGGTGCGACGAAATCGAGGCGAAACCCTAATTTCGAAGCCCGAAAAATCTGTCTCGAATCTAATCTGTCCGCGGTCAGCCGGACCAAGAGTTGGTTAGCCGGACCAGCAGACAGATCAGACTCCGGACTGAGCGTTTGGTAAGGAGAACCAAAGTTCACGCTGGTCAGCCTCGGACAAAAGTTGGTCCGGCGGACCAAGTGTGAACAACTCAGGTCCGAGACGACGGACTCCGAGCTGACCAAGGAACGGACTGAACTGGTCCGGAGCTGACCAAGTTTGGTCAGCCCCGGACCAACCCAGTTTTGAACTGACTCCATTCTCCCTTGGTCAGCCTGACTCGGAGCTACAGAGAATGGACTGAGTTGGTCCGGGGTTGACCAAACTTGGTCAGCTCCGGACCAAGCTCAGAAATTTCTCGAAAATTGACAGTTTGGCGGACCAGAGAAGCTGACCAAGGTCAGTCCGGCGGACCAAATTCTGGTCAGCTCCGGACTGGACCTCAGACACTTCTCAAAGTCCGAAACATTGTCTCTTTCCTCATGATTAATCTCAAGCTATTACCGCCAATTAGTAGAGCAACTGTCAAGACCTCGATCGTCATGGTTACGGGTCATGCCCTAGCGGAGCGTGCCTGACTATCTTGGTGAGATAGTATGGAGAAATAGTGATTCTCATAGTTCGAATATGGTTGAGCTTGAATTGGGTTATCAAGTCGGACTTGGACCTAATGGTAAGGATGGGATGAGGAACATGCAGTGATAGCGTATCACTATCCCATACTCATCTAGGAGTCATATATGATATGATTGACAATGTGTTGTCTACCTAAATAGCATGTTTTTGAGCGTCATGCCCTAGCTGACTCAAAGACATGTGAAATATGGATCCTAACTCACTTAGAAACTCATTGAGGGTGAAATATGGATCCTAACTCACTAAGCGACTTGCATGTTTTTCTGTCTGTTTGTTTGTCTTTTTCTGTAGAATATGACTGCTGCAGGTAATCTGGCTAATCTCTCCATGCGATCCATCCTGGATCGGGAGAGACTCACTGGTAGAAACTTTCTCGACTGGTACCGCAACCTGAGAATTGTTTACAGGCATGATCGGAAGTTCTACGTGCTGGAAGAAGCCGTTCCTGAGGATGAACCAGCGGCCAATGCGCCCAAGACTGTCAGAGATGCTTACCATAAGCACATCAATGACAACCTGGATGTGACCTGTCTGATGCTCGGATCTATGTCGGCTGAGTTGCAGAAACAACTCGAAGGAACTGATGCCTTCGAGATGATCGAGCATCTCAGGACTATGTTCGAGGAACAGGCAAGGGTCGAACGATTTAACGTCCTTAAGAACCTGGTAAACTGTAAGATGACCAATGGTTCACCCGTGAGTACTCATATCCTCAAGATGAAGGGTTATCTAGAGGATCTTGACAGACTAGGGTTGGAGGTTAGTCGTGAATTGGTTGTCGACCTAGTTCTTCAATCCCTGCCGGATAGTTTTGACCAGTTTGTCATGAACTATAACATGCACGGGATGGAGAAGGACTTGACCGAGCAGAATATCAAAGTCGAGAAAAGTGTCCTAGTGGTTCGAAAGAGTTCCAACAAAATGAAGTGTTCCAAGAGCAAGAAAGGCAAGGGCAAGACGGTAATTGTTGCCGCCGAGCCTAAGTCTAAGGCTGAGAAGGGAGAGTGCCATTTCTGCCATGCTATTGGGCATTGGCGCAGAAACTGCAAACTCTACCTGGAAGATCTGAAGAAGAAGAAGCTTGCAGAAGCTTCATCTTCAGGTATCTTCGTTATAGAGGCTAATTTGTTCACTTCTACATCATGGGTATTAGATACCGTATGTGCCTCACACATTTGTAGAAATGTGCAGGGCCTGAGAAGAAGTAGGCAGCTAGCGAAGGGAGAAGTGGATCTCCGCGTCGGGAATGGAGCAAGAGTTGCTGTGTTGACCGTCGGGACTTATGATCTTACTTTACCTTCTGGACTTGTGTTAGAATTACATGATTGTTATTTTGTACGTGCCATTAGTAGGAATATTATTTCGATTTCATGTTTGGATTCTGATGGTTTTCGTTTTGTCATTGAGAACAAAACTTTATCTATTTATAGAGGCTTTTTATTTTATGGTAATGGTTACCTGTTTAATGGCCTTTATATTTTGGATGATAAACCTTCTGGACACAGTTCGATCTATAGCATTAGTACAAAGCGGTTTAAGCCGAACGACTTAAACCCGACCTATCTCTGGCATTGTCGACTTGGTCACATCAACGAGAAACGCATAGCGAAGCTTCATTCTGATGGCGTCGTGCGATTCTTGTTTGATGGGCAAGATGACAAAATCTCCTTTTACTAGAAAAGGAGAAAGGGCTACAGAGTTGCTAGAACTCATACATACTGATGTATGCGGTCCTATGAGCTCACCCGCTAGAGGAGGTTATCTGTACTTTGTTACGTTTACTGATGATTTCAGTAAGTACGGTTTGATGGAGTTCCTGGGATCTCAAGAGCGAATCTAATTCCTAAGAGATCTGTTCTAGGGTTTGCGCAGCGGATGTAAAACAAAAATTTTGATGAAACCCTAA
>NW_010969648.1:411178-414328 GCF_000463585.1 Tarenaya hassleriana | reverse complement strand
CCTGGAACGCCACAATGGAATGGCGTTTCCGAGAGGAGGAACCGAACCTTATTAGATATGGTATGGTCTATGATGAGTCAGGTCGATCTTCCTAAATCCTTCTGGGGCTACGCCCTGGAAACGGCTACGCTTATACTGAACAACTGTCCAACAAAGTCGGTTCAGAAGACACCATATGAGATATGGACTAGGAAGCATCCTAGGTTAGCGTTTTTGAAGATTTGGGGATGCGACGTTTATGTGAAACATCTGGCTTCTGATAAGCTATCCGCCAAATCTGATAAATGCATATTTGTGGGTTACCCTAAGGAAACTAAAGGGTACTGGTTCTACAACACATCCGAGAACAAAGTGTTTGTTACTCGGAATGGATCTTTCTTGGAGAGAGAGTTCATCTCCAAGAGAGTCAGTGGGAGTAGAATAGATCTCGAAGAAGTTCTAGAACCACAAATAGTCGAAGAACCGAGTGAACAGGTCGAATCGGTTCAACCTATATCACAAGTTGTTGAGACAGCACCTCCTTGTGGACCTCGGAGATCTAGTAGAATTCGCCAAGAGCCTACAATACGGTTTTCTTGTGACTGGAAACGATGAACTCATGTTGTTAGAACATGACGAGCCTACGTCGTATTCAGAGGCTGTGGCGAGTTCCGATTCCGAGAAATTGCACCAGGCCATGGAGTCTGAGATGCAATCCATGTACGACAACAAAGTGTGGACTTTGGTCGATTCGTTCGATGGTATTAAGACCATTGGATGCAAGTGGGTTTTCAAGAAGAAAACCGACATGGATGACATCGATCGTGCATACCTATAAGGCACGACTCGTCGCGAAAGAGTTTCGGCAGATTCATGGTATAAACTATGATGAAACCTTTTCACCAGTCGTGATGCTTAAATCCATACGGATTCTTCTAGCCATAGCTGCGTATTATGACTACGAGATTGTTGGGGTTCCCTTCGGGTTCCTAGCATGCGATCTCATCGATCTAGGGTTTGGATTCTAGGTTTCACGCAGCGGAAGGAAAGATCTAAACCTAGCCAAACGTCACACAAAACCAATTGTGTAATAACCCGAACAATCGTGTATATCGTCGTGGGATTCGAATACTTACCTCGTTCTTTCAAGATCTGGAAGTATCAATCGATCCAGGGCCTGTTTTAATCACCGAGAGTTGAAAGCACAACTCCTCTACACGTATCCACACCGGCGGGATGAATTCCAACGCTTTGGAACGTATCTGCTAGGATATGTGAAGAGAAAAACCGATGTCCTTGACTTGGAATCGATATTCCAATCTCTATAACTCGAAATCAAGCTTCTCTAAGCTCTCATCAGAATCTAGGACGTCTGAGGTTCATCTTTTAGGGTTTGTGGTGGCTCTCATATTAATTAGGATTGCCCAAAACCCTTAAAACGCGAAAACCGAAAACTGCCCGTAAGTCGGACCGTCCGTTCCAGGTCTGGAACGGACGTTCTGATTCTACGCAGAACGGACGGTCCGTTTTATAACATAGAACGAACGTTCTTGACGCCTGGACCGTCCGTTCCAGACCTGGAACGGACGGTCTGGCATTTGCGGAACGGTTCGTCCGTTCCTCAGCGGAACGAACGTTCCGGAACGGCTGGACCGTCCGGTCCAGGTCTGGACCGGACGGTCTGGCCATCTGGAACTCTTCCAGATCGCTCCGTCGCTCTTTTCTCGCGTTGTTCTCTTCACGTGTGATCCATCCCTAATGGTGTGTGACCCTGTAGGCCCATTCGAAGTGGCAGTGGCTTCGGAAACCTTTCCCGAACCACAAGTCATGGTTAGCCTCTAGCAAGACGCCATGACTACCCACCTAGAATAGAGTTAGAGGTGATCTAACAAAGCCAGCAATAGTTCGAGTTCTGATCCTTTGTCTCACGATGTCATATGTTGAACAAGGGCATGGTATGAGCCACCCTTCAAGTTCAACCGCTTACTCGTCTAGGCAAACCGACTGATAAAATAGATCTACATTCATCTATAGCGTGGCCACGCATTTTCACAGTCCGATTTCCACGAGGGGCCCAGCGACATCTCTCCTGCGTAGGAGGTGACAAGTCCCGTATTGCATGTCTACTATCTGCATATGATTCGTGAACGTATCTGAGCAACGCCGTTATGATCATCCGGTTAAAGACGACGTTTGACGCAGTCAAGACACGTCACTCCTCATATCAGATACTCTAGACATCTCAGGTCTGAGGATCCAAGAACGAACCGATGTATGAGATTCAAGTCATGACTCATGTCCATGTGACAATCTCATGCGGGTCATCCAGTAACTCGTTCCAAACGAGAACCCATGATTGTGATTTGCATCTAATGCATATGATCATAATCATCTATCACACATCATGCTGGTCTTAATTCATCATTGTTCCCACAATGATAACTGACCAGGAAATTTAGAATCATCTGCAATGATTCAAGGATATTTACCGTAATATAACAAACATGCTAATCATATAACGGGAAAAGTAATGCATTCATAAACCAATGAATCAATACATAGTCAAAATGTCATATCACGGATCATCCTAGAGCATCACAACCAACAATCTCCCACTATGCTCTATGATCTATCCTACAAGCATCTAATCCCCATACCCACAACATGACCATCATGCTTTGACGAAGGGAGAGGCTTCGTCAACGGGTCGGCAATATTATCATCTGTCGACACTCTACTTATTTTCACGTCTCCTCTGTCGATGATTTCCCTAATCAAGTGAAATCGCCTAACCGGATGATCATAACGGCGTTGCTCAGATACGTTCACGAATCATATGCAGATAGTAGACATGCAATACGGGACTTGTCACCTCCTACGCAGGAGAGATGTCGCTGGGCCCCTCGTGGAAATCGGACTGTGAAAATGCGTGGCCACGCTATAGATGAATGTACATCTATTTTATCAGTCGGTTTGCCTAGACGAGTAAGCGGTTGAAATTGAAGGGTGGCTCATACCATGCCCTTGTTCAACATACGACATCGCGAGACAAAGGATCGGAACTTGAACCATTGATGGCTTTGTTAGATCACCTCTAACTCTATACTAGGTGGGTAGTCATGGCGTCTTGCTAGAGGCTAACCATGACTTGTGGTTCGGAAAAGGGTTTCC
>NW_010969648.1:407345-407595 GCF_000463585.1 Tarenaya hassleriana | reverse complement strand
GCTTTGATTCTAATTCTGATAATCGATCCAACACAACAATTGTTCGATCAAAATCTGAATTCTGCAGAATCACGGATTGTCCAAGGTCCAAGCCGACCGTCGGTTTAACTTTGGAAAAACCTGAACACTGGAACGGATGGTCCAGAGAAACACGTGGACCGTCCGTTCCAGCAATCCAGAACGGACGGGCTGCCTCTAATGGTCTGTCCGTTCCAGCAAGCCAGAACGGACGGCCTGTCGAAACATGTGG
>NW_010969648.1:403540-406697 GCF_000463585.1 Tarenaya hassleriana | reverse complement strand
CGGGAAAGGTTTCCGAAGCCACTGCCACTTCGAATGGGCCTACAGGGTCACACACCATTAGGGATGGATCACACGTGAAGAGAACGACGCGAGAAAGGAACCACGGAACGAGCTGGAAGGGTTCCAGATGGCCAGACCGTCCGTTCCAGGCCTGGAACGGACGTTCTGATTCTACGCAGAATGGACGGTCCGTTTTATAACATAGAACGATAGTTAGCCTCTAGCAAGATGCCATGACCACCCCCTAGAATAGAGTTAGAGGTGATCTAACAAAGCCATTCATAGTTCGAGTTCTGATCCTTTGTCTCACGATGTCGTATGTTGAACAAGGGCATGGTATGAGCCACCCTTCAAGTTCAACTGCTTTCTCGTCTTGGCAAATCGACTAAAAAAATAGATGGAACTTCATCTATAGCGTGGCCACGCATTTTCACAGTCCGATTTCCACGAGGGGCCCAGCGACATCTCTCCTGCGTAGGAGGTGACAAGTCCCGTATTGCATGTCTACTATCTGCATATGATTCGTGAACGTATCTGAGCAACGCCGTTATGATCATCCGGTTAAAGACGACGTTTGACGCAGTCAAGACACGTCACTCCTCATATCAGATACTCTAGACATCTTAGGTCTGAGGATCCAAGAACGAACCGCTGTATGGATTCAAGTCATGACTCATGTCCATGTAACAATCTCATGCGGGTCATCCAGTAGCTCGTTCCAAACGAGAACCCATGATTGTGATTTGCATCTAATGCATATGATCATAATCATCTATCACACATCATGCTGGTCTTAATTCATCATTGTTCCCACAATGATAACTGACCAGGGAATTTAGAATCATCTGCAATGATTCAAGGATATTTACCGTAATATAACAAACATGCTAATCATATAACGGGAAAAGTAATGCATTCATAAACCAATGAATCAATACATAGTCAAAATGTCATATCACGGATCATCGTAGAGCATTACAACCAACAGAGATATGACAGATGGACGTCAAGACCGCATTCCTTAACGGGAATCTGCTCGAGGATGTGTACATGACACAACCCGAGGGTTTAATCGATCCTAAGAGTCCAAGGAAGGTATGCAAGCTTCAGAGATCCATTTATGGACTGAAGCAGGCTTCGAGGAGCTGGAATCTTCGATTTGATGAGGCAGTCAAAACGTTTGGCTTCCTACAAAACGAAGATGAGCCATGCGTCTACAAGAAGGTCAGTGGGAGCGCAGTGGTTTTCCTTGTGCTCTATGTAGATGATATATTGCTCATCGGAAATGATGTTCCTACTTTGCAAGGAGTAAAATCCTGGCTAGGATCAGTCTTTTCGATGAAAGACTTAGGAGAAGCCGCCTACATTCTAGGCACCAAGATCTATAGAGATAGATCGAAAAGACTTCTTGGCCTAAGTCAGAGTACATACATTGACAAGGTCTTGAATCGGTTCAAGATGCAAGACTCCAAGAGGGGTGCCTTGCCAATGGGACATGACGTAGCTATTAGCAAGACTCAGTGTCCAAAAACACAGGATGAGCAAGAGCGCATGAGTAGGATTCCATATGCCTCGGCAATTCGATCCATCATGTACGCCATGTTGTGTACTCGTCCGGATGTATCATATGCATTGAGCATGACTAGTAGATATCAATCTACACTAGGTGAGGCTCACTGGATTGCGGTCAAGAACATCCTTAAGTACTTGAGAAGGACTAAGGATTTGTTCTTGGTGTATGGCGGATTGGAAGAGGAGCTCGCTATAAGTGGTTATACCGATGCTAGTTTCCAGACCGATAGAGATGACTTCAGATCACAGTCAGGTTATGTTTTCTGCCTGAACGGTGGGGCTATCAGTTGGAAAAGTTCCAAACAGCCAACCGTGGCAGATTCGACTACAGAAGCTGAGTACATAGCAGCATCGGATGCAGCTAAGGAAGCTGTTTGGATCAGGAAATTCGTGGGAGACCTGGTCGTTATTCCTAGCATTGCAGATCCCATTGAGTTGTACTGTGACAACAATGGTGCGATTGCACAAGCTAAGGAACCCCGGTCACACCAGAGATCCAAACACATACTCAAGCGATTTCACTTGATCAGAGAAATCATCGACAGAGGCTCAAAAAAAATGGCGGCCCGCTCATTTTGCCGAGTGGTCGCCCATTGGCGAAATTCATCCCGAGAATTTGACCAGAGAAAATGGGCGGCCCGCCCATTTAATCGAGCGGTCGCTCGACGCCGAAATCACGGGAACAGGCGGTCGCTCAAGGAACCAGGCGGTCGACCGTGCGCTATGAAGAACGAGCGGTCGCCTAAACAAACAAGCGGTCGCCCGGAACCAGAAAAACGGGCGACCCTGAAGAAAAAGTGAGCGACCGCCCGTTATTAAATCCGGCCCAGAAAGGAAAAGCCCGATTTTTTAGGAGAAACCTAGCTGCTGCACTTGCATAAAAAAGAGAGTTTGAGGAGAGAGAAGGGGGACTCGACCAACTTGAAGAAAAATACCTTGGAGAAGTGAAAAAGGAGATTTTGGAGACCTAGGAAACTTGGAGAAGAAGAAGGCTACCATTGAAGACCATTTTGAGCTTCTCTTTTCCCTTTCTATGTTTCCTCATTTTGTTTTCTGTTTTGAAACCCTAGGCATGGAGTAGTAACTTTTGTTGTGGGGGAAGGATCCCCACTTTTGTATGGACATCTATGCTTAATCTATGATGCTTTAAGTTTTCTTCCATGGGTTTGATGTTTTGTACTTAATGCTATCAATTTTGGCGAAATCTTAGTTGGTATGATGTTAGAACACATTGATCATAGGGATATGGGGATGAGGATTGGAACCAAACATCGAATGAGTGAGTTATTCACATTGGGAGATGGCTTAGCTTGCTTAGGGTTCATGATGGGGTAAGTTAATGCGTCTAGAGATCATTTGGATCATTGGAAAATGGGTAAATCGATTCTCTAGGTAGTGGGTTTAGCTCGGGAGAGACAAACCCTAGATGAAGTGCTTGAAACCCCCCTTTTTTTTGGAAGATAAACCCATAGGTATTGTAGCATCATCAACCGTCCATGCAATTCTTGAGGGATCCCGAACCCACAACGCCTCAATTCCATCGTTTTACAACCCGTTAATTTTGCTTGCTTTCTTGTATTCCGAC
>NW_010969648.1:402547-403236 GCF_000463585.1 Tarenaya hassleriana | reverse complement strand
GTAGAGATCAACTCGTCTTCGACCCCGAAATAGAAAGAACACTGCGCTTCGCTCGGAGACAGCAAAGACAGTGGGGAATGGCCGAAGAAATGCTGAGAGAGAACAACGCACGAAGAGAGCAGCCCGATATGGCCGAAGAGTTGTTGAGAGGGGTTAATGCCCAAAGAGGTCTAGCCCAAGCACCCCCTAGAACGCTTCGAACATACACACAGGACAGCAAAGACAGTGGGGAATGGCCGAAGAAATGCTGAGAGAGAACAACGCACGAAGAGAGCAGCCCGATATGGCCGAAGAGTTGTTGAGAGGGGTTAATGCCCAAAGAGGTCTAGCCCAAGCACCCCCTAGAACGCTTCGAACATACACACAGCCGAAGCACACTCAGTTACTGTCATGCATCAGCCGGAGACCTCTAGAAGATTTTGAACTCCTATCCTAATGTATTCAAATGCTCAACAATATGAGTTTTCGTGGGAGACCAAACGAGGATCCGAATGCTCACCTTACGAACTTCAAGATGAACTGTAAGGCAATCAAGAAGGGACCAGAGATTACTCTTGAAGACGTATTCCTCGAAACTTTCCCCTACTCGCTTACGGAGAGAGCTAGAGATTGGCTCTACACTCTTGAGCCAAACTCTATCTCAACATGGGATGAGATGGAAGAGCAGTTCCTTATGCAATACTATTCTC
>NW_010969648.1:398671-402314 GCF_000463585.1 Tarenaya hassleriana | reverse complement strand
CTGGCCAAAGGACGTAGCCACACGTCCAATGAGTTCAGTAGGAGAAGCTCAGTGAAAGGAGATGTGGGTGAGAACGCAGCTCTTAAGGCGGTGCTAGCCGACCTTGCGGAGATAAAGGTCCAACTTGCGAATGCCAAACAAGTTGCTGTTGTGGAGGATCACAATGTCGCGCAAGTTCAACCGTGTATGTATATGATTGATCAAGAAGCGGAAGAGGCCAACTATGTCGGCCAAAACCAATACACTCATCCATCCAACCTATACAACCCGGGATTGAGGAATCATCCCAATTTCTCCTACAAGAACGCGTCAAATGCGTTAAATCCTCAACCCGCTTTTCAACGGAGCAATCAAGGACCTCCGGGTTTTCAATCAAAGTATCAACAACAAGGTTAAGGGAGTCAAGGTTATCAAGGGAATTCCAACTATAGACCACAACAAGTGCAACCCAAGGATCAAGACCCGGACATCAAGGATATGCTTTTTCAAATCCTCCAAGGTCAAAAATCACAAGGAGTATCCATTGGGAGCATTGAAAATGAGAAGTTGCATTCAAGAAGCAATTGGAAGGAGTACAAGCTCACTTGAAGATTTTGGACACTCAAGTGGCCCAAATTGCATCCTCCTCCTCATCAAGACAGCAAGGAATGCTTCCCGGAAAGAACGAAGTGAACCCCCGTGAGCATATCAATACAGTCGAACTAAGGAGTGGAAAACAACTTCCAGAGATTACACCCCCGATGGTTGAGAAAGTAGCACCTCCGGGGTTGACGAGAGAGGAAAAGGGCAAGGCGGTAGAGGAAGCTATCCCTAAGGTGCAAAAACAGGAGAAAGACCCAGCCTACACCCCGCCTCCACCTAAGGTACCCCCGATACCTTTCCCTTATCGTCTAAAGAAGTCTAATGAGGACAGCCAGTTCGGGAAGTTTGCGGAGATGTTAAAGAAGATGGAGATTACAATGCCCTTCCACGAGGCAATTCTCCAAAGTTTTTGAAAGTTATTTTGACGAAAAAAAGGGTTGTGGAGAAAGAAACAGTAGCTCTTAGTACCGAGGTTAGTGCCGCAATCACGAAGCACGAACTTCCCCCGAAGATGTATGATCCGGGGAGTTTCTCTATACCTTGCAAGTTGAGAAATATTGAGGTAGATCGAGCCCTATGCGATCTTGGAGCAAGCGTGAGCTTAATGCCATTGTCAATCTACAAGAAGTTGAATATTGGTGAGATAAAACCTACAAGAATGGCACTGCAATTAGCGGATCGATTAGTCAAGTATCCAGCAGGAATACTAGAGGATGTACCTTTGAAGATTGGTGGGTTCTATGTGCCGGTAGATTTCGTGGTTTTAGACATGAATGAAGATTCCACGTTACCGATCATACTAGGCCGACCATTTTTAAGTACAACGGATGCTGTAGTGCACGTTCGAGCTGGTAGATTGACGATGAAAATTGGAGACGAGACAATTGAATTTACCCTCGATAAGAATCTGAAGCAACCGTCAACAAGTGATACGGTATGTTATGCGGATATACTCGAAGCGATGGCAGAAGAAGTAATTGGAGAATTCCGTGAAGTGGATCCGCTAGAAATCTCAATAATGGCCGCAGAAGCAAGTTTATATAGCAACTGGGAAGAAATCGAGGAGATTAGATGGGCATTAGACGATCGGGAAGAAGAAAAAGAAGTTTCTGCAGTATTTCGAGCGGCCCGCCCAGATAAGCAGGAGGCCCGCCCGAAAGTGTTAGAAGAAGAAGAGATCCAGGAAAAAACGGGCGACCGCCCAGGAAAGCAGGCGGCCCGCCCGAAATTTCTGAGCAAATTCGAAGAAAATAATGAAGAAACGGGCGACCGCTCAGGAAAGCAGGCGGCCCGCCCGCTATTTCTGAGCAAAATCGAAGTGGACTCTGAGGAAACGAGCGACCGCTCGAATTTCCAGGCGGCCCGCCCGAAAAGTCTGAGCAAAATCGACTCAGTTTCAGACAAAACGAGCGACCGCTCGACATATTGGACGACCTGCCCATTTCTGCCTGAAAAGGAAGAATTGGAGTTCGAAGCCCTCTTCGTGACCACTCGAGCCATACCTGACGCGCCTCAAGTCCCGAGAGGAGACACACACATCGGTTGGGATCCCAAACATACCCCACAAGTGGAATTGAAACCCCTACCTCAAGGGTTAAGGTATGTTTTCCTCAGATCAAATTCTACTTATCCCATTATCACTAACGATGCATTAGATGAGGATCAAGTAGAAAAACTCACCAGGCTACTTAAGCAATATAGGGAAGTCCTAGGGTACACTCTAGGAGACATCAAAGGTCTTAGCCCCTCTCTTTGCATGCACCGCATACATTTAGAGGATGATACCAAATCGTCAATCGAGCATCAACGTAGGCTAAATCTGAACATGAAAGAAGTAGTCAAGAAAGAGATTTTGAAATTGTTAGTTGCGAGTATTATTTACCCGATTTCGGATAGCTCTTGGGTTAGCCCGGTACAAGTTGTACCCAAAAAGAGAGGTATCACGGTCGTTCCTAGTGAGAACAATGAACTCATACCAACAAGGACAATCACGGGATGGAGAATGTGCATTGACTATCGCAAGCTAAACACAAACACCCGTAAAGACCACTTCACTTTACCATTTATTGATCAAATGTTAGAAAGACTCGTATTGCATTCATATTTTTGCTTTCTCGATGGCTATTCCGGATTTTTCCAAATTTCAATTCATCCTAGCGATCAAGAAAAGACAACATTCACATGCCCTTATGGTACATTTGCATATAGACGCATGCCATTCGGATTATGCAATGCACCGGCCACATTTCAAAGATGTATGATGACTATTTTTTCTAATGTGATTGAAGATATAATGGAGGTGTTCATGGACGATTTGTCGGTCCATGGACCCTCCTTTGATGTGTGTCTAACCAATCTTCATCGAGTGTTAGACAGGTGCAGCAAGGCGAACTTGGTTTTAAATTGGGAAAAATGCCACTTTATGGTGCAAAAGGGCATCGTGCTTGGTCATAGGATTTCAGATAAAGGGATTGAGGTTGATAGAGCAAAGGTCGAAGTTATTGAGAAGCTTCCTCCCCCGACGAACGTGAAACGAATCCGAAGTTTCCTCGGACATGCGGGGTTCTACAGGCGTTTTATAAAAGATTTCTCGAAGATCTCAAGACCCCTAACCACTCTTTTGGGAAAAGACGTGTCATTTGAGTTTGACAAGGAGTGTCATCAAGCCTTTGAAACACTCAAAAAGGCGTTGGTGACACCTCCAATCATGCAACCCCCGGATTGGGATCTTCCCTTTGAACTCATGTGTGATGCTAGTGATTACGCAATGGACGCAGTCTTGGGACAGAAAAAAGATGGCAAACATCATGCGATTTACTACGCTAGTAAGACACTAGACGACGCCCAAATGAATTACTCAACTACAGAGAAGGAGCTCCTGGCGGTAGTATTTGCGTTTAAGGAAATTCCGATCCTATTTGGTTGGATCAAAAGTCATTGTTTATACGGACCACGCAGCCTTGCGATATCTACTCACAAAGAAAGATGCCAAGCCACGGTTGATTAGATGGATATTGCTTCTACAAGAGTTTGATTTGGAAATTCGAGATCGAAAGGGGAC
>NW_010969648.1:393488-398140 GCF_000463585.1 Tarenaya hassleriana | reverse complement strand
TCGGAATGAGATGCCACAAAACTACATCTTAGAAGTGGAACCGTTCGATGTGTGGGGAATCATCTTCATGGGACCATTTCCATCATCCTGCGGTAACCTATACATCCTTGTGGCTGTATATTATGTGACGAAATGGGTGGAAGTACTTGCTAGCCCGAAGAATGATTCAAGCACTGTTTCACGGATGTTCAGAGTCATATTTCCTCGGTTTGGAGTTCTGAGAGTGGTGATAAGTGATGGGGGAGCACACTTCGTTAATAGAGTGATTCATGGCATATTGACTAAATATGGTGTTCACCATAGAGTAGCCACTCCCTACCACCCCCAAACGAGTGGCCAAGTGGAGGTCTTCAACAGGGAGATAAAACAGATCTTGGAGAAAACAGTGGCCAAGTCAAGGAAAGACTGGGCTTTGAAGCTTGAAGATGCGGTTTGGGCATATCGGACAGCATTTAAGACACCGAACGGGATGACTCCGTTTCAACTCGTGTATGGAAAAGCCTGCCACCTTCCGGTCGAGTTAGAGCATAAGGCATATTGGGCGATTAAGGCGTTGAACTACGATTGGAAAACCGCAGCAGAAAAACGAGTGCTAGAGCTCCACCACTTGGAGGAAATTCGCTTGGACGCGTACGAGAACGCACGAATCTACAAGGAGCGGGCCAAGAAGTGGCATGATCGCCACATCCTCCACCGAAACTTCCAACAAGGTGACCTCGTGCTTTTATTTAATTCCCGACTAAAACTTTTTCCAGAAAAGCTGAAATCGAGATGGTCGGGAACGTTCACCATAAAGCATGTCACCTCACATGGAGCGGTGGAACTCGACAACGAGAAGGGCGGGTCATTCATGGTCAACGCCCAAAGGATCAAACCGTACAACCCGGGGAAAGCTAAGCCGGGAGGAGGTACCTCTGTACTCTCCTTTTCTTTGATCGACTGAATGCCACATCGGTCTAGTTACGACCTTAACTAGCAACCCCGGTTGATGTAAATTCTTTGAACCTCGTTCTTTTCTTCTTTTCTTCTTTTATTCACCATGGAAAGACTCCAAATTCTCCCAAATCACTCCAATCAAACAAGTCCTTTCGTCGGGGGGAAAACGGGGGACCAAAAATTTTAGCATGCGCCGGACGACAGAGAAAATGAGCGGCCCGCCCGGTAAACCAGGCGACCGCCCATTCATCGAGCGACCGCTCGAACAATCGAGCGATCGCTCGCAGCTTTTCGAAAAAATATATATATATATAATAATAAATATCGAGCGATCGCCCGAGAAACCGAGCGACTACTCGGTCTCGAAATCGAGTTTTTAACTCGATTTCGGGGGAGAGAGCCACCATTTCACGCAAAATTACCAAGACTCTCTCCCCTTCTCTCTCGCCGGCGACCGATTTCCCCAGCCACTGTGACCAAGTCCGCCGCTTCGAAGCCCCCGGGCCGCCGTCGTTCCGGAACCACCACGCTCAAACCCCACGCAGATCTACACTCTCCGAAAACCCTAACCGGTAATTTCCCCCTTCAAAATCGTGACATTAGGGTATTTTGGTTAAAGATAGGTCGAAGGTTTTGATGGGTATATGGAACCACCACGCTCAAACCCCACGCAGATCTACACTCTCCGAAAACCCTAACCGGTAATTTCCCCCTTCAAAATCGTGACATTAGGGTATTTTGGTTAAAGATAGGTCGAAGGTTTTGATGGGTATATCTGCTAGGGTTAGTTTCGATCGATTTCGACCGGAAAATCCCGATTTCTGGTCGAAATCTCGATCTTCCGAACCAGTGAGCGGTCGCGGTCGCTCGTTTTTTTCGAGCGACCGCCTGATTTGCCAGCGGTCGCTTGAGCGTCCGCCCGAAAGACGAGCGACCGCCTGTGAAAACAGACAGGCGGCCCGCTCGTTTTCTCTGAAATCCGAAAAACCACTCTATTTTTTTCACCCTAATCCCGCTGCCCCAATCTATATCGACTATACCTTTGCAGATAACTCCAAAAAGAGCCCGCACAAGCGACGTCGCTTCATCGTCACAGGAACCCGAGTTCTCTCAAAGGCGAGAGATGAGGCCGGACACAATCACCGAGATATTGGAGACGAAGCAGAATCTCCTCGTCGAAGGACCACCAAAGCTGGTCAAGATCGGCCGACACGATGAAGCATACGAGCGGGCGAAGCACCTATCGAAGTTGAAACAACGCCCAAGCAAAGCTATGTGCGAACGCACGATTCGAGGGTTGGGTATTCAAGCGAACGTCGAGTACATATTCGACAAGCTCGGCTGGGGAGCACTGAGCAGGAGCGTCGAGCCCTCATTCAAGAGCGTAACCCGCGAATTCTTGGCCACCTACTCATGCTACTTCCCATCCGACGGCACGATCGACGAAGCATACATGGAATTCCGCTTGAACAAGAAATGGGTGAGACTAAGCATGGCGCAATTTGCAAACATACTGGAGGTCCAAAGGGGAACACACTCCTTACTACCGACGATCTCCGCATATGTCCTCCAATATTTTTGGAAGAAGATAGCAGTCCGCCGGTACTCAAGCTCAGCGGGGAAGATTTCATGGGTACAACATCCGGCAATCCGATACGCGCATCAAGTCATGTCCAACTTCATTTTCGCGCGAGACGAACCCGGTAAGATCCACAAAATCGACCTGGGTTACCTCTGTCAAGCATTACGGGAGTTTCATGATGGTCCAACTCTCGACATGTATGTCCGTGCCCAATGGAGCAACATGGACTTAGCTTCACGGGTAGCCATGCATCTCCACACGTTGGCCTCCACCAAGGCCAACGAGACGTGCATTTACGTGGGTGGTATGATCACGAAGATAGCACATCGGGTCGACACGGGAATAGTATTCTACGAAGCTGATATAATCGATGATCATATCCTCCTGGACATGGACGCCCTCCGACTCTGAGGGCACATTCAGCGAAGGGGATGACAGTGGATCTTCAAGGGCGATGACGGGATGACTCGAAGCCTTGTGCTCCCGTGCGAGCAGATCGAGACGTTCACACCCGATACCCTGCGGCTGGACTTTCCCGACATTACCCTAGACCGATTGAGAATCGGGAGAGGAAGAGCAACTGACCCCTCGACATCGGGAATTGAGGGTCAATCGAGCTCCACCCCCGACCCTCGGCTTGACCTCATCTTGCAGAAGCTAGAAAGCTTCGACACTCGACTCACGACTATCGAGGGATTCGGCCCCCGACTCACCTCCCTCGAGGAATCCATGGAAGATCAGATGGGCACTTTGGAAGCCACACTCACAACATCGATAGAGAGTGCCCAACGAGAGATAATGCGAGCGTGTGAGAAGATGATGGGTAACGACGACTCCGATGCGGGAGAATCAGACCAGGAGTCCGAGGAAGAAGGCTCATCTGCATCCGGGGCCAGCAAGGGGAGCAAGAAGATGGCCCCTTGATTCGATCATCGTTAGGATAGAACGTTTAACATTTCCAGTAGAACGATGTTTTCATGTGTTTAAAACTCTTGTCTCGTACTGCTCTTTTTGGATTGTCGGTATTATTATATGATATTTTGACGTGCTTAATTGTTGATGATCTTGTCGGACTTCATATTTATGCAGTATTTCCTCGAAATCGGGTCACATAAATTTTTTCACAGAAAAAACGGGCGGCCCGCTCGGTTTTTCGAGCGGCCGCCCACTTGCGGATGAAAACGAGCGGTCGCTCGCCTAAACAGGAGGACCGCCCGACCCGTTTTGAGCGACCGCCCGAGCGATCGCCTGGAATCAATCGTTTCAATCCAAGAAAACGAGCGACCGCTCGCAAAAGCAGGTGGCCCGCCCGTTTTCTCTGATGAATTTTTGACATTTTTCAGCTATTTCAGATGGATTCCAGAAGTCGCTGGGGCAAAGCACGCAAGTACATTTCGGACAGAATACCCATCCTCCATGACTTCAAGCCGCAAGGAATGCCTTTCTCAGGTCTCGTAGATACGGCTCCCATCAATGCCGATGCACCTTTTGTGGAACCAACTCCATTCCAACCCCAATCCGACGAGGAAGCACACGTCCTACATCGAGTCCAGAACAGAGGAATCAGAGCTTCAAAGTTCGTGCATCACCGCATTCTACCAAAGCAACTGTACGAGAGAATCATGGATATTTTTCAACTCGCGGGCTGGGATCGCCTCTTTCAAGCCAACCCTCGGACTTACCGAAGACTGACAACAGAATTCGCTTGCACCTTCAAATGCTTCATCCCGATGAATGGTAACCCTCGGGAAGGTTACTTTGGCTTCACACTTGAAGGGCGGCAATTCTATCTCCGGGTGGAAGAACTTGCAGAAATTATGGGCGTCGAGATGAGCACCAACGCAGCGATTCCGAAGATCACAGTCACCAAAGCCCGAACCTTCTGGATGGAAATCGCAGCGGGCACTTTCCGCCCATGGGAACTCGAAGCCCTCATGATCCGACACCCCGCGATTCGCTATCTCCAGCAGTTCATGGCCTGCGCGTTACTCGCACGAGAAGATCCACAAGTCGTCTCAATCACTGAACTCAACCTCCTCATGGGACCCCTCCACTTCATGATGCATAATTGGCCTGAAGTCGCCGACATAGCCTCGAGGGTCATCCTCCACATACACTCGGTACTCTCTTCCGA
>NW_010969648.1:391534-393367 GCF_000463585.1 Tarenaya hassleriana | reverse complement strand
GTTCGTAGACGTCGAGAGTAGGTGTCGATCATTCAACATGGCTTACTTTGTACTACCTCCTCTCACCCAAGAAGGCATCAAATTCGAAGTCCAGACGGATATTGGCACGGAATCCGACCAAGGATACTCATCTCACGGGTCCTGCTAGAGGTCCACTCGGTCCTCCCTCTTCACCCTCACCACTTTGCATTCATTTCGGCTAACATCGCATTGCACTGTAGTTCCCTAACATTGCATAGGCTTCATGGGCTTATGACAACCGCAAAAGAGATATTGGAATGCGATTCCGCCTCATCGAAAAAGGTAACACAATCACCCCCTTCATTCCATCCATTCCTTATTTCTCTTTGAAAACTCTCCACTAGACGAGAGTCAACACCGTGGACGGTGTTTGATTCAAGTCTGGGGGGAGGAGTGGCACTAACATACATCGTACCCATGAGCTCTACACATCATGCATCATTTGTACTTAGAATCATGCATTCCATATTCATCGAAAAAAAAGAAAAAAAACGAGTCTTGCATTTTGTACATACTTGCATGAATCGCCACTAATAGGTTGCATATGTGCATATAGATCTAGGACCACACACATACACTTGCATAAAGTTTTCCTCTCGAAAATTTGGCCGGATAACAATGTGGGGGTATAGAGTGAGGATTGGTTTGGTAAGGTTCTAGGAGCTAAGTTTAGATTTATCTAAAGAGTTGAATGGATTGTCGGGTGAGGTAGAAATGGCTGATCCAACCCTAGAGCGAATGGATGTTACGTGAGATGATTTTGTCTCCTAAAGTCTAGATGGAGTAGAGGTTACGAACCAAGCACGAAACGTCTCCCTAAGAACCACCCTTTGATCTCTAAGTAATAAAGCCTATAGAAAGCAACAAGCCCTAGAAAATACGATGCATCCCGACACTCCTCTGTCATCATCTCGTTAATGAAAATCATTCGGGGACATGAGTGCGTCGAAAATGAGGACTCGGGTCTAAGTTGTGGGACAAGAAAAAAAAAGAAAAAAAAAGAAGTGACACTTGTCAAATTCCAACGTCCTAGAAGCCCAGGATTGCACGAAAAGGAAAAAGAAAGAAAAAAAAGAATGCAAAAAACAAGAATAAAAAGGAAAGAGGTAGGGCGAAGAAAAATAGTGGAAGTGTGGGCCAAGTAATTTTTAGAGACCTCGATTGGGATGTGTTTAGGAGACATGCTCGGCAAGTAAGAGATACTCCATTTTAGGTTGCGGGAAATAATAGAAATCCCATTGATAAACTTTCGTTTGAATGTTGGAGAAGATAGAGTACACCAAACCCGATTTCATTCACAGCGACTCTAACCCATACCACCAATCTACTTCAAACCCCATTTGTTTTCTAATTATATTTTATCACCCCTGGATAGTTTCATAGCTACACACTTACTCGAGGACGAGCAAACCTCAAGTCTGGGGGGATTTGATCACACGGGATTTTCACCGGTTTTTCTAACGTCTTACATCACACTTTGCACATACCTTAGGCATAATAGGACGTTAGACGGTCATGGGTAGGATTCTTTTCTCCATTTTTCATGCAGGATGATCAAACGAGGACATTCACGCAGAAGGCACGGAAAAGGAGCAGAATCGAGAAGACCCGGAAGGCTCAGAAAAAATGGGCGGCCCGCTCAATTTGTCGAGCGGTCGCCCATTGGCGAAATTCATCTCGAGAATTTGATCAGAGAAAATGGGCGGCCCGCCCATTTAATCGAGCGGTCACTCGACACCGAAATCACGGGAACAGACGGTCGCTCAAGGAACCAGGCGGTCGACCGTGCGCTATGAAGAACGAGCGGTCGCC
>NW_010969648.1:390214-391212 GCF_000463585.1 Tarenaya hassleriana | reverse complement strand
TTTCTGTTTTGAAACCCTAGGCATGGAGTAGTAACTTTTGTTGTGGGGGAAGGATCCCCACTTTTGTATGGACATCTATACTTAATCTATGATTCTTTAAGTTTTCTTCCATGGGTTTGATGTTTTGTACTTAATGCTATCAACTTTGGTGAAATCTTAGTTGGTATGATGTTAGAACACATTGATCATAGGGATATGGGGATGAGGATTGGAACCAAACATCGAATGAGTGAGTTATTCACATTGGGAGATGGCTTAGCTTGCTTAGGGTTCATGATGGGGTAAGTTAATGCGTCTAGAGATCATTTGGATCATTGGGAAATGGGTAAATCGATTCTCTAGGTAGTGGGTTTAAGCTCGGGAGAGACAAACCCTAGATGAAGTGCTTGAAACCCCCCTTTTTTTTGGAACATAAACCCGTAGGTATTGTAGCATCATCAACCGTCCATGCAATTCTTGAGGGATCCCGAACCCACAACGCCTCAATTCCATCGTTTTACAACCCGTTAATTTTGCTTGCTTTCTTGTATTCCGACTCTCATCACAAATCATATTTTTATTTAACCATCAATCTAGCTTAGGGATAGATTAACACAACCTAGTCCTCGTGTTCGACCCCGTTACTACAACTACCGTATACTTGCGGATAGTGGTACGAATCGGGTACTAAATATAAGACTCGGTGCGTGCGCATCAGTTGTAATGCTCTACGATGATCCGTGATATGACATTTGACTTTGTATTGATTCATTGTTTTATGAATGCATTACTTTTTCCGTTATACGATTAGCATGTTTGTTGTATTTCGGCATCCTTGAATCATTAGAAAATGATTCTAAACTCCCTAGTCAGTTGTCGTTGTGGGAACAATGATGAATTAAGACTAGCATGAGGTGTGATCAATGCATTCGATAAAGATCACAATCATGGGTACTTGTTGTGAACGAGTGACTGGATGACCCACATGAGATTGTCACATGGACAGAGGCATGACTTGA
>NW_010969648.1:388801-390042 GCF_000463585.1 Tarenaya hassleriana | reverse complement strand
AAGTGAAAGTGATGGTGGAAGTATATGAAAAGAATAGAAAATAAAGAAGCAAAGCAATAAAAGCGTGTAAGCTAGCAATCTAAGATGACCGTGGGTGTCGGGACCGTATTCGCGTGTATGGGTATATGCTAAGCATGCGAGAATCACGATATTGAATCTGTATTCGGGAATCGTCAAGCAACAAAGATAGAGAAATCACCTCCCATCATATAACTCACTATCTAAAGTTCTCTAAATCCATATCCCTATGTGATTTATCAAACTAGATGCATGAAGAACACTATCATCAATCCTAGATCGATCAAACCATATTCCTATGTGAATAATACGATCTATTCTATCGATTTCGATCCGAAACTAAACCCATATTCCTATGTAGTTCAGAATCTGAAATAATTGGCCAAGGGGTCAACAAACACCAATCGAATAAAGCACAAATTGATAAAACCAAAACAAATCCAAATCGCAACCAAGTTAGGGTTCAAACATACCCAAAACACAAACGAATCCCTAACCCACAGCCGTGGATCTACTCACGGTTCATGGAAAACAATAAAAAGTTAAGAGAAAAAGAGATAAAAGAGAGGAGAGAGAGGCTCATGCAGATGTGTAGTCTCCACGATCGAATCTTCCTTCTTCTTCCCGAAATCCCGTGAACTTCTATTCTTCTCTCCCCAAAAGCTCTCCAAAAGTCTGTATCTAAGTGTTCTCTAAGGCTCCCCCTGTTCTAGGACGTGGCTAGGTCTATTTTATAACCTTAGGGCGGCTCCCAAGAGTTCTCCTTTCATTAGAACTCTAAAAATTGCGAATTAGGGTTTTTCTGGGTTTTGACTCGACCGAGTCAAAGTGTTGACTCGGACCGAGTCAAGTCGGGCCCATCTGACTCGGACTCTTCACGAATTTGCTCATAACTTTCTGCTCCGGTGTCAGATTTACGCGATTTTGGTGTCTACGCGAAGCTCTTGAAGTGCTCTTTCCAATGATACAAGATTTGGATTTCTGTAGAGAAAGTTATTGATGTCGCAACATGAGTACCTCATCCGGACTTCTCCTTTAACGCTCCAATTAGCTCATTTTCGAGTCCAATTATCTCCAAAACCTGTAACTCTGCAAAACTAGAACATAACCGAGTTTTGTGTCCTAACACTCCTAGAATGCCTATGAATGCATGTGATTATCCTATAAAACCTAGACAAACTCTCATCAAAATATAGAGAAGAATAGGAGTTATCAAATCCCCC
>NW_010969648.1:385899-387194 GCF_000463585.1 Tarenaya hassleriana | reverse complement strand
CGTCTAGCGGCACTCGAACTCACGAACAAACGGGGATAATCGAAGGGGATTTACGGGAAACTCTCTCAATCACCGGCTCACTCAAGTGGCACTCGAATTCAAGAGAGAATCAGAGAATGGATGGTGGAAATGAAGGGGAAGATGGCGAGTATGGCTTCGGGCAAATCGAAGGGTGAGCCGGACACACCGAGCTCGGGATTTTCGGACAAACCGAAAGAGATTGTTGGACAAACCAACAAAGGATGAGGCAAGCTCGAAATTACTTCATTCAAATGTTCAAATCTGATTACAAAAGAGTTCTAGGTGGTTTATATAGGGAAAACAACAATAAATGCAAGTCTTCATGCAAGAGAAGGAGCCTAATTATCATTTAATAAGGTGGTTGGGAAGAAAAGAGCTGTTGGAATTTAATGGACTAATGGGCTGGGCCTTGATTTGTTCTTGGGCTGAAATGGATAGCTCATGGGCTGGCTTGAAGTCATCTTTGAGCCCAATAGCTTTCAGCCATGATGGAGGAGACATTCCGGGTTAAGTCTTGGCCGAAAAGGGAGGTGTTTGCGTCGTGATCCCGGACTCCGTGAAGAACTTGAGTGACGACCTTTGTTAACGTGATGCGGAGGGCTTGAGCTCTAACACGAGTGAGAGGAGGCTCGGCTCTATGGCTTGCTCGGGGAGCCTTCGCGTTGTGCACGTCAAATCCCGTTCCCGCGGCTTCGAATGATCTTGTGATGTTATGATCATCCGGCAAGAGTCTTGATGCCTGATGGGTCAAGTCTTGAACATCTTCTAGAGCTCCTTCCGTTAAGCTCCCATCCTCGTCATTCCCTCCCCCTTGCGAAGATTTCTCCCTCGAAATTCTTTTTTCTGCAACAAAAGGAAATGTATCAGCCACCATAAACATAGAGGACACCTTATACGTACCTTGGTCTCGGCGGATGTGCTCGACATCATATTGCTCTTCTTCTCGTGTTCTTCCTCGATCGAATGGCTCGTATTGCTTGATTGTTTTTGGGTTTATAGCGGTTCTAATCCTTGAATCATCCATGCATCTATGATAAAAGTATTTGGCTTCGTGTGCTCGGATGAGGCTTTCAATGATGAATGTTTGATTTGCCTCAATCTTCTTTTCGATCATACACAAGATCTGCAATCTAGTAGCAAAATCTAGGACAAGAATGTTAGTGCAACTTGTGTTCTCATCAAATGGCTTCCTTTGGTTATAAACAAGAATAAAGATCAGAACGAAGTTACCGCGTAAGGCTCTTGGAGTAAGGAACATGACCCAAATGTGTGTT
>NW_010969648.1:380746-384659 GCF_000463585.1 Tarenaya hassleriana | reverse complement strand
TCCAATCGTATCATTCCTATGTCCCGTTTGACTTCGTTCAAGCTCTCGCCTACTATCATATTCTCCGATTTGTCGGCTTCTTCATTGCTTTCCATCACTTTTGTGTTGTTGGAGTCCTCAATGATTTTCTTGACTTCGAATGCCTCTTTCTTGACGCCATGCATATCTCCATTTGCATTCACATAATTTTTGGGTACTTCTTTTATCATGAGGTCGGGATCTTCGATCGGTTCCTCTTTCTCTTTGTTCACGTACTCATTTTCCTTCTTGGACATAACCTCATACGTCTCTTCAAGATTTACCACATCCTCAACTATGGACTTTGATTCCCCGTCATCCTCGATGATGATTTCTCGTTGGTTGGGACATTCTCGTGCCAAATGATCTTGGTCCCTACACTTAGAACAAATAACCTCACGTTTATGATTAATATATGAGAAAAACGTTTCGTTACCTAGGGCGGTGACCACCTTTGAAGATACGGTTGATTCCTCCTTGTATCGAGCATCATGATTCTTCGCCTTTTCTTTGTCTTCGATTTTGACAAAGCTATTGCTTAGAGGTTTTTGTGCTTGTGTATGCCCTTTCCTTGTCGGTGCTTTGTTCATGTGTTGCTCTATTTTAATCGCCGAATGCACGAGATCCTGTAAGTCATGATAGACCTTTTGTTCTACCTTTCTTGCTATTTGATCTTGCAAACCATCGAGAAAGTGTGCCATGAGAGCTTCTTCGTCGTCGTCGATTTTCAAGTAAATGAGAAGCTGTTCAAATTCTTCGAAGTATCCCTTAACTGTCTTGTCTTCCTGCATGATGTTATCAAATCTATATTGCAATTCACGAAGACAATGTCGAGGGACATACCTTTTTCGCATGAGGATTTTCATCTCCTTCCAAGTGGAAACCAGATCATAATGTGCACGGCGTCGATTGCTTTCTTCTCGTTCCCACCATGTGATGGCATCTTCGGCAAGATGGGCAGCCGCATATTGAATCTTCCTTCGGTTCGTCAAGGAATAACATTCGAAATTGGCATCCATTTGGCGCTCCCACTCGAGATATTCCTCGGGATCTTTCTTTCCAGTAAACACGAAAGGTTTGAACTTTGGATCAGCCCTCTCATCACGTGTTGGTCGACGATATTCTCGGTCATATGGATCCTTGAATCGGCCATCATCGAGGGGTTCATGGTGAGGCCTCTTTAGATTTTTAGGCATGGTTCTCTTCCCCTCACTTTGTTTGTTTAGCTCCCTAGCAAATTCCACGGGTTCGCTCACCTCCTCAAGTCGTGTGAGACGATCTTGAATATGCTGGATCATCCTATAAACCGAACTGTCACTGGATACGTTTGCCATCGATACTGAGAAAGCAAGCCACGGTATATGCAAGTAACAAAACGTGCAGCACTAAGTCCGAACAAATATAGCAGAAACGTTCAACGTGCAACAATGTCATGTACAAGCTAAAACATGCACTTCACGCAACAAGTAACGTTTTGGTTCCTAAACAGTTTCAGAAGTACTTAGATGTTTTGAATCTGTTTCTAAGCTCAATTAGGGAATACAAACAGTCTCTCAAACTAACAATTTACCCAGATTCGTGCTTGGTACCTCTTGCCAAAAGAACAATTCGGAAACGAACAACAACCACTCAACAATACGATCGGTAACGACACAAATGCAAACAGATTTCGAAATGATCAAAGTAAATGAAAAGGAACAATACAACCGTGGGGGAAGGCTGTAATTCAGGACGCCGAAGAGCCTTTCCAAGTCGTGACCCTAATCGATCTCCTGCAAGACACGAAATAGGTTGTTAAGTTTGATTGCAATGAGATGTAATCGTCGGATGTTCTTCAGTCAGATTACGAGCATTGTTTCGAGGTGTAAAAATTGAAATTTCAAGCAAAGCGACCTAAGGATTCGTCTTTGAAAGAGGAAGAGTTTGATATATGGCTCGACAAATAATTCAAAGTTTAGCAAAACCAAAATAGTCAAATACTGATGATATGTCAAACGGACAAAACTAGAAGTTAAGAACGAAATTAGAACCGAAGCGAGAAGCAAGGAGCGATCTCACCGGGGAATTTCGGCCGTAGGATCGAGCAGCTCTGATACCAAAATGATGCACGCACGGAGGAGGATGGGAGCAAGTTTGATCGCAATCACCGGCTCGCGTCTAGCGGCACTCGAATTTCGGGATCAATCTCTGATCAGATTGATGCTCGACTTTAATCCCGAAACGGAGAGATGAGCTTAGGATAGAAGTTGGATTCGGACAAACCAAATTGCTCCTCGGACGAACCAAGGTTGAATCTCGGACGAACCAAGAACGGAACTCGGACAAACCAAGCTAGAATGCTCGACACAAGTGGAGAGAATTCTGTAAAAATAATACTTAGATTGCAAATTGATCAAAGGTGTTTTCAAATGAGTCTACATGGGTTTTTAAAGAAGGATTACAACAACTAGAATCTTAAATGCAAGTCTTCATGCAAAGCTGCAGAATTTTCGCCATTAATGAGGTAGGTGGGAGTGTACTAGGTGTTGGAGAAGTTAGCTTGCCCTCCAAGAAGCTTCCTTTGAGTGTTGTCTTGAGTTTGAAGTAATCTATTCTTGGCAAGTGAGGATAAGTCGGGTCTTGTTCTTTCCGAACGTAAAGAGGCACGCATCTCCGTCGTTTGGCCCGTTCACAACATGAGACACGAAGGCATTGAATTGTTGTCGGAGTGTTCGTGTCTTGGATCGTGTAAGGGGAGGATCCATGCGAATCGGGATTGGAATTGTGTCCGGTTTTGAGGCTGCCATGTTCGGTTCCTTGCTCGTTGCTTGGTTAGGCGGATCCTCCTTTTCCGGTTCAGCTCCTAGCTCCGAGTAAGCTCCCTCGTCCAAGCTCCCATCCGTTATGTCGTCTATGATCTGGATGTCCTCATCAGACTGACCCGTCAGACCAAACGGACCTAGTTATATGAATGGTTCGAACGGACCAAGTGTCCAGACCGAACGGACTACAAAGCAGTCCGTTCGGTCTGGGTTTCAGATTTAATTTTAAAATCCGGAATTAGGGTTAATCACTTGAATAAGAGGAGATTAATAACCCTAACACAAAGGAGCCGAAAAAGAGAACTGCTGGAGTTCCCTTCGGGTTCCTAGCATGCGATCTCATCGATCTAGGGTTTGGATTCTAGGTTTCACGCAGCGGAAGGAAAGATCTAAACCTAGCCATCCAAGTCAAGGACATCGGTTTTCTCTTCACAAATCCTAGCAGATACGTTCCAAAGCGTTGGAATTCATCCCGCCGGTGTGGATACGTGTAGAGGAGTTGTGCTTTCAACTCTCGGTGATTAAAACAGGCCCTGGATCGATTGATACTTCCAGATCTTGAAAGAACGAGGTAAGTATTCGAATCCCACGACGATATACACGATTGTTCGGGTTATTGCACAATTGGTTTTGTGTGACGTTTGGCTAGGTTTAGATCTTTCCTTCCACTGCGTGAAAACTTGGAATCGATATTCCAATCTCTATAACTCGAAATCAAGCTTCTCTAAGCTCTCATGAGTGTTTTGGACGTCTGAGGTTCATCTTCTAGGGTTTGTGGCGGCTCTCTCATTAATTAGAATTGCCCAAAACCCTTAAAACGCGAAAACCGAAAACTGCCCGTAAGTCGGACCGTCCGTTCCAGGCCTGGAACGGACGTTCTGATTCTACGCAGACCGGACGGTCCGTTTTATAACGTAGAACGGACGTTCTTGACGCCTGGACCGTCCGTTCCAGACCTGGAACGGACGGTCTGGCATTTGCGGAACGGTTCGTCCGTTCCTCAGCCTCACCTGGTGTAGACTGATATCTACTAGTCATACTCAATGCATATGATACATCCGGACGAGTACATAACATGGCGTACATGATGGATC
>NW_010969648.1:373936-379991 GCF_000463585.1 Tarenaya hassleriana | reverse complement strand
AGAACTTCTTCAGACCTTTTTGGAGAGTCTAGAGGGTTGAAGAAGTGATCTAAATCTCGTTTTTCTCAAAGCACATCATCGAATAGAAGATTCGAGTCCTAGCAGACAAGTTCAAAAGGTTGGAATCCATCCCGAGGTGTGGATACGTGTAGAGGGCAAGGTATTCTTCCTGCCTACAGTGATCAGACGCGTTCTTCGATTGATACAGGCCCCGGATCGATTGAGATAAGCGTTCTAACGTTTCTACAAGATCATGCATGATAGGTTTTAGGGTTTCATCAAAATTTTTGTTTTACATCCGCTGCGAAACCCTAGAACTGATCTTTTAGGAATAGGATTCGCTTATGAGGAGTGTCGACAGATGATAATATTGCCGACCCGATGACGAAGCCTCTCACTTCGTCAAAACATGATGGTCATGTTAGGGGTATGGGGGTTAGATGCTTGTAGGATAGATCATAGAGCATAGTGGGAGATTGTTGGTTGTAATGCTCTAGGATGATCCGTGATATGACATTTTGACTTTGTATTGATTCATTTATTTATGAATGCGTTACATTCCCGTTATATGATTGGCATGTTTGTTATATTTCGGTATCCTTGAATCATTATAGAATGATTCTAAACTCCCTGGTCAGTTATCATTGTGGGAACAATGATGAATTAAGACTAGCATGAGGTGTGATCGATGCATTGGATGCATTTCACAATCATGGGTACTCGTTGTGAATGAGTGACTGGTTGACCCGCATGAGATTGTCACATGGACAGAGTCATGACTTGAATCTCATACAGCGGTTCGTTCTTGGATCCTCAGACCTGAGATGTCTAGAGTATCTGATATGAGGAGTGGCGTATCTTGACTGCGTCAAACTCGTCTTTAACCGGATGATTATAACGGCGTTGATCAGATACGTTCACGAATCATATGGAGATAGTAGACATGCAATATGGGACTTGTCACCTCCTCAATAGGAGAGATATCGTTGGGCCCTCTCGTGGAAGTCGGACTATGAAAATGCGTGGCCACGCTATAGATGAAGTTGCATCTATTTTATTAGTCGATTTGCCAAGACGAGAAAGCGGTTGAACTTGAAGGGTGGCTCAAACCATGCCCTTGTTCAACATATGATATCGGGAGATAAAAGATCAGAACTCGAGCTGTTATTGCCTTGGTTAGATAACCTATAACTCAATTCAACGTGGATGGTCATGGCGTCTTGCTAGAGGCTAACCATGACTTGTAGATCGGGAATGGTTCTCGAGGCTGCTGCCACTGCGAATGGGCCTACAGGGTCACACACCATTAGGGATGGACTTATATGTGAAGTATCGGAAAGATAGACTTGGATTTGGTCGAACAACCGGTTCTCGGACCAAATCAGAGTGTCGGGACGAGTTTCAGCCTTCTGACTCGGACCGAGTTAGTACTTGACTCGGGCCGAGTCAGTTCCATGCGAGTCGAAGCCCAGAAAGCGTTTTGGGCTTGGCTGATGTTTTGACTCGGTCGAGTCAAAGTTTTGACTCGGACCGAGTCAATACTAAATGGGCTGGGTCAAGAGTTGACAATGGGCTTGGGCTGATTCGTTCTGACTTGACCGAGTCAGAGTTCTGACTTGACCGAGTCAGAGTTCTGACTCGGACCGAGTCAGAGTTCTGACTCGGACCGAGTCAATTTTCGAAAAAAGTCAATTTTCACAAGGATTAGGGTTCCTATCTTATAAAAAGGGTATTGGACGCCGTCCTCAACATAAGACAGACGAAAAGAACCCTAAGACAGAGTAAAAACACAGAAGAAATCGTTTCTTTCATAGTTCTAGCTCCCGGGATTAGATCCCACTTCATATATGATGAGGACATGGAGCCGGAGCAAGAGCACTTGGATGCGGAGCACACGGAGCAAGAGCACTTGGATGCGGAGCACACGGAGATAAATTCTACCCAAGAGATTTTCATCCAATGGGAAGCATTAAACACCATTCATTAAACTCTAGCAATCAAACCCAAACAATTTCATCACTCAATTCAACAAATCCTAGGTTTCCCTAAACATTCATTCAAGAGAGATGAGAGATAATCATGAAGAACAAAATTCCATTCATTGCAAGAGTTTGAAAGCATAAACAAGACACAATCTTGGGTCTAAAGGTTAAGACAAGCATCCTTACATGAGGGCTAATTGATGAGGACATGGAGCCGGAGCAAGACCCAAGATTTTTGAAGATGAATTAAGTAATTTCGAGCTTGCCTCACTCTCTTGTTGGTGTGTCCGACATTCTTTTCGGTTTGTCCGAGAAATCCCGTCTTGGTTTGTCCGAGGCTTGTCTTGGTTTGTCCGAGACCCTATCCATCGTTTTCCATACATTTTCCTCGACTTTGGCTTGAGTTCGAGCGCCCTAGATTGGCCGGTGATTGAGCCAAAGTTCCATCTTCTTTCCCCTTCGATTTCCATTACCGAAAACGTGAGTTCGAGAGCCTCCTTCGTCGAGTGCGGGTGATTGCGTTTTTTGGATCAGATTTCCATCCTCTCCGCTGCTGGACGTGTATCATTTTGGTATCAGAGCCTAGCTCCTACCATCGGACATCACACAAATCGGGTGAGATCTATCCTTGTTTACATTTTGTTCTTTACGTTTCTTTGTTTCACAAAATCCGAAAATCCAAAAACGAAAACTCAAAAAATCTGTTAAGTGTTGTTCCTTGGTAAGGGCTGATCCATTCCACCATCTATTTCGCAGGCTTTGTAGATCCCATCAGATTCGCAACTTCAAGCGCAAACGAACCGGATAACACCCAACATTATCATCGGCATCTGCCTCGGGTGAGATCTTTCCGATTCGAAGTTTCTAAGATTCGATATTGTTGTGTGTTTGATGTGATTTGTGCTAGACGTTGTTGTTGTTGATTGCTGCCAAAAGATTCCGTTGAAATCACCTTAATAGTGTGATCATTGCTATTGCGTGTCTTGCGTGTTTCCTTTGCACGGAATAAGCTAACGTGTTCATTATGTTGAATGAGGCAGCAAGTCACGAGTCTAACAAGGGAGCTGTGGTTCTAGCACTCCAACACATCCTAGATCGTCTTGAACGATTAGAGAAAGCTAGGATATCCGATCCTAGAGCCCAAGAACCCGACAACCCTCCACGACGCGTTAGAACCCCTATCTCGGAACCCGTAGACGACAGTGTTAGAGAGCCTAGATATAGGCAGCGGGTTAGAACGTATGATGAGGGATCCGACCAAGATGAGTTTTCTAGTCGTAGAGTTCTAGCTAGACCGAGAGATAAATCAAACCATAGACGTTATGTTCCACCTCACCGTCTCCAAGAATTGCAAAGGAAGTATAGGCACATAACACAAGGAACTAGGTCGGTAGAGGAGTACTATGCTGAGTTTATGAGACTTAGAATCCAGCTAGAGCTAGAATATGATGAGGACCTCGCCATGAATCATTTCATAGGTGGACTCCAAGAGCGGATTACCCGCAAAGTCGAGAGGTATTCGTACCGAAACCTCCAAGAGCTGCTAGATTTAGCCAGCCACATTGAACACCAAACCCAAGGGTATCCAACTCGGCTAAGTAAAACCCGTCCGCAACATAGTGAACCGATGTCAATGGCGAAGTCTTTGGATGGATCCAAACGAGAGGTAAAGAAAATTAATTTTGATGAGTTGCAGGATCTTGTGCAAGACGCTATGCAGCTAGAACAACAAATGTACAAGAAGCCAATGGAACCGGTGAATGTATTCGCTGCAACGCCAACCAGAGAAAGCATCACTGAAAACGAAGATGAGCACAAGACGAAGGATAACAAAGATCAACACGAGGAAGCAACAACTATCCTACCAGGTAATGAATTCATTCTTTCATGTATTGATCTTACTTGTGCGACCATGTATCACGAGCGCAGGGAACAAGAACATGAATATCTCGGGCATCGAGACATGACTATGACGGACGGTTCAGAGGACAAATCCATAGTGGTGACCGAGGAAAATGAAGTCATACTTGAAAAAGGACCTCAAAAAGCGGAGGATGACCAAAAAGAGACCAAAGAAACCGAGAAAAACTTGGACAAAATGTCAAAGGAAGCCATACTTGAAAAGTCCACGATGACATTGCAGAAAATATGCAATGACTATACCGTGCTGCACACAACCAAACTTCCGCAACACGAGACACACAGACAAGAAGTTGGGATCAATGCCGCTGGACTCAAGGACTACATGATAACCAAGGAACATCTAAAGTGGCCGCCCGATAAGCATACGAGTCTCATAGGCTACACGTTAGGAGATGATACCGGTACATTCGTTCCTCTTTACATTCTTGCTTATGACTCTTATTTTAATGATCATATAGTGCAGCTTGAGCAATGATGAGGACATGGAGCCGGAGCAAGAGCACTTGGATGCGGAGCACACGGAGCTAGGAGCGAACATGGATCCCTCGGAGCAATCAACCGAAGCCCAGCCCTTGGACATGTCAAGTGATCAAGACGTTACACGATCACTTGATCCCGCAAAGCTCGACAACGACCATCACGCGAAGGGTGCCCCACGAGCATACATTAGGACCGAGCCGCCAATCACTCGGGCCAAAACTCGAGCACTTCGTCAACTACTATATGGCGTCGTTGATCAAGTCTTGAGCGGGATACGGGACGAAGACGAGGCCGACGCACCCCGACATGGCCTGCATCACGTCTTCACCATCATGGCCGAACCCTACATGCAAAAGGAAGCTTCTTGAGCTGCAAGCAAAGTCCCAACAGCTATATTCTTCCCACCTACCTTATTAAATGCATAGGCTCCTACCCCTCTTGCATGTAGACTTGCATTAATGTAATTCTAGTTGTTGCTACCTACTTAATCCTCTATAAATATGTTGTAAGAACTCATTTGAGATCAGATTTGCTTAATCAAAAGAGTTTATTTTCGAGCTAAAGCTTGCTCTCCTTTCGGTTTGTCCGATTGTCTCTCTTGGTGTGTCCGAGAGCCCTATCTTGGTATGTCCGAGATTATCCTTGGTTTGTCCGAGGTTTCTATCATTCTTTCGATCCAATCTCCATCCATATTCTATCTAGCTTGAATTCGAGAGCCTTGAAAGTGCCGGTGATTGAGCTAGATACCATTTCCACTTCGAAATCCATTGTTAACCCGAGATTGAGTTCGAGTGCCTCCAAGAGAGTGCCGGTGATTGATCTTTGGTTCCATCACTTCATCGAGATTTCTACTTCGTAGCCGAGGCGTGTATCAATATACTTCACAGATCCTAGCAGATCGGTTCCAAAAGGCGTTTGGAATCCTTCCCGTCGGTGTGGATACGTGTAGAGGGACTGTAACTTCAGTCCTAGGTGATTAAACAGGCCCCGTATCGACTCCTACTTCCGTTTCTTCAGGAAAAAGGTAAGTATTCGATTCCCACGGTGATATACACGATTAAACGGGGTTTTACGGATGATTTTGGTTGCGTGTGACGTTTGACTAGGTTTAGATTATTCTTCCGCTGCATGAACCTAGTAAACCAAACCCTAGATCGATATGATCGCATGCTAGGAATCCATTGTTAACCTGGTTCTTTGTATATCGCCGTGCTTGTTGCTTGCCTATATGAATTTTAATGGTTAAAATTGCATGATAGGCTTGATCTATGCATATTTAATGATGTATGATTGTTATTTGATGCATGGATGAGTTTGGGGTTGAAGACGGCTTGATGGCGCATCGAATTAGGGTGAAACTCTAGATTTCGTGGCCTGAAAGTGTCTCCCAGAGTTTTGACTCGGACAGAGTCAGAGTTTTGACTCGACCGAGTCAGAACGACAAAGTCAGAACGACAGATCAGAGTTTTGACTCGGACAGAGTCAGAGTTTTGACTCGAGCGAGTCCGAACGAACAGTTGCAGAAATCTGAATAATCTCACCATGCGATCTATCCTTATGAAGGATAAGCCTCTGACCACGGCTTCTAGATCGATCATTTATGCTTATTGGAAGCATGAGGATGATGATCTGGACGTGTCCAGCTTGATGCTTGGAAAGATGTCTTCGGA
>NW_010969648.1:367243-370807 GCF_000463585.1 Tarenaya hassleriana | reverse complement strand
GCTCAGGTTGAGACGTGGCGTGAGATGAAGAATCTCATGCGTAAACGTTACGTCCCTCCGCACTTTCATCGAGACCTTCAAAGAAGGTATAGGCGTCTAGCGCAAGGTACAAGGTCGGTAGAAGAATTCTTCGAAGAGTTCGAACACATTAGGAGCCGACTAGAGTTAGACGAGGACGAGGAAACGGTGATGGCCCAGTTCTTAGATGGACTGCAGGATAAGATTGCTCGAAAAGTTGAGCGACAATCATACCGTGACCTCCAAGAGCTCTTACACTTAGCTGTGCAAGTCGAACAACAAGAAAAGCGTAAGAACGCTAGGCTAAGTAGGACGAAGACATACTCTAGTGGAACTACAGCGAACAGTAAACCTTCCACACCCTTTCGACGCGAGAACCATGAGAATAGAACCCCGCAAGACATACGGGACAAAGGAAAATCCCTGGACACATCCCGAACTAAACCAAACATCGAGGCACCTCAAGACACTAGAGCTAGGGAGATTATTTGCTATAAGTGTCGAGGGCGAGGTCACATGGCTCGCGATTGTCCGAATGCTAGGGTCATGATCATTACGGACAAAGGGGAATACGAATCCATGGACGAAGAAGAGGCCGAAGATCTCGAGGAAGAGATCGAATATCCAGATAGCGGCGAATTACTCGTCACTAGGAGAGTGCTTAGCACTATGGTCAACCCGGATGAAACGGCCCAGCGGGAGACTATTTTCCACACCCGTTGTACCGTTCAAGGGAAAGTATGCGGTATGATAATCGATAGTGGATCATGTACAAATGTCGCAAGTGCCTACATGGTTAAGAAGCTCGGTCTAACTAGTGAGAAACACCCGCACCCATATAAGCTGCAATGGCTTAACAACAGCGGAGAAATTAAAGTGACCGAGAGGGTCAAGATTCCGTTCAGCATTGGTAGGTACCAGGACGAAGTCCTTTGCGACATTGTACCTATGCAAGCCGGTCATATCCTTTTAGGACGACCATGGCAATTTGATAGAGAGGTGATACTTGACGGACGAGTCAACCAATATTCCTTTGTTCATAACAAAAGGAAGGTTGTATTAGCACGTCTTAGTCCATCTCAGGTGCATGAGATGCAGCTCAAACTAGCTAAAGAAAGCGAGTCAAAGAAGGCTAATTTCTATCTCACAGCTAGTCAAGTCGGTAAGGCTGTTCGACAAGAACGAAATGTCCTTCTTTTGGTCTTCAAGGACCTCATGAGCATAAGGACCGAAACGTCCCATGATAGCCCTTCTATAAGCCGACTTCTTGAGCAGTTTAAGGACATTTTTCCCGACGAGATACCGGCTGGACTTCCCCCGATACGAGGGATAGAGCACCAAATTGATCTAGTACCCGGTCACCTTTGCCTAACCGACCAGCCTATAGGATGAACCCCGAGGAAACTAAAGAGCTCGAAAAGCAAATCCAAGAGCTCATGAGCAAAGGTTACATCCGAGAAAGCCTTAGTCCGTGTGCTGTTCCGGTACTTTTAGTGCCAAAGAAAGATGGAACTTGGCGCATGTGTGTGGATTGCCGAGCAATAAACAATATAACGGTTAAGTATAGGCATCCCATACCTAGGCTAGACGATATGCTTGATGAGTTGAGTGGAGCCACAATCTTTTCGAAGATCGATCTAAAGAGTGGTTATCATCAAGTAAGGATGAGAGAAGGCGACGAATGGAAAACCGCCTTCAAGACTAAGCAAGGTCTTTATGAATGGCTTGTTATGCCTTTCGGGCTAACTAATGCCCCGAGCACATTCATGCGACTCATGAACCATGTCTTGAGAACCTTCATAGGAAAGTTCGTGGTGGTGTACTTTGATGACATCCTCATCTACAGTAGAAGCGAGGAGGACCATGTTTTCCACCTCGAACAAGTAATGACCACACTTAGAACAGAAAGCCTATACGCAAACTTGAAGAAATGTTCGTTTTGCACGGACGAAATCGTATTCTTAGGCTTCGTGGTCAGCTCAAAGGGGTTAAGAGTCGACGAGGAAAAGATCAAAGCCATTAAAGATTGGCCGACTCCTACCACGATAGGACAAGTGCGTAGTTTTCACGGTTTGGCTAGTTTCTACCGTCGATTTGTGCGAGACTTTAGTAGTCTAGCAGCTCCCCTCACCGCGGTCATAAAGAAGGATGTGACATTTGAATGGGGAGAAGCACGAGAGAAAGCATTTAAAGCTCTAAAGGACAGCCTCACTAGCGCACCCGTCTTAGTTCTCCCGAACTTCGACAAAACCTTTGAGATAGAGTGCGACGCATCGGGGATTGGTATAGGAGCTGTCCTAATGCAAGAAAAGAGGTCCATAGCGTATTTTAGTGAGAAACTCAGTGGGGCCACACTTAATTATCCCACATACGATAAGGAGTTATACGCTTTGGTACGAGCTTTAGAGACTTGGCAACATTACTTGTTGGCTAAGGAATTCGTGGTGCATTCGGATCACGAAACATTGAAACACCTTAAGGGTCAGACCACACTTAATCGAAGACATGCTAAGTGGTTGGAGTTCATCGAGACATTCCCTTACATCATAAAATACAAGAAGGGAAAAGACAATGTCGTAGCCGACGCATTGTCTCGACGACATGCTTTGATATCAGTCATGGAGGTTCGGATGCTAGGATTTGAAATCCTTAAGGAGCAGTATTCGACCGATCACGATTTCAAATCCATCATAGAAGAATGTAGGAACGGTGCTTATGGACCATTTTACTTACATGATGGATATCTCTTTCGAGATAAGAGGTTATGCATCCCGCAAGGATCAATGCGAGATGTGATACTCCGTGAGGCTCATGGTGGTGCCTTAGCTGGCCATTTCGGAGTAGATAAGACGTTTTCCATCGTACAAGATCATTTCTTTTGGCCGCACCTTAAGCGAGACATTAGGAGGTTTTGTGCTAAGTGTGTCGAGTGCCACCGAGCTAAGTCAAAAGTACAACCTCATGGACTTTATATGCCATTACCAATCCCTACGCAGCCATGGATAGACATATCAATGGATTTTGTCCTAGGACTTCCTAAGATCCAACATAAGGACTCCATCTTTGTAGTGGTCGATCGATTTTCCAAAATGGCTCATTTCATTCCGTGTGCTAAAACGGACGATGCCAAGCACATAGCCGACCTATTCTTTAAAGAGGTCGTAAGGCTACACGGTATTCCTAAGACAATAGTGTCCGATCGCGATTCTAAACTCCTCAGCCATTTTTGGCGGACCTTATGGAAAAGAATCGGCACTAAGCTTGTCTTCTCGACTACTTGTCATCCACAGACGGATGGACAAACCGAGGTCGTGAATCGTACCTTGTCTACACTCCTGCGCGCCACCATCGGTAAAAATCTAGGCAATTAGGTTGACTGCATTCCACACTCGAGTTCGCCTATAATCGGGCCTCACACTCCGCGACTAAGCATTCGCCATTTGAGACCGTCTACAGTTTCAACCCAATCACGCCTATGGACCTTCTAGCACTACCCAACGATGAGTTAGTAAACTTAGATGGAGAAAAGAAAGCTGAGTTCATTAA
>NW_010969648.1:365436-367034 GCF_000463585.1 Tarenaya hassleriana | reverse complement strand
CTTGCATGCTTATCTAGCTTTGAATGCTAAGAGCTGTTGGAAATGTTTTGAGATTGCTATTTATCCTTGTAAGTTTTCAGAACTCATTACCTAAGAAATCTATTGCCATTTTCGAGCTTAAGCTTGCTGTGTTTGTTGAGTTTGAATCTCCAAACCGTTATCCCCGTTGGTGTGTCCGACGAAGGGCTTCGGTGTGTCCGAGCCAGCTTTCGGTGTGTCCGAAAACCTTTCCTCCTTATCTCCATCTCATCCACTGAATCTTAGCTTGAATTCGAGTGCCTCACAAGGCCGGTGATTGAGCTAACATTCCCATCCCCCTCCATCCAACATCCTTAGCCGAAACACGTGAGTTCGAGTGCCAATACTTGTGCCGGTGATTGCGTTGTTCGGGCCAGCCTATATCCACGAGTTCGGAGCTTACATCACATGCCCTAGCTGAGCGTGCCTGATTATCTTGGTGAGGCAGTATGGAGAAATCGTGATTCTCATAGCTCGAATATGGTTGAGCTTGAATTGGGTTATCAAGTCGGACTTGGATTTGATGGTAAGGATGGGATGAGGAACATGCAGTGATAGCGTATCACTATCCCATACTCATCTCCAAAAAAGTCAGTGGGAGTATGATCGAACTTGAGGAAGTTCGAGACGTTGAGCCGAGTGAACAAGTTTAAGATGTTCAACCTGTTTCACTGCCGGTTGTGACTCAACCTTCGACGAGTGAACCTCGGAGATCAGGCAGGATTCGCCAAGAGCCTGTGAGATACGGATTTCTCGTGACTGGGAATGAGGAGTTCATGTTACTGGAACATGATGAGCCTACCACATACCCAGAGGCTATGGCGAGTCCGGATTCCGAGAAATGGTGCGAGGCTATGAAGTCTGAGATGCAATCCATGTCAGACAACCAAGTATGGACTCTGGTTGATGCATCTGAAGGGATAAAACCCATCGGATGCAAATGGATCTTCAAGAAGAAGACAGACATGGATGGCAACGTGCACACGTATAAGGCACGACTTGTGGCGAAAGGATTCTGTCAGATTCATGGTATTGACTATGATGAGACCTTTTCGCCCGTAGTTATGCTGAAGTCCATCAGGATCCTACTTGCCATAGCCGCATATTACGAATATGAGATATGGCAAATGGATGTCAAGACCGCGTTCCTTAACGGGAACTTGACCGAGGATGTGTACATGACACAACCCGAAGGTTTTGTCGATCCAAGGAACCCGAGGATGGTGTGCAAGCTTCAAAGGTCCATTTATGGACTGAAGCAGGCTTCAAGGAGCTGGAACCTTCGCTTTGATGAAACAATCAAAAAGTTTGGTTTCTCACAAAACGAAGACGAGCCATGTGTTTACAAGAAGGCTAGTGGGAGCACAGTAGTATTTCTAGTGCTATACGTGGATGACATTCTCCTTATAGGGAATGACATTCCTACCCTGCAAGACGTTAAGTCTTGGCTAGGAACACAGTTTTCTATGAAGGACCTAGGAGAAGCAGCCTATATTCTAGGAATAAAGATCTATAGAGATAGATCAAGGCGTCTTCTAGGATTGTGTCAGAGTACTTACATCGATAAGGTCTTGAAACAG
>NW_010969648.1:348722-354980 GCF_000463585.1 Tarenaya hassleriana | reverse complement strand
ACACACCGAAACAGATTTTTCCGAACAATATGAGATGAAAACGTATAGAGATGGAAAGATATCACCGAGGGGAAGCTGCGACGTCTTGTGGATAGTTGAAGCTCTGATACCAAAATGATGTAAGCTCTGAACTCGTGGGATCTGTTTCGGTGTGTGCAGAATTCTGTTTGTGTTTGAGTGGGCTATTGATTGCGTTTTGAAACGAATTTGATCTTCATTTGATCGTAATCCAATCATCTATCTCTCTACATACTGTGCAAACCGAAATCACCTCACCTTCAGATCGAAATTCAACTCAAAAGTGGCTGTTCATCTTCCTATAATCTGATTGTGTTGTTTGTTGTGCCTTTTTCGGTTTAGAGGTTGCAGAATTTTTGTATTTGATCAACCAAATTGCTGTTTGTGGACTGTTAATTTGTTGCTCCATCGATAGAAAACTACTCTAGAAACATTTTCGGACCATAAATCGGAATAGAAATCGCAGTTGGCATCATTTGGTACAATCATCCTTCTTGCTCTATATTGCATCGCGTTTGAATTCTGTTTTGAGGGAAGATAGATTGATTGATAGTGCTGTGTATTGCACGTTTGAGTGGTGCTTGGAATTAATTGATTGATAAGTGTTGTGTATTGCACGTTTTGAGTGTTGCTTGGAATCATATTTAGAATTGGTTGTTGCACGTCAATTGTTGCCCAAACTCGCACGACGTTTGTAGATCTAAATCGCACGTTCTTTCTTGTGGTAAGGGAGCGATGAGTGTAAACAATGTGTCTAATGATGGTGCCGAGGTCGGATCTAGCCAAAACGATATCTTCCGAGCCCTTAAACAGATTATGGATAGGCTAGACAAGATAGAGGAGTCGAGGCCTCAAGTGAGACCGGGTAAATAGACTATGATGAAACCTTTTCACCAGTTGTGATGCTTAAATCCATACGGATTCTGCTGGCCATAGCTGCGTATTATGACTACGAGATATGACAGATGGACGTCAAGACCGCATTCCTTAACGGGGATTTGCTCGAGGATGTGTACATGACACAACCCGAGGGTTTTGTCGATCCTAAGAGTCCGAGGAAGGTGTGTAAGCTTCAGAGATCCATTTATGGACTGAAGTAGGCTTCGAGGAGCTGGAATCTTCGATTTGACGAGGCAGTCAAAACGTTTGGCTTCCTGCAAAACGAAGATGAGTCATGTGTTTACAAGAAGGTCAGTGGGAGCGCAGTGGTCTTCCTTGTACTTTATGTGGATGATATATTGCTCATCGGAAATGATGTTCCTACTTTTCAAGGAGTAAAATCCTGGCTAGGATCAGTCTTTTCGATGAAGGACTTAGGAGAAGCCGCCTATATTCTAGGAACTAAGATCTATAGAGATAGATCGAGGAGGTTTCTTGGTCTAAGTCAGAGTACATACATTGACAAGGTCTTGAATCGGTTCAAGATGCAAGACTCCAAGAGGGGTGCCTTGCCAATGGGACATGGCGTGGCTCTTAGCAAGACCCAGTGTCCAAAGACACAGGATGAGCAAGAGCGCATGAGTAGGATTCCATATGCCTCGGCAATTGGATCCATCATGTACGCCATGTTGTGTACTCGCCCGGATGTATCATATGCATTAAGCATGACTAGTAGATATCAATCTACACCAGGTGAGGCTCACTGGATTGCGGTCAAGAACATCCTTAAGTACTTGAGAAGGACTAAGGATTTGTTCTTGGTGTATGGCGGATTGGAAGACGAGCTCGCTATAAGTGGTTATACCGATGCTAGTTTCCAAACCGACAGAGATGACTTCAGATCGCAGTCAGGTTATGTTTTCTGCCTGAACGGTGGGGCTATCAGTTGGAAGAGTTTCAAACAGCCAACCGTTGCAGATTCGACTACAGAAGCCGAGTACATAGCAGCATCGGATGCAGCTAAGGAAGCTGTTTGGATCAGGAAATTCGTGGGAGACCTGGGCGTCGTTCTTAGCATTGCAGATCCCATTGAGTTGTATTGTGACAACAATGGTGCGATTGCGCAAGCTAAGGAACCCCGGTCACACCAGAGATCCAAACACATACTCAGGCGATTTCACTTGATCAGAGAAATCATCGACATAGAAGACGTGAAGATAAGCAGTGTCGACGAATGATAATATTGCCGACCCATTGACAAAGCCTCTCCCTTCGTCAAAACAAGATGGTCATGTTAAGGGTATGGGGATTAGATGCTTGTAGGATAGATCATAGAGCATAGTGGGAGATTGATGTAACCTCCGAACTCGTGGATATAGGCTGGCCCGAACAACGCAATCACCGGCACAAGTATTGGCACTCGAACTCACGTGTTTCGGGTAAGGATGTTGGATGGAGGGGGATGGGAATGTTAGCTCAATCACCGGCCTTGTGAGGCACTCGAATTCAAGCTAAGATTCAGTGGATGAGATGGAGATAAGGAGGAAAGGTTTTCAGACACACCGAAAGCTGGCTCGGACACAACGAAGCCCTTCGTCGGACACACCAACGGGGATAACGGTTTGGAGATTCAAACTCAACAAACACAGCAAGCTTAAGCTCGAAAATGGCAATAGATTTCTTAGGTAATGAGTTCTGAAAACTTACAAGGATAAATAGCAATCTCAAAACATTTCCAACAGCTCTTAGCATTCAAAGCTAGATAAGCATGCAAGCTAGGTAATTAATGCTCTCTTAAGTACACAATATAGCTGTTGGAAAATGACATAATCTAATGTGTTTCTTCAGCAACATCATGGACCGAAATCTTCATTAAGTGGCGTGTATGGGCTGCTCCAAGATGGGCTGGGCTCATGTCCTTGGAGTGAAGTTCGTCCAGCATGTCGGAGACGAATAAGGTGATGCGTTCGCGAAGGGCACGCGCCTTGGCTCGAGTGAGGGGTGGATCGGGCCTATGGTTTGGGCGTGTATGCCTTGGCCTTGGCTCAACTAGAAGTTCCCCATCACTATTGAAGATATGATCGGCATTAGGCAGCTCCTTGCGTTCCAAGCTATCCCGCTCCCGCTCCGTGCACTCCAAGCTATCTTGCTCCCGTTCCGTGCGTTCCAACTCTTTGTCCGTGCGTCCGGTCTCTATGTCCTCATCATTCCCTCCCTCTTGAGAAGTTTTCGCCCACGAAAATTCATGACCTGCATCAAAAGGAAGTAAATCAGCAACGTTAAAAGAACTAGACACGTTATACTCACCTGGAAGTTCGAGTCGGTAGGCGTTGTCATTGATGCGCTCGATAACTCGGAAAGGACCATCTCCTCTGGGCGCAAGTTTGGACTTGCGTTTATCAGGAAAACGCTCGGGCCTAAAGTGTAGCCAAACCCAGTCTCCCTCCTTAAACGTCATTGCTTTCCGGCCTTTGTTAGCTTGACGGATGTATTGCTCCGTCCTTCGAGCAATATTTTCCCGGACCTTTTGATGGAGTTGCTTGATGAACTCAGCCTTCTTTTCTCCATCTAAGTTTACTAACTCATCGTTAGGTAGTGCAATAAGGTCCATAGGCGTGATTGGGTTGAAACCGTAGACGGTCTCAAATGGCGAATGCTTAGTCGCGGAGTGTGAGGCCCGATTATAGGCGAACTCGACATGTGGAATGCAGTCAACCCAATTGCCTAGATTTTTACCGATGGTGGCGCGCAGGAGTGTAGACAAGGTACGATTCACGACCTCGGTTTGTCCATCCGTCTGTGGATGACAAGTAGTCGAGAAGACGAGCTTAGTGCCGATCCTTTTCCATAAGGTCCGCCAAAAATGGCTGAGGAATTTAGAATCAGACACTATTGTCTTAGGAATACCGTGTAGCCTTACGACCTCCTTAAAGAATAGGTCGGCTATGTGCTTGGCATCATCCGTTTTAGCACACGGAATGAAATGAGCCATTTTGGAAAACCGATCGACCACTACAAAGATGGAGTCCTTATGTTGGATCTTAGGAAGTCCTAGGACAAAATCCATTGATATGTCTATCCATGGCTGCGTAGGGATTGGTAATGGCATATAAAGTCCATGAGGTTGTACTTTTGACTTAGCTCGGTGGCACTCGACACACTTAGCACAAAACCTCCTAACGTCTCGCTTAAGGTGCGGCCAAAAGAAATGCTCTTGCACGATGGACAACGTCTTATCTACTCCGAAATGGCCAGCTAAGGCACCACCATGAGCCTCACGGAGTATCACATCTCGCATTGATCCTTGCGGGATGCATAACCTCTTATCTCGAAAGAGATATCCATCATGTAAGTAAAATGGTCCATAAGCACCGTTCCTACATTCTTCTATGATGGATTTGAAATCGTGATCGGTCGAATACATTCTTCTATGATGGGTTTGAAATCGTGATCGGTCGAATACTGCTCCTTAAGGATTTCAAATCCTAGCATCCGAACCTCCATGACTGATATCAAAGCATGTCGTCGAGACAATGCGTCGGCTACGACATTGTCTTTTCCCTTCTTGTATTTTATGATGTAAGGGAATGTCTCGATGAACTCCAACCACTTAGCATGTCTTCGCTTAAGTGTGGTCTGACCCTTAAGGTGTTTCAGTGTTTCGTGATCCGAATGCACACGAATTCCTTAGCCAACAAGTAATGTTGCCAAGTCTCTAAAGCTCTTACCAAGGCGTATAACTCCTTATCGTATGTGGGATAATTAAGTGTGGCCCCACTGAGTTTCTCACTAAAATACGCTATGGGCCTCTTTTCTTGCATTAGGACAGCTCCTATACCAATCCCCGATGCGTCGCACTCTATCTCAAAGGTTTTGTCGAAGTTCGGGAGAACTAAGACGGGTGCGCTAGTGAGGTTGTCCTTTAGAGCTTTAAATGCTTTCTCTTGTGCTTCTCCCCATTCAAATGTCACATCCTTCTTTATGACCGCGATGAGGGGAGCTGCTAGACTACTAAAGTCTCGCACAAATCGACGGTAGAAACTAGCCAAACCGTGAAAACTACGCACTTGTCCTATCGTGGTAGGAGTCGGCCAATCTTTAATAGCTTTGATCTTTTCCTCGTCGACTCTTAACCCCTTTGAGCTGACCACGAAGCCTAAGAATACGATTTCGTCTGTGCAAAACGAACATTTCTTCAAGTTTGCGTATAGGCTTTCTGTTCTAAGTGTGGGCATTACTTGTTCGAGGTGGGAAACATGGTCCTCCTCGCTTCTACTGTAGATGAGGATGTCATCAAAATACACCACCACGAACTTTCCTATGAAGGTTCTCAGAACATGGTTCATGAGCCGCATGAATGTGCTCGGGGCATTAGTTAGCCCGAAAGGCATAACAAGCCATTCATAAAGACCTTGCTTGGTCTTGAAGGCGGTTTTCCATTCGTCGCCTTCTCTCATCCTTACTTGATGATAACCACTCTTTAGATCGATCTTCGAAAAGATTGTGGCTCCACTCAATTCATCAAGCATATCGTCTAGCCTAGGTATGGGATGCCTATACTTAACCGTTATATTGTTTATTGCTCAGCAATCCACACACATGCGCCAAGTTCCATCTTTCTTTGGCACTAAAAGTACCGGAACAGCACACGGACTAAGGCTTTCTCGGATGTAACCTTTGCTCATGAGCTCTTGGATTTGCTTTTCGAGCTCTTTAGTTTCCTCGGGGTTCATCCTATAGGCTGGTCGGTTAGGCAAAGGTGACCGGGTACTAGATCAATTTGGTGCTCTATCCCTCGTATCGGGGGAAGTCCAGCCGGTATCTCGTCGGGAAAAATGTCCTTAAACTGCTCAAGAAGTCGGCTTATAGAAGGGCTATCATGGGACGTTTCGGTCCTTATGCTCATGAGGTCCTTGAAGACTAAAAGAAGGACATTTTGTTCTTGTCGAATAGCCTTACCGACTTGACTAGCTGTGAGATAGAAATTAGCCTTCTTTGACTCGCTTTCTTTAGCTAGTTTGAGCTGCATCTCATGCACTTGAGATGGACTAAGAGGTGCTAGTACAACCTTCCTTTTGTTATGAACAAAGGAATATTGGTTGACTCGTCCGTCATGTATCACCTCTCTATCAAATTGCCATGGTCGTCCTAAAAGGATATGACCGGCTTGCATAGGTACAATGTCGCAAAGGACTTCGTCTTGGTACCTACCTATGCTGAACGGAATCTTGACCCTCTCGGTCACTTTAATTTCTCCGCTGTTGTTAAGCCATTGCAGCTTATATGGGTGCGGGTGTTTCTCAGTGGTTAGACCGAGCTTCTTGACCATGTAGGCACTTGCGACATTTGTACATGATCCAC
>NW_010969648.1:341876-346313 GCF_000463585.1 Tarenaya hassleriana | reverse complement strand
CGAAGCCCTTCGTCGGACACACCAACGGGGATAACGGTTTGGAGATTCAAACTCAACAAACACAGCAAGCTTAAGCTCGAAAATGGCAAGCTTAAGCTCGAAAATAGTCTATTCGGATTATGTATCTATTCAGATTATGTAATACATCTGATCAAGGAATAATTGTCTATTCGGATTATGTACAATCGTTGCACAGAAACCGGTTAGATCTAGGAGCTCTACGAGTAAAGCACTTGTCAAGACCTCGATCGTACGTGCCATGGGTCATGCCAAAGGTGGGTGTGCCGTATTATCTTGGTGAGGCAAGATGGAGAAATGATGGTTCTCATAGCTTGAAAGTAGATGCTTGATCTAAGTGTGGTTTCGAAAATCCCTTGTTTATGTAATGCTAAGTGTGTACCTCCCATTATTAGAGCGCCTGTCAAGGCATCGATCATCCGTAACACGGGTCATGCCAAAGTTGAGCGTGCCGGATTATCTTTGTGAGGCAGGGTGGGAAATCGTGGTTCCCACAGCTTGAATATGGTTTACCTTAGGTTAAGTCGTCAGGTTTGACTTGAGACTTAATGGTACAGATGAGACGAGTATGCAATGATATTCGATATCATAGTCTCATAAAGGATCTAAGAGACACATTGGATGTGATCGACATTAGATGTCTACCTAAATAGTATAAGGATGGGTGTAACAATCCATACTTATGTGAAATATGGATCTTAGTCCCATATAGAAAATTATTATAGGGTTATTTTTCTGTATGGGAATATAGCTCATCTTTGCATCTATGTTGTCATTGTTTGATGATGGACTAGCTGGTAGTGGATCATAGATAGATTGACACTGATAGATCATTGATAGAATCTGCATGTAGATGTGTTTTCGTTCTATTTTGTCTTTTTCTGTAGAACATAGCGTCGACCGGTATTATACCGAAGTTGACGATGCGATCTGTCCTTTTGAAGGATAAATCTCTTACCACGGCTTCTAGATCAATCATTGATGCTTATTGGAAGCATATGAATGATGATCCGGACAAGTCTAGCTTGATGTTTGGAAACGTGACTTCGAAATTGTGTAAGCAATTAGAGGACATGGACGATTCTTTGATAGTTGATCAGTAGAATGCGTCATTCTAAAAGAAGGCTAAGAGCCACGGCAAGAGTGATATAGTAATTGTTGGAAAGAGTTCAACGAAAGGAAGCGTTCCAAGAGCAAGGGCAAGAGGAAAGTGACAAGCGTTGTCATTGAACCTAAGCCTAAGTCCAAAAGGGAAGAGAGTTAATTTCTGTCATGCCGTTGGGCATTGGTACAGAAATTGTAGACTCTACCTGGAAGATCAGGAGAAGAAGAAGCTTAAAGAAGCATCCACTTCTGGTGTCTTCGTTATAGAGGCTTTTGTTTACTTCTACATCGTGGGGTATTGGATACCGGAAGTGCCTCGCACATTTATGGTAATGTGCAAGGGCAGCGAGGAAGTAGACAACTGGCCAAAAGGAGAAGTAGATCTCCACGTTGGGAATGGAGCAAAGGTTGCTGCATTAGCCATAGGGAGTTACGATCTAACTTTACCTTCTGGACATGTATGTTGCATGATTGCTATTATGTTCCTGCCGTCAGCAAGAACATTATGTCGATTTCATGCTTAGACTCGGACGGTTTCAGATTTGTTATAGAGAACAAAGGTTTGTCCATTTATAGAGGAGATTTATTATATGGTAAAGGTTACCAGTTTAATGGCCTTTATGTTTTGGATGAATCCATCTATAACGTGAGTGCTAAACGGTTTAAGCCGAACGACTTAAACCCGACCTTTCTCTGGTATTGTCGTCTAGGCCATATAAACGAGAAGCACATATAGAAGCTTCATTCTGAAGGTCTTCTGGATTCTTTTGACTTTGAGTCTCTTGAATCTTGCGATTCTTGTTTGATGGGCAAGATGACAAAGCATCCTTTCAAGGGGAAAGGACAGAGAGCGTCAGAGTTATTGGATCTGATACATAGTGATGTATGCGGACCAATGAGCTGTCCGGCTAGAGGAGGTTATCTGTATTTCGTTACGTTCACTGATGATTTCAGTCGATACGGTTATGTCTATTTGATGAGACATAAGTCTGAAACACTTGAAATGTTCAAGGCTTTCAGAAACGAAGTACAAAACCAGCTTTGCAAGACGATCAAGACACTTCGATCCGATCGTGGTGGTGAGTATATGAGCCAAGAGTTCACTGACTATCTGGTTGATTGTGGTATTGTATCACAATTAACTCCTCCTGAAACGCTACAGTGGAACGGCGTGTCTGAACGGAGGAACCGAACACTGTTAGACATGGTTCGGTCAATGATGAGTCAGACAGATCTTCCGAAGTCCTTTTGGGGCTATGCTTTAGAGACTGCTACGTACCTGCTTAACAGGAGTCCAACGAAGTCGGCTGGAGCGACGCCATATGAGATATGGACGGGGAAGAGTCCCGCGTTATCGTTTGTCAGAATTTGGGGTTGCGACACTTACGTGAAGCGTCAGATGACTGATAAGTTATCCTCCAAATCTGATAAGTGTTTATTTGTAGGCTACCCTAAGGAAACTAAGGGTTACTACTTCTATATTCCGGCAGAGAACAAAGTGTTCATTGCCAGGAATGTGACTTTTATGGAGCGAGAGTTCGTCTCCAAAAAAGTCAGTGGGAGTATGATCGAACTTGAGGAAGTTCGAGAGCAGCAAGTAGACGTTGAGCCGAGTGAACAAGTTTAAGATGTTCAACCTGTTTCACTGCCGGTTGTGACTCAACCTTCGACGAGTGAACCTCGGAGATCAGGCAGGATTCGTCAAGAGCCTGTGAGATACGGATTTCTCGTGACTGGGAATGAGGAGCTCATGTTACTGGAACATGACGAGCCTACCACATACCCAGAGGCTATGGCGAGTCCCGACTCCGAGAAATGGCGCGAGGCTAGGAAGTCCGAGATGCAATCCATGTCAGACAACCAAGTATGGACTCTGGTTGATGCATCTGAAGGGAGAAAACCCATCGGATACAAGTGGATCTTCAAGAAGAAGACTGACATGGATGGCAACGTGCACACGTACAAGGCACGACTTGTGGCGAAAGGATTCCGTCAGATTCATGGTATTGACTATGATGAGACTTTTTCGTCTGTAGTTATGCTGAAGTCCATCAGGATCCTACTTGCCATAGCCGCATATTATGACTATGCGATATGGCAAATGGATGTCAAGACCGCGTTCCTTAATGGGAACTTGATCGAGGATGTGTACATGACACAACCCGAAGGTTTTGTCGATCCAAGGAACCCGAGGATGGTGTGAAAGCTTCAGAGCTCCATTTATGGACTGAAGCAGGCTTCGAGGAGCCAGAACCTTCGATTTGATGAGACAATAAAAAAGTTTGGTTTCTCACAGAACGAAGACGAGCCATGTGTTTACAAGAAGGTCAGTGGGAGCACAGTTGTATTTCTAGTGATGTACGTGGATGACATTCTCCTTATAGGGAATGATGTTCCTACCTTGCAAGACGTTAAGTCTTGGCTAGGAACGCAGTTTTCTATGAAGGACCTAGGAGAAGCGGCCTATATTTTAGGCATCAAGATCTATAGAGATAGATCGAGGCGTCTTCTAGGATTGTGTCAGAGTACTTACATCGATAAGGTCTTGAAACGTTTCAAGATGCAAGATTTCAAGAAAGGAACCTTACAGATGAGCAGTGGCACAGTTCTCTGCAAGAGTCAGTGTCCTACGACACCTGATGAGCGAGAACGCATGGATCGGATTCCATATGCTTCGGCAATAGGATCGATCATGTATGCCATGCTTTATACTCGACCGGATGTATCCTACGCGTTGATCAGACTTTGTTAGATGCAATTGTTGCATCGTTTCAAGTGTCTGAGCCGAGATTCTGATTCTACCGATCTGATCGGAACAGCTTGATTGAACTGACTTGAATTCAATCAAGATTTCATTGTGTTCAAGTCACATATACCTCATGAAATCTCAAGCTATTACCGCCCATTAGTAGAGCAACTGTCAAGGCCTCGATCGTCATGGTTACGGGTCATGCCCTAGCTGAGCGTGCCTGATTATCTTGGTGAGGCAGTATGGAGAAATCGTGATTCTCATAGCTCGAATATGGTTGAGCTTGAATTGGGTTATCAAGTCGGACTTGGACCTGATGGTAAGGATGGGATGAGGAACATGCAGTGATAGCGTATCACTATCCCATACACATCTAGGAATCACATAGGAGGTGATTGACAATGTGTTGTCTACCTAAATAGCATGTTTTTGAGCGTCATGCCCTAGCTGCCGGATAGTTTTGACCAGTTTATCATGAACTATAACATGCATGGGATGGAGAAGGACTTGACCGAGTTACATGGGATGTTGCGATCGGCCGAGCAGAACATCAAAGTCGAGAAGAA
>NW_010969648.1:331938-340366 GCF_000463585.1 Tarenaya hassleriana | reverse complement strand
CTGACCTATCTCTGGCATTGTCGACTTGGCCACAACAACGAGAAACGCATAGCGAAACTTCATTCTGATGGACTTCTTGATTCTTTTGATTATGAATCAATCGAATCATGCGATTCCTGTTTGATGGGCAAGATGACAAAATCTCCTTTTACTAGAAAAGGAGAACGGGCTACAGAGTTGCTAGAACTCATATATAGTGATGTGTGCGGTCCTATGAGCTCGTCCACTAGAGGAGATTATTTGTATTTCGTTACGTTTACTGATGATTTCAGTAGGTACGGTTATGTCTACTTGATGAGACATAAGTCTGAAACGCTTGAATTGTTCAAGAATTTCAGAAACGAGGTACAGAACCAACTTGGCAAGACAATCAAGTTGCTTCGATCTGATCGAGGTGGCGAGTATATGAGCCGAGAGTTCACTGACTATCTAGCAGATTGTGGGATTGTCTCACAGCTGACTCCACCTGGAACGCCACAATGGAATGGCGTTTCCGAGAGGAGGAACCGAACCTTATTGGATATGGTACGGTCTATGATGAGTCAGGTCGATCTTCCTAAATCCTTCTAGGGACATGCTTTGGAAACGACAACGCTTATACTGAACAACTTTCCAACAAAGTCGGTTCAGAAGACTCCATATGAGATATGGACTGGGAAGCGTCCCAGGTTAGCATTTATGAAGATTTGGGGATGCGACGTTTACGTGAAACGTCTGGTTCTGATAAACTATCCGCCAAGTCTGATAAATGCGTATTTGTGGGTTACCCTAAGGAAACTAAAGGGTACTGGTTCTACAACCCATCTGAGAACAAAGTGTTTGTTGCTCGGAATGGATCATTCTTGGAGAGAGAGTTCGTCTCCAAGAGAGTTAGTGGGAGTAGAATAGATCTCGAAGAAGTTCGAGAAACACAAATAGTCGACGAACCGAGTGAACAGGGTGAATCGGTTCAACCTGTGTCACAAGTTGTTGAGACACCACCTCCTAGTGAACCTCGGAGATCTGGTAGAATTCCCCAAGAGCCTACAAGATATGGTTTTCTTGTGACTTGAAACGACGAACTCATGTTGTTAGAACATTACGAGCCTACGTCGTATTCAGAGGCTGTGGCGAGTTCCGATTCCGAAAAATGGCACCAGGCCATGGAGTCTGAGATGCAGTCCATGTACGACAACAAAGTATGGACTTTGGTCAACTCATTCGATGGTATTAAGACCATTGGATGTAAGTGGGTTTTCAAGAAGAAAACCGACATGGATGGCATCATGCATACCTATAAGGCACGACTCGTAGCGAAAGGGTTTCGGCAGATTCATGGTATAAACTATGATGAAACCTTTTCACCAGTCGTGATGCTTAAATCCATACGGATTCTGCTGGCCATAGCTGCGTATTATGACTACGAAATATGGCAGATGGACGTCAAGACCGCATTCTTTAACGGGAATTTGCTCGAGGATGTGTACATGACACAACCCGAGGGTTTTGGCGATACTAAGAGTCCGAGGAAGGTGTGTAAGCTTCAGGTGGGAGCGCAGTGGTCTTCCTTGTGCTTTATGTAGATGATATATTGCTCATCGGAAATGACATTCCTACCTTGCAAGGAGTAAAATCCTGGCTAGGATCGGTCTTTTCGATGAAGGACTTAGGAGAAGCCGCCTATATTCTAGGAATCAAGATCTATAGAGATAGATCAAGAAGACTTCTTGGTCTAAGTCAGAGTACATACATTGACAAGGTCTTGAATTGGTTCAAGATGCAAGACACCAAGAGGGGTGCCTTGCCAATGGGACATGACGTGGCTCTTAGCAAGACCCAGTGCCAAAGACAACAGGATGAGCAAGAGCGCATGAGTAGGATTCCATATGCCTCGGCAATTGGATCCATCATGTACGCCATGTTGTGTACTCGCCCGGATATATCATATGCATTAAGCATGACTAGTAGATATCAATCTACACCAGGTGATGCTCATTGGATTGCGGTCAAGAACATCCTTAAGTACTTGAGAAGGACTAAGGATTTGTTCTTGGTAAATGGCGGATTGGAAGACGAGCTCGCTATAAGTGGTTATAGCGATGCTAGTTTCCAAACCGACAGAGATGACTTCAGATCGCAGTCAGGTTATGTTTTCTGCCTGAACGGTGGGGCTATCAGTTGGAAGAGTTTCAAACAGCCAACCGTGCAGATTCGACTACAGAAGCCGAGTACATAGCAGCATCGGATGCAGCTAAGGAAGCTGTTTCGATCAGAAAATTCGTGGGAGACCTGGGCGTCGTTCTTAGCCTTGCAGATCCCATTGAGTTGTATTGTGACAACAATGGTGCGATTGCGCAAGTTAAGGAACCCCGGTCACACCAGAGATCCAAACACATACTCAGGCGATTTCACTTGATCAGAGAAATCATCGACATAGGAGACGTGAAGATAAGCAGAGTGTCGACGAATGATAATATTGCCGACCCATTGACAAAGCCTCTCCCTTCGTCAAAACATGATGGTCATGTTAAGGGTATGGGGATTAGATGCTTGTAGGATAAATCATAGAGCATAGTGGGAGATTGTTGGTTTTAATGCTCTAGGATATTCCGTGATATGACATTTTGACTATGTGATGACTCGTTGCTTTATGAATGCATTACATTACCGTTATATGATTGGCATGTTTGTTATATTGCGGTTATCCTTGAATCATCATAGAATGATTCTAAACACCCTGGTCAGTTATCATTGTGGGAACAATGATGAATTAAGACTAGCATAAGGTGTGATCGATGCATTGGATGCATATCACAATCATGGGTACTCGTTGTGAACGAGTGACTGGTTGACCCGCATGAGATTGTCACATGGACAGAGTCATGACTTGAATCTCATACAGCGGTTCGTTCTTGGATCCTCAGACCTGAGATGTCTAGAGTATCTGATATGAGGAGTGGCGTGTCTTGACTGCGTCAAACGTCGTCTTTAACCGGATGATTATAACGGCGTTGATCAGATACGTTCACGAATCATATGGAGATAATAGACATGCAATATGGGACTTGTCACCTCCTCGTGGAAGTCGGACTATGAAAATGCGTGTCCACGCTATAGATGAAGTTACATCTATTTTATTAGTCGATTTGCCAAGACGAGAAAGCGGTTGAACTTGAAGGGTGGCTCAAACCATGCCCTTGTTCAACATATCGGGAGATAAAGGATCAGAACTTAGGAGGCACGTAAGCTAGCTCAGGTATATCATCAGTAGTGTCTAAAACTGTGGTTCTCGAGCTATCGCCTTGCTCAACCATCGGTGGATCTCCAGAATCTACCTGCTTACCACTTCTCAAGGTAATAGCATTGACATGCGCACGAGGGTTAGTCTCAGAGTTACCTGAAAGAGACCCAGATGGTCTTTGAATGGCTGATGCTAGCTGAGCAATCTGGTTGTCTATGTTCTTGAAGTGAGCCTCGATGCTTGTGAACTGAGCTCGAAATTCCTGATTCGTCTTCTCTTGACTCTGCAAAAACTGTATAAGGAGACCGTACGTATCAGGGTTAGATTCGAGATTACCTGGAGATGCAACATTGTTGTAGGATTGTCCCGGAGCTCTGTAGTTGGATGTCTGTTTAGGATCCTCTGGTTCGAGTTGTCGGATACTCTGAAGTTGTTCGACGTGGGATTCTCAACACTGTTTGACTTGTATGAGAGATTAAGATTATTTTTCCACCCCGGATTGTACGGGTTCGAGAAGGGGTTGTTGGTCACATAGTTCACACCTTCGATTCTCTCATCTAGTGCATACATACCGAGCTCCTCTTGTGTTGGCGTCGAATGTTCGGTCCTAGAGGATCGAGTGGAATCTTCGAGCTTAGCATTGAGGACAGCCAATTGTTCGAGAACCATATGTATGGTTTGATCATTGCCTTTCCTTGACAAATCTCTAGAGTACTCATTCGGAGCGTCTTCTTCTTGGATCATCATCTCAATATGTTCTTCTAGCTCAGCGAATGACTTGTTCTGGATGCTCCCACCGCAAGATGCCCGGATCAAGGTCTTGGTATCCATCCCGAGTCCTCGGAAGAAGGTGTTGATCAGGTAGTTCTTATCTAGCCCGTGATGAGGGCAAGACTTTTGATATCCTTTGTACCTCTTCCAAGAGTCATAAAGACTTTCCCCATGATCCTGCTTGAATGAATGAATGCCAGAAAGAGCGGCTTGAGTGCGGTGAGCTGGGAAATTTTTTGACATAAACTGCACTTCCAACTATTCCCAGGTGTGGATGGAATCAGGTATCAAATCATAACACCATTCCAAAGCAGCATCCAGGAGAGTCCAGGGGAAAGAAATTAAGCGAAGTGTATCCTCTGTCACCCTGTTGTCTCTCTTGATAGAATGACACATCGTCTTAAAGCGAGTTAAATGTGCGTTCGGGTCTTCGTTCGGCCTACCCCGGAAAGCATTGTTGCCCAACATCTGAATAGTAGACGGGTTCAGCTCGAAACTAGACATGTCGATGGCCGGTAATCGAATACCAGCCAAAAGCTCAGTGTGCTTAGGCGTGTTGTACTGGGCAAAGGTTGAGTCAGCATTGCCTTCGACACCATCAGGAAGAGCAAAATCTTGGTTGTTCTCCATCTGTCTTTGCTGTCGTCGGAGGCGTGTGATGGTTCTTTGAAGTTCAGGATCAAGAGGTACTAGGTCTGATATCCCAGAATTCCTGGTCATGCACTAGTGAACCCTACACACAAACGAAAAACAACAGAAAAACAAAAAAAACGTGAGAAATCACTTAAGAAAAAGAAAAATAAAAAGATCCAGACTAGACAGGATCTAATCCTATTGCTTAAATTGTCCCCGGCAACGGCGCCAAAAACTTGATGTCGCAAATCTAGGTGCAGAAATATGATCAAGTAATAATATCCTAGACTCAACAATTAACCACAAGTGTACGGATCGTGTGTAGTAGCTAGGGTCGAACACAGGGACAAAATTAAGCAAAGGAGTTAAACCCAAATCCAAATCTAAATCCAACAAAAATAATAGGAATGTGGAGAATGGAATGTCGAGAACAAAGCAATTAACTAAAACGGTTGTAGACAATCAATGGAAATCACTGCAGGCTTCGGGATTACTTTACATGAAAGGATCCTTCAAAAGATGCAAATGAAGTGGTTTATCTATCCAATTCAGGGAACTCAAGCTCTAAAGTAGAGATTAACTCTCTCAAGTCTAATCTCACTATCCAAGCTTTATCCTACTAATCTCTCGACTCAATAGTCTAAAACCCTGGATGCATGAACGAACGCTATCACAATCCCTAGGCAAATATTTATCTCTCGATGCAATACCTGTTCCATTTACTGAGTTATTTCCAAGTTAGAATCTCATATGTCTATGCGAATTAAAACCCTAAGTTCATTCAATCACGTGGGCAACAAGATCAACCGCATTAAGAACAACTCAATAAACTGAATCAAATAAATAATACCACGTAGTCTAGAATTAAAAACCAAAGATCCCTACATAGCAAATCCCTAACCCACAGTAAGGGAACTACTCGCTAAACATCGAGACGTCAGGGTTCATATCAACAATACAAAACATCGTAAAATAGAAGGAAAGAGGAACGTTTAGTCGATTTCTCGGCTTCGTGATCTCTGTCTTCTACTCCAATCTCTTGTCTCTTGATAATCGCCCCCTTTTGTGTGCTCTAGGGTGTATTCTCTGTGTAAGGTCTGAATGATTTTCGACCTAGAGGCTTTCCCCTCTTATTTCACTTCGGTTTGGGCAAAATTGGAAGTTTTCCCCAATCTGGGGGTCGAACCGATCGTTTCGACCAAGCCAAACCGATCGGTTACACTTTCTGAGCAATTTTCCAATTTCTGCGATGCCGAACCGATCGTTTCGCTAAACCCGAACCGATCTTGTCGTGTTTCTGAGCAGTTTTGACGGGCTTCACGAATTCGCTCATAACTTCCTGCTCCGATATCGGATTTGGGTGATCTTGGTGTCTATGCGTAGATATCGAAGAGAGCTTTCCAATGATTAGAGATAGTATGATTTGGACTTGTAGAGTGAAAGTTATCGGACTTGAAAGATCTGATGTTTTCTTAGCTTCACGTTTCCCTAGAAACACTCCAAATGTTCCCGTTTCGTCCGTGATGTTCCGTAGCCCATGTTTTCCACTCCTTTTGCTCTTTTTATGCGTGAAAACCTGTTTAAACACCAAAAGAACACAACCATGCAATATCGAAGGCAAATGTGTCCTAGAATACCTATAAATATGTAAAATAGAGTGAAATACTCTAGACATCCTATATCAAAACGTCACCCAAAATACGTGTTATCATCCTTCTATACCAAATCCATCAGAGGGGGATTAAGGCTTTAAAATTCATATACCATGGCATTCGACCAAAGCAACTCTATGAGAGGATCGAGGGTATATTCCAACTCGCCGGATGGGAAAGTCTATTCCGCGCCAACCCCCGCACATACCATTCATTGACAACGGAATTCGCGTGCACTTTCTAATGTTTCATCCCAAGGAATCTCGATCCTCGCAGTAGCTACATCGGATTCCGTTTAGAAGGGCACCAATACTATCTCAAGATGGAGCAACTCGCTCAGATTTTGGGTGTTCAAGCGGGCAGCACGGCAACAATCCCGAAGATAACAATCGCCAAGGCAAGAAATTTCTGGACACAAATAGCGGCCGCACCCTTCACCCCTTGGGAACTCGAAGCCTTCATGATACGACATCCCGCAGTCCGCTACCTTCAGCAATTCATGGCATCCACCCTATTTGCACGCGAGGATACACGAACCGTCTCCATCAGGAACTAAACATGCTCATGGAACCTCTCCACTTCATGATGAACAACCGTCTAGAGGTTGCGGACGTCGCGTCAAGGGTAGCACTGCATATGCACAAGGTAATCACTTCCACCACTGAGTCAATTTGCTTCGGAGGAATCGTAACCATGATTGCAGAGCGATTGGGCATCGATCTTAGAGCATATGCGCATGATTTCATCCACGGGGACAAGATCAACTATATGCATCTTTTGGAGAACAATTTTGTCAAGGAACAAAATGGGGACATATTATGGAGGTTCGTGGACGTCGAGAGTAGGTATCGATCATTCGACATGGCTTATTTTGTGCTACCTCCTCTGACTGAAGAAGGAATCCATTTTGAGGTCTCATCAGACCTCGGCACAGGCTCCGGACAAGAGTCCTCATCCCACGGGTACTGCTAAAGGCCCGCTCGGTCCTCTCTCTTAACTCTCACTCCTTTGCATTCATTTTAGCTAACATCACATAGAATTGTAGTTCTCTCGCATTGCATAGGTTTCATGGGCTTACGATATCCGCAAGAGAGAAATTGGAATGCAACTCCACCTCATCGAAAAAGGTAACATACTCACCCCTTTCAATCCATTCCTTATTTCTCCTTTGGAATCTCTCCACTAGCCGAGAGTCAACACCGTGGACAGTGCTTGATTCAAGTCTTGGGGGGAGGAATGCACTAACGCACATCTTATCCATGAACCCTACACATCATGCATCATTTGCACTTAGAATCATGCATTCCATATTCAAAAAAAAGAGCCTTGCGTTTTGTATATACTTGCATAGATCGTCATCAATAGGTTGCATATATGCATATAGGTCTAGGAATGCATGCATACACTTGCATAAGGTTTTTTCCCTCAAAGATTTGGCCGGATGATAATGTGGGGGGAATATAGAGTAAGGATTAGCTTGGAAAGGTTTTAGGAGCTAAGTTTAGATTGATCTAAAGAGTTGAATGGATTGTCGAGTGAGGTAGAAATAGCTGATCCAATCCTAGAGCGAATGAATATCACGTGGGATGATTTTGTCTCCTAAAGTCTAGATGGAGTAGAGGTTACGAACCAAGCACGAAACGTCTCCCTAAAAACCACCCTTTGACCTCTAAGTTAGGAAGCCTATAGGAAGCAACAAGCCCTAGAAACCACGATGCATCCCGACACTCCTCTGTCATCATCTCGTTAATGAAAATCATTCAGGGACATGAATGCGTCGAAAATGAAGGCTCGGGTCTAAGTTGTGGGACAAGGACACAAAAAGAAAAAAAAAGGAGAGTGAACTCGTCAAATTCCAACGTCCTAGAAGCCCGGGATTGCATCATATGAAAAAAGAAGGGAAAGAAAGAAAAAGAAAAAGAACAAAAAAACACGAATGAAAAGGAAAGATATGGGGCAAGAGAAAACATTGAAGTTATAGGCTAAGTGAGTTTTGAGATCCTCATTTGGGATGTGTTTAGGAGACATGCTCGGCAAGTAGGAATTATTTCGTCTTAGACTTCAAGAAGCAATGAAAATCCCATTAAAAAAAATTTCGCTTGAGTGTTGGAAAAGATAGAGTATACCAAACCCGATTTCATTCGCAGCGACT
>NW_010969648.1:323047-331832 GCF_000463585.1 Tarenaya hassleriana | reverse complement strand
TCCGACTGTATCTTATCACTCCTTGGATAGTTTTATAATTGCACATTTACTCGAGGACGAGCAAACCTCAAGTCTGGGGGGATTTGATCACACGGGTTTTTCACCGGTTTTATAACGTCGTGCATCACAATTCTTCTCAATTCTAGGCATTATAGGACGTTAGATGGCCATGGGTAGGTTGTTGTGCTTGTTTTTCCTTGCAGGAAGACTCCACGATGAATCCTCACGAAGCGGGCACGGAAGAACAAGAATTCGAGAAGGCTCGGGAAGCTCAGACAAAATGAGCGACCCGCCCATTTTATGGGTGATCGCTCGTTTTGTGAGCGCTCGCTCATTTTATGAGCGGTCGCTTGCTTTGTCGCATGTGCAGAGGAAAATGAGTGACCCGCCCGAAAAATGAGCGACCCTGAAGAAAAATAAGTGACCCGCTTGAAAAATGAGCGACCGCTGAAATCAAAATCGGTCCAAAAAGGAAAAGCCCGTGTTTTGTGGAGAAAACCTAATTTTGGACTTCCACAAAAATGGGAGTTTGAGGAGAGAGAAGGGGGCTATACACTTTGGAGAAACTTGACTTGGAAGAGGAGAAAAGAGGGAGATTTGGAGATCAAGAGAAGCATTTTGGAGGAGAAGACACCATTGAAGACCATTTTGAGCATTTCTTCTCCTTTTCTATGTTTCTCTATTTTGCTTTATGTTTTGAAACCCTAGTTATGGAGTAGTAATCTTGTTGTGGGTGAGGGATCCCCACTTTTGTATGGACACCTAAGCTTAATCTTGTTGGGATTCCTGGAATCTCTAAAGCGAATCCTATTCCTAAGAGATCGATTCTAGTGTTTGCGCAGCGGATGTAAAACAAAATTTTTATAGAACCCTACAACCATGCTGCTATTGAATCGTAGAAACGTCTGATCACGAAAGGGAGGAAGATTACCTCGCCCTCTTCACGTATCCACACCTCGGGATGGATTCCAACGGTTGGAACTTGTCTGCTAGGACCCGAATCTGCTATTCGGTTTTGTGCTTTGAGAAAACGGACTTCGATCACACTCTTAACCTCTTGGATCTCACCAAAAGTCTGTCAAAAGTGTTCTAAAGTCGGCACTCAAAGTCTCTCTTTTTATTAGGGTTTTTAATCTCCTTCTTATAAGGTGATTTAACCCTAATTCGGTCTAATTTTCGAAAAACCCGAAGCCTGGAACGGACGGTCCAGAAATGCACGTGGACCGTCCGTTCCAGCACGTAGAACGGACGGTCTGCCATTAGTGGACTGTCCATTCCAGACCTTCTGGACCGGACAGTCTGTTCTGGACCGTCGGGTCTGGACCTGGCGGACCGTCCGTTCCAGACTTCTGGTCCGTCCGTTCCAGACCCTTCCGTCTTGGTTTTTCCGTCGTTTTCTCGTGCGTTTTGTCCTTCCCTACGTGTGTGACCCTGTAGGCTCATTCGATATAGCAGTATAACCCGAAATCTCTATTCGTGATATACAAGTCATAGGCGGTCTCTAGCAAGACACTATGACTACCTATCCCACCTACGTGTGTGACCCTGTAGGCTCATTCGATATAGCAGTATAACCCGAAATCTCTATTCGTGATATACAAGTCATAGGCGGTCTCTAGCAAGACACTATGACTACCTATCCCAAATAGAGTTTGTTCGTGATCTTACGAACGCCAGAGATGATTCTGGTTGATGATCCTTTTGTATCGCGATATCATACGTCGAACATAAGGCATGGACAAGCCACCTTATCTGATTCGACTGCTTTCTCATTCACTGAGTTCGACTGTCTGAAATAGACGGCGTTCGTCTATAGTGCGGCCACACATTTCTACAGTCTCGCTCACACGAGGGGTCCAGCGATATCTCTCTCTTTTACGAGAGGTACAAATTCCATCTTGACTATCTACAATCCAGCACATGATTCGTTTCGTACCTGATACACGCCTTTATAGTCCTCCTGCTGCGCAGGACGTTTGACGTATTCAAAGCACGCAACTCCTCATGTTGGATTCTGTAGATATCTCAGGTCTTAGGATCCAATCATGGAGCCGCCATATGAGATTCAAGTCATGACGCTAGTCCATGTGACAATCTCATGCGGGTCATCCAGTATTCCGTTCTCCAACGAATACCTATGACTGTGATCGTATCCAATACCCATGATCATCTATATGATCATCAATCACACATCATACTAGTATTTATATATCATTATTCACACAATGATACATGACTAGGGAGTTTAGTAATGTTCAGAACAATACATGGATTTCATAACATATTAAAGCATGCACAATACGCAATGAATCAAACACTCATCCATAAACTATAGAAAGTGTCAATATATCAAATGTATCTATGTAAAGCTCGCAAATAGTACATCATAGAGCACTAAACCAACAAATCTATGATGTCTTTGAATTTTCTTCCATTGGTTTGATGTTTTGTGCTTAATGCTATTGATTTGGGCGAAACCCTAATTGATAAGACCATAGAACACATTGATCATAGGGATATGGGAATGATGTTTGGAACCAAATGTCAAATGAGTGAGTTATTCATATTGGGAGATGGCTTAGCTTGCTTAGGGTTCATGATGGGATACATTAATGCATCTAGAGATCATTTGGATCATTGTGAAATGGGTGAATCGATTCTTTAGGTAGTGAGTTTAAGCTCGGGAGAGACAAACTCTAGAGGAAGTGCTTGAAACCCCCAACTGGAAGATAAACCCTAAGACATTTAGCATCACTAACCGTCCATGCGATTCATGAGGGATCCCGAACCTACAACGCCTCAAACCATCGTTTACAAATCGCCAATTTTATTGCTTTTTTTTTCTTTCCGACATACACCATCACCTACATTTTTATTTGATCATCAATCTAGCTTAGGGATAGACTAATACAACCTAGTCCTCGTGTTCGACCCCGGTACTATAACTACCGTATACTTGCGGATAGTGGTACGAATCGGGTATTAAATATAAGACTCGGTGCGTGCGCACCAACTAGCTGGTAGTAGATCATTGATAGAATCTGCATTTTGTTTTGTTTGTCGTATTTTTTTTTCTATAGGACATGACGTCAACCGGTAGTGTACCGAGTTTGAGATGCGATCTATCCTTGAGAAGGATAAGTTGATTAGGACGAATCTTGGACTGGTATCGTAACTTGAGAATTGTTCTCAAGCACGACAAGAAGTCGTACGTCCTGGAAAGGCCACTACCTCTAGAGCATGCGACCAATGCAACAAGGGCCATCAAGAATGCTTGGTTGAAGCATCAGACGGACGACATCGAGATCTCCTATCTTATGATACATTTGATGTATTGACGCTTTCTATAATTATGGATGAGTGAAAGAGCGTGTTTGATATGATTGAACAGCTCAAGACCATGTTTCAGGAGCTAGCGCGTACTAAAAAGTACAAGACGCTGAAAGCTCTGGTGAAGACGGAGATGCCGAGAGGTAGCTCTGTCAACGTCCACGTCCTCAACATAAGAGCTCATATTGAGGAACTTGAGCGTATGGGAGTGAAGCTCGATGGTTACTTGGCCGTGGACCTGATCCTGATGTCATTAATGTTGGGTTATCTACGGATTCCTAGCATGCGATCTCATCGATCTAAGGTTTGGTTTATAGGTTTCATGCAGCGGAAGAAAAAGATCTAAACCTAGCCAAACGTCACACAAAACGAATTGTGCAATAACCTAAAAGAACGTGTATATCACCGTGGGATTCGAGTACTTACCTCGTTCTATCAAGATCATGAAGTATCAATCGATTCATGGCCTGTTTTAATCACCAAGAGCTGAAAATACAACTCCTCTACAAGTATCCACACCGGCGGGAAGGATTCCAACACTTTAGAACGTATCTGCTAGGATTTGTGAAGAGAAAACGACGTCCTTGACTTGAAATCGATATTCCGGGGTTTAGAACTCAAGAGAAAGCTTCTCAAAGGCTCTAGAAAGTGTCTAGGACGTCTTAGGTTGATTACCTAGGGTTTTTGGGCGGCTCCCATGATTAATAGGATTGCCTAAAACCCTAATTATGCAAAAAAGAAATTTTTTCCCGAAAGTCGGACTGTCCAGTCTAGGTCTAGACCGGATGGTCTGACCCCTGTGGTACGAACGTTCCATCTCCATAAGAATGGACGGACTCGCATGGCTGGACCGACCGGTCCAGGTCTGGACCGGACGGTCTGGCAGTCTGGAACTCTTCCAACTCATTCTGCCGTTCCTTCTTGCATCGTACTCTTCACATGTGGTCCATCCCTAATGGTGTGTGACCCTGTAGGCCCATTCGAAGTGGTAGTGGCTTCGGAAACCCTTTCCCGAACCACAAGTCATGGTTAGCCTCTAGCAAGACGCCATGACCACCCACTTTGAATAGAGTTAGAGGTGATCTAAAAAAGTCATCAATAGCTCGAGTTCTGATCTTTTTTCTCACGATGTCATAGTTGAACAAGGGCATGGTATGAGCCGCCCCTTCAAGTTCAACCGCTTATCGTCTTGGCAAATTGACTGATAAATAGATGTAACTTCATCTATAGCGTGGCCACGCATTTTCACAATACGATTTCCACGAGGGGCCCAACGACATCTCTCCTGCTAAGGAGGTGACAAGTCCCGTATTGCATGTCTACTATCTACATATGATTCTTGAACGTATCTGAGCAACGCCGTTATGATCATTCGGTTAAAGTCGACGTTTGACGCAGTCAAGACACGCCACTCCTCATATCAGATACTCTATATATCTCAGGTCTGAGGATCCAAGAACGAACCGCTGTATGAGATTCAAGTCATGACTCATGTCCATATGACAATCTAATGCGGGTCATCCAGTCACTCGTTCGAAATGAGTACCCATGATTGGGATCTGCATCCAATGCATATGATCATCATCATCAATCACACGTCATGCTGGTCTTAATTCATCATTGTTCCCACAATGACAACTGATCAGGGAGTTTAGAATCATCTGCAATGATTCAAGGATATCTACCGAGATATAACAAACATGCCAATCATTTAACAGGAAATGTAATGAATTCATAAACAATCAATACATAGTCAAAATATCATATCACGGATCATCGTAGAGTATTACAACCAACAATCTCCCACTATGCTCTATGATCTATCCTACAAGCATCTAATCCCCATACCCATAACATGACCATCATGCTTTGAGGAAGGGAGAGGCTTTGTCAGCGGATCGGCAATATTATCATCTGTCGACACTCTGCTTATCTTCACGTCTCCTCTGTCGATGATTTCTCTGATCAAGTGAAATCGCCTGAGTATGTGTTTGGATCTCTGGTGTGACCGGGGTTCCTTAGCTTGTGCGATCGCACCATTGTTATCACAGTACAACTCAATGGGATCCGCAATGCCAGGAATAACGCCCAGGTCTCCCACGAATTTTCTGATCCAAACAGCTTCCTTAGCTGCATCCGATGCTGCTATGTACTCGGCTTCTGTAGTCGAATTTGCCACGGTTGGCTGTTTGGAACTCTTCCAACTAATAACCCCACCGTTCAGGCAGAAAACGTAACCTGACTGCGATCTGAAGTCATCTCTGTCGGTCTGGAAACTAGCATCGGTATAACCCCTTATAGAGAGCTCGTCCTCCAATCCGCCATACACCAAGAACAAATAATTAGTTCTTCTCAAGTACTTAAGGATGTTCTTGATCGCAATCCAGTGAGCCTCACCTGGTGTAAACTGATATCTATTGGTTTAGTGCTCTATGATGTACTGTTTGCGAGCTTTACTTGGATACATTTGATGTATTGACGCTTTCTATAATTATGGATGAGTGTTTTATTCATTACGTGTTTTGCATACTTGATATGTTATGAAATCCATGTATTGTTATAACCAATACTAAACTCCCTAGTCATGTATCATTGTGTGAATAATGATATACTAAGACTAGTATGATGTGTGATTGATCTGGATTGTAGATAGTCAAGACGGGATTTGTACCTCTCGTAAAAGAGAGAGATATCGTTGGACCCCTCATGTGAGCGAGACTGTAGAAATGTGTGGCCGCACTATAGACGAACGTCGTCTATTTTAGACAGTCGAACTCAGTGAACGAGAAAGCAGTCGAATCAGATAAGGTGGCTTTTCCATGCCTTATATTCGACATATGATATCGTGATACAAAAGGATCATCAATCGGAATCATCAATGGCGTTCGTAAGATCACGAACAAACTCTATTCGAGATAGGTAGTCATAGTGTCTTGCTAGAGACCGCCTATGACTTGCATAACCGAAATAGAGATTTCGGGTTATACTGCTATATCGAATGAGCCTACAGGGTCACACACACAGGAAAGGACGAATGCGCGAGAAGAGACGAGAAAATCCCGGTGGAGCAGAGGCCAGACCGACCGGTCCAGAAGGTCTGGACCGATCGGTCCAGCCAGCCGAGACCGATCGGTCCAGACGTAGACCGATCGATCCAGAGGTAACGTGTGAAAGTCACTCGGTCCGGAAATTGCTCCAGACCGATCGGTCCAGACATGGACCGATCGGTCTAGATGTAAAATAAGCTCAAGACCGATCGGTCTAGGCGTGGACTGATCGGTCCAGACGTCGGGATTTCCTAAACTCGCTCTAATTAGGGTTTTAAGTGGGATTAACTTTGGTGAACGCTCCCAATCCTCTTAGCACGACTTTCAGACCCTTAGGGGAGTTTTTGAGAGTGAAAAAACCTAAAAGTTAGATCCCTGAAACCCTTGCGCATAGAAGAACGTGTTCTTCAGTCCTAGCAGACAAGTTCCAACCGTTGGAATCATTTCCGCCGTGTGGATACGTGTAGAGGGCGAGGTATTCTTCCTGTCTTACGTGATCGGACGAACACATCAATTGATACAAGCCCCGTATCGATTGAGGTAAGCGTTCTAACGTTACTACAAGATCATGCATGATAGGTTTTAGGGTTTCATCAAAAATTTTGTTTTACATCCGCTGCGCAAACGCTAGAACCGATCTCTTAGAAATTAGATTCGCTCTTGAGATCACAGGAAACCCAACAATATCTACTAGTCATGCTCAATGCATATGATACATCCGGACGAGTACACAACATGGCGTACATGATGGATCCAATTGCCGAGGCATATGGAATCCTACTCATGCGCTCTTGTTCATCGTGTGTCTTAGGACACTGAGCCTTGCTAAGAGCCACTTCATGTCCCATTGGCAATGCACCCCTCTTGGAGTCTTGCATCTTGAATCGATTCAAGACCTTGTGAATGTATGCACTCTGACTTAGACCAAGAAGCCTTCTCGATCTATCTCTATAGATCTTGATTCCTAGAATATAGGCGGCTTCTCCTAAGTCCTTCATCGAAAAGATTGATCCTAGCCAGGATTTTACTCCTTGCAAAGTAGGAACGTCATTTCCGATGAGCAATATATCATCCACATAAAGTACAAGGAAGACCACTGCGCTCCCACTGATCTTCTTGTAAACGCGTGGTTCATCTTCGTTTTGCAGGAAGCCAAACGTTTTGACTGCCTCGTCAAATCGAAGATTCCAGCTCCTCGAAGCCTACTTCAGTCCATAAATGGATCTCTGAAGCTTGCACCTTCCTCGGACTCTTAGGATCGACAAAACCCTCGGGTTGTGTCATGTACATATCCTCGAGCAAATTCCCGTTAAGGAGTGCGGTCTTGACATCCATCTGCCATATCTCGTAATCATAATACGCAGTTATGATCAGCAGAATTCGTATGGATTTAAGCATCACGACTGGTGAAAAGGTTTCATCATAGTCTATACCATGAATCTGCTGAAACCCTTTCGCGATGAGTCGTGCCTTATAGGTATGCACGATGCCATCCATGTCGGTTTTCTTCTTGAAAACCCACTTGCATCCAATGGTCTTAATACCATCGAACGAATCGACCAAAGCCCACACTTTTTTGTCGTACATGGATTGCATCTCACACTCCATGGCCTGGTGCCATTTCTCGGAATCGGAACTCGTCACAGCCTCTGAATACAACGTAGGCTCATCATGTTCTAACAACATGAGTTCGTCGTTTCCAGTCACAAGAAAATCGTATCTTGTAGGCTCTTGGTGAATTCTACTAGATCTCCGAGGTCCACTAGGAGGTGCTGTCTCAACAACTTGTGACATAGGTTGAACTGTTTCGACCTATTCACCCGGTTCTTCGACTATTTGTGGTTCTCGAACTTCTTCGAGACTATTCTACTCCCACTAACTAGGGGTGGGCAAAATAACCGAACCCGAATAACCGAACCGAACCCGACCGATAAATACCCGAACCGAACCGAACCGAATAAAATTAAATAACCGTTTGGTTATGATTTTTTAAAACCCGAAATAATCGAACCAACCGAACCGAACCGATTAAAAATTATTAACCGTTTGGTTATAAATTTTTATAAACCGAATTTACCAAACCCGAACCGAACCACCGAACCGAACCGATTAAAAATTATTAACCGTTTGGTTATAAATTTTTATAAACCGAATTTACCAAACCCGAACCGAACCGAAATGTTTATATATCTTCATTTATATATATTTATATACATATATGAATGTTTATATTCTTGATTTAATCATTGTTTTATTATATTTTAAATGCATTTTATCATTGTTTTTAAAGTTTATGTGATATAAACATTAGAAAAAAACGATCTTTATTTATTTAATAGTTTTATATCAAAATATAAATTTAGATATTATTATTTTATATGTTAAAATAATTATGATAATATTTTATA
>NW_010969648.1:320656-322793 GCF_000463585.1 Tarenaya hassleriana | reverse complement strand
GAACCGAATAAAATTAATTAACCGTTTGGTTATGAGTTTTAATAACCCGAAATAACCGTAATCGATTAACCCGTAACCGACTGTTCGCCCACCCCTACCACTAACTCTCTTTATTTGAATATTTTTAATTATAAATGAATTGATTTTTTAAATATTATAACCGAACCGAAACTAAACCGAATCGAACCGAACCAAATCTTTATTTGGTCATAATTTGGTTATAGTTTTAAATAGACAAAACCGAGCCGAACCGAACCGAAACCGAACCGAACCGAACCGAACCGAATAAAATTAATTCTTGTAGGCTCTTGGCGAATTCTACCAGATCTCCGAGGTTCACTAGGAGGTGCTGTCTCAACAACTCGTGATACAGGTTGGACTGTTTCGACCTGTTCGTTCGGTTCTTCGACTATTTGTGGTTCTCGAACTTCTTCGAGATCTATTCTACTCCCACTGCGTCTCTTGGAGACGAACTCTCTCTCCAAGAAAGATCCATTCCGAGCAACAAACACTTTGTTCTCAGATGGGTTGTAGAACCAATACCCATTAGTTTCCTTAGGGTAACCCACAAATATGCATTTATCAGACTTGGCGGATAGCTTATCAGAAGCAAGATGTTTCACGTAAACGTCACATCCCCAATCTTCATGAATGCTAACCTGGGACGCTTCCCAGTCCATATCTCATATGGTGTCTTCTGAACCGACTTTGTTGGACAGTTGTTCAATATAAGCGCTGTCGTTTCCAAGGCGTAACCCCAGAAGGATTTAGGAAGATCGACCTGACTCATCATAGACCGTACCATATCTAATAGGGTCCGGTTCCTCCTCTCAGACACGCCATTCCACTGTGGCATTCCAGGTGGAGTCAGCTGTGAGACAATCCCACAATCTGCCAGATAATCAGTAAACTCTTGGCTCATATACTCGCCACCTCGATCAGATCGAAGCAACTTGATCGTCTTGCCAAGTTGGTTCTGCACCTCATTTATGAAAATCTTGAACAATTCAAGTGTTTCAGACTTATGTCTCATCAAGTAGACATAACCGTACCTACTGAAATCATCAGTGAACGTAACGAAATACATCACTATGTATGAGTTCTAGCGGGCGAGCTCATAGGACCGCATACATCACTATGTATAATTAGGAAGATCGACCTGACTCATCATGGACCGTACCATATCCAATAAGGTTCGGTTCCTCCTCTCGGAAACGCCATTCCATTGTGGCGTTCCAGGTGGAGTCAGCTGTGAGACAATTCCACAATCTGCCAGATAGTCAGTGAACTCTTGGCTCATATACTCGCCACCTCGATCAGATCGAAGCAACTTGATCGTCTTGCCAAGTTGGTTCTGCACCTCATTTATGAAAATCTTGAACAATTCAAGTGTTTCAGACTTATGTCTCATCAAGTAGACATAACCGTACCTACTGAAATCATCAGTAAACGTAACGAAATACAGATAACCTCCTCTAGCGGGCGAGCTCATAGGACCGCATACATCACTATGTATAAGTTCTAGCAACTCTGTAGCCCGTTCTCCTTTTCTAGAAAAAGGAGATTTTGTCATCTTGCCTATCAAACAAGAATCACATGTTTCAATTGAATCATAATCAAAAGAATCAAGAAGTCCATCAGAATGAAGCTTCGCAATGGGTTTCTCGTTGATGTGGCCAAGTCGACAATGCCAGAGATAGGTCAGATTTAAGCCGTTCGGCTTAAACCGCTTAGTACTAACGTTATAGATCGACCTGTATCTAGATGGTTCATCTTCCAAACATAAAGGCCATTGAACTGGTAACCCTTAACATAGAATAAATCGCCTCTATAAATGGACAGACATTTGTTCTCAATAACAAATCTGAAACCATCCGAGTCTAAACATGAAATCGATATGATATTTCTGCTGATGGCAGGTACAAAATAACAATCATGCAACTCCAATACAAGGCCAGAAGGTAAAGTCAGATCGTAAGTCCCGACAATCAATGCAACAACTTTTTTCTCCATTCCCGACGCGGAGATCTACTTCTCCCTTCGCCAATTGTCTACTTCCTCGAAGTCCTTACACATTTCCACAAATGTGTGAGGCACATACGGTATCTAATACCCATGATGTAGAAGTAAACAAGTT
>NW_010969648.1:312227-320485 GCF_000463585.1 Tarenaya hassleriana | reverse complement strand
GGCTTAGGCTTAGTGACAACACTTGTCAATTTCCTTTTGCCCTTACCTTTGGAACGCTTCCTCTTGCTGGAACTCTTTCCAACAACTACCATATCATTCTTCCCTTGGCTCCCAGCTTTCTCTTGGAATGAACATTCAACTGATCAACCATCAAAGAATTGATCCAGAAGCCTTGGTCAGAGGCTTATCCTTCATAAGGATAGATCGCATGGTGAGATAAAACAGATTCCTGCAACAGATATGTTCTACAGAAAAGGACAAACAAACATACAGAAAATATGCAAATCGCTTAGTACACATACTAACACAGACAATAGATGCAATATGACAGGCTCCCACTAAGAAAAACACCCTCAATGAGTTTCTAAGTGAGCTAGGATCCATATTTCACATGCTTTTGAGTCAGCTAGGGCATGACGCTCAAAACCATGCTATTTAGATAGACAACACATTGTCAATCACATCCTATGTGATTCCTGGATGAGTATGGGATAGTGATACGTTACCACCGCATGTTCCTCATCCCATCCTTACCATCAGGTCCAAGTCCGACTTGATAACCCAATTCAAGCTCAACCATATTTGAGCTATGAGAATCACGATTTCTCCATACTGCCTCACCAAGATAGTCAGGTACGCTCAGCTAGGGCATGACCCGTAACCATGACGATCGAGGCCTTGACAGCTGCTCTACTAATGGGCGGTAATAGCTTGAGATTAAACATGATGCTTCGTTTGACTTGAACACCAGGATACCTTGACTGAATTCAAGTCATTCCAGTCAAGCTGTTCTGGTCAACTCAGTTGAACTACTCTTAGTTCGACTGAGTCGTCTATGTGTAGAAACCCTTGGCCAAACAACAATTGTTTGCCTTAGACTCGGTACCAGAACCCTCTCAAGATCCTAATTCAGATATTTCATTCGAGACAACGATTGCATAATCAAAATTCTGAATTCTGGATTGTCATTGAGCTTGGTCTTATGTGAGGCTTTGATTCCAATTCTGATAATCGATCCGACACACCGATTGTTCGATCAAAAACCTGAATTTTGGAATCCGGATTATCTGAGGTCCAGACTGTGGACCGATCGGTCTGACCAGTTCAGACTGTTCTAACCCGTTCTGAGTCGTTCGGTCTTGGTCCGAGATCCAGACCGGTAGGTCCAACCTTTGGACCGATTGGTCCAAACCTGTTCAGACCGAACAGACTGATCAATGGTCTCCGAGTCCTAGACCGGTCTCCAACTATTAGACCGATCGGTCCATCTTCTCGGACCTAGATCAGACCGACCTAGAAGACCGATCATTCAACCAGCCCCAGACCGTCGGTCCCAAGACCAGACCGGTCGGTCTGTCGAACGTGATCCGACTCATCCTTTTGTGGTCAGAGATCCAGACCGGTCGGTCCAACCCTTGGACCGGTCGGTCTGACCTAATTTGACGTAAAAGGAACAACTACCGCCACATCTCTGGACCGATCGGTCTACGCGACGGACAGACCTCGGATCTCGGTTTCGGGTCCCGAAAACTAAGGTTTTCACCCCTGTTTCGACGCACCGTCAAGCCTCCCAAAAACCCTCGCTCATCCATGCATCATTCAACAATCAAAATCATCAAACACGTATAGATCTCATGTTTACATGCATTCTAACAATTAAAATCATGAAAATATGCAAAGATCTATTATTTACATGCACTTTAACAATTAAAATCATGCAAACATTCAAAGATCCATTGTTTACATGCACTTTAACAATTAAAATCATGCAAACAAGCAACAGACACGACGATATACAACCAACCAAGCTCTGATACCATGGTTGGGTTATCTACGGATTCCTAGCATGCGATCTCATCGATATAGGGTTTGGTTTCTAGGTTTCATGCAGCGGAAGAAAAAGATCTAAACCTAGCCAAACGTCACACAAAACCAATTGTGCAATAACCCGAAAAAACGTATATATCACCGTGGGATTCGAGTACTTACCTCGTTCTATCAAGATCAGGAAGTATCAATCGATCCAGGGTCTGTTTTAATCACCAAGAGCTGAAAATACAACTCTTCCACACGTATCCACACCGGCGGGAAGGATTCCAACACTTTGGATCGTATCTGCTAGGATTTATGAAGAGAAAACGACGTCCTTGACTTGGAATCGATATTTCGGGGTTTAGAACTCAAGAGAAAGCTTGTCAAAGGCTCTAGGAAGTGTCTAGGACGTCGTAGGTTGATTACCTAGGGTTTTTGGGCGGCTCCCATGATTAATAGGATTGCCTAAAACCCTAATTATGCGAAAAAGAAAATTTTTCCCGAAAGTCGGACCGTCCGGTCTAGGTCTAGACCAGACGGTCTGACCCCTATGGAACGGACGATCCATCTCCATCAGAACAGACGGACTGGCATGGCTAGACCGACCGGTCCAGGTCTGGACCGGACGGTGCAGCCATCTGGAACTCTTTCAGCTCATTCCGCCGTTCTTTTTCGCATCGTGCTCTTCACATGTGGTCCATCCCTAATGGTGTGTGATCCTATAGGCCATTCGAAGTGGTAGTGGCTTCAGAAACCCTTTTCTGAACCACAAGTCATGGTTAACCTCTAGCAAGACGTTATGACCACATACTTTGAATAGAGTTAGAGGTGATCTAACAAAGCCAACAATAGCTCAAGTTCTGATCATTTGTCTCACGATGTCATATGTTGTAAAAGGGCATGGTATGAGCCGCCCTTCAAGTTCAACCGCTTACTCGTCTTGGCAAATCGACTTACAAATAGATGTAACTTCATCTATAGCGTGGCCACGCATTTTCACAGTCCGATTTCCACGAGGGGCCCAGCGACATCTCTCCTGCTAAGGAGGTGACAAGTCTCGTATTGCATGTCTACTATCTACATATGATTCGTGAACGTATCTGAGCAACGCCATTATGATCATCCGGTTAAAGACGACGTTTGACGCAGTCAAGACACGCCACTCCTCATATCAGATACTCTAGACATCTCAGGTCTGAGGATCCAAGAACGAACCGTTGTATGAGATTCAAGTCATGACTCATGTCCATATGACAATCTCATGCGGATCATCCAGTCACTCGTTCCAATTGAGTACCCATGATTGGGATCTGCATCCAATGCATATGATCACCATCATCAATCACACATCATGCTGGTCTTAATTCATCATTGTTCCCACAATGACAACTGACCAGGGAGTTTAGAATCATCTGCAATGATTCAAGGATATCTACCGAGATATAACAAACATGCCAATCATATAACGGGAAAGGTAATGCATTCATAAACCAATGAATCAATACATAGTCAAAATGTCATATCACAGATCATCGTAGAGAATTACAACCAACAATTACCCGAGGACTATAACCAATTCGTGATGCAGTACTATATGCACGAGATAACTAAGAGCTTAGCCGAACTGCATGGGATGCTAAAATCGACCGAGCAGGATATCTTGGTCCCTAAGACTGTGCTTGCTGTTGAGAAAAACTCGAGCAAGAAGTGGCGAGGTAAAGCGAAAAAGAAAGCGACGAAGAAGGCAAAAGTTGCCTCTACGTCTAAGCCTAATCCTGATAAGGGTGTCTGTCATTACTGCGGAGTGTCTGGACACTGGAAGCGTAATTGTCACCTTTACTTGGAGGATCTGAAGGACAAGAAGCTTGATAAAGCTTTTGCCTCAGGTATTCATGTTATAGAAGCTAACATCTGCACTACATTTTCGTGGGTATTAGATACCGGAAATGCCTCACACATTTGTGGAAATGTGCAGGGACTATGAAGAAGTAGATGCTAGCAAAGGGAGAAGTGGATCTACGCATCGGAAATGGACCAAGAGTTGATGCATTATGTGTTGGCGTTTATGATTTGCATCTTCCTTCTGGACTTGTTTTAGAATTAAGTAATTGTTACTATGTGTCTGATTAGCACGTCTGGATTTCACGTCTGGATTTGGATGGTTTTCGATTTGTGATTGAGAACTCGAGTTTGATGATTTATCGAGACAGTATTTACTATGGTAATGGTTATCTTGTGAATGATTTATACGTCTTGAATGATCAGCCTTCGAACTCGACATCATCCATCTATAACGTGAGTGCTAAACGGTTTAAGCCGGACGACTTAAACCTGACCTTCATCTGGCATTGTCGTCTAGGCCATATAAACGAGAAGCGTATTCAGAAGCTTCATCATGAAGGTCTTCTGGACTCATTTGATTTTGAGTCTCTTAAGTCCTGCGAGTCTTGTTTGATGGGCAAGATGACTGTTGGTTGTGATGCTCTAGGATGATCCGTGATATGACACTTTGACTTTGTATTGATTCATTGGTTCATGAATGCATTACTCTTCCCGTTATATGATTGACATGTTTGTTATATTTCGGTATCCTTGAATCATTAGAGAATGATTCTAAACACCCTGGTCAGTTATCATTGTGGAAACAATGATGAATTAAGACTAGCATGAGATGTGATCGATGCATTGGATGCATATCACAATCATGGGTACTCGTTGTGAACGAGTGACTGGTTGACCCGCATGAGATTGTCACATGGACAGAGTCATGACTTGAATCTCATACAGCGGTTCGTTCTTGGATCCTCAGACCTGAGATGTCTAGAGTATCTGATATGAGGAGTGGCGTGTCTTGACTGCGTCAAACGTCGTCTTTAACCGGATGATTATAACGGCGTTGATCAGATACGTTCACGAATCATATGGAGATAATAGACATGCAATATGGGACTTATCACCTCCTCAATAGGAGAGATATCGCTGGGCCCTCTCGTGGAAGTCGGACTATGAAAACGCGTGGCCACGCTATAGATGAAGTTGCATCTATTTTATTAGTCGATTTGCCAAGACGAGAAAGCATGAGATTGTCACATGGACCGAGTCATGACTTGAATCTCATACAGCGGTTCGTTCTTGGATCCTCAGACCTGAGATGTCTAGAGTATCTGATATGAGGAGTGGCGTGTCTTGACTGCGTCAAACGTCGTCTTTAACCGGATGATTATAACGGCGTTGATCAGATACGTTCACGAATCATATGGAGATAATAGACATGCAATATGGGACTTATCACCTCCTCAATAGGAGAGATATCGCTGGGCCCTCTCGTGGAAGTCGGACTATGAAAATGCGTGGCCACGCTATAGATGAAGTTGCATCTATTTTATTAGTTGATTTGCCAAGACGAGAAAGCGGTTGAACTTGAAGGGTGGCTCAAACCATGCCCTTGTTCAACATATGATATCATGAGATAAAGGATCAGAACTCGAGCTGTTACTGCCATTGTTAGATCACCTCTAACTCAATTCAACGTGGGTAGTCATGGCGTCTTGCTAGAGGCTAACCATGACTTGTAGATCGGGAATGGTTCTCGAGGCTGCTGCCACTGCGAATGGGCCTACAGGGTCACACACAATTAGGGATGGACTTATATGTGAAGTATCGGAAAGGAAGACTTGGATTTGGTCGAAAAACGGTTTTCGGATCAAATCAGAGTATCGGGACGGTTTTAGCCTTCTGACTCGGACCGAGTCAGTATTTGACTCGGACCGAGTTAGTTCCATGCGAGTCGAAGCCCAGAAAACGTTTTGGGCTTGGCTGATGTTTTGACTCGGTCGAGTCAAAGTTTTGACTCGGACCGAGTCAATACTAAATGGGTCGGGTCAAGAGTTGACAATGGGCTTGGGCTGATTCGTTCTGACTCGGACCGAGTCAATACTCGGAAAAAGTCACTTTTCCACAAGGATTAGGGTTCCTATCTTATAAAAGGGGTATTGGACGCCGTCCTCAACCTAAGACAAACTTTAGGAACCCTAAGACAGATCTAGAACACAAGAAAATCGTTTCTTTTGAGGTTCTAGTTCTAGGGATTCGATCCCAAGTCTTGGAAACCCTATTCACTTCACAGATCCTAGCAGATCAGTTCCAAAAGCTTTTGGAATCCTTCCCGTCGGTGTGGATACGTGTAGAGGAAAGAGGTAAGTATTCGATTCCTACGGTGATATACACGATTAAACGGGATTTTACGGATGATTTTGGTTGCGTGTGACGTTTGACTAGGTTTAGATTATTCTTCCGCTGCATGAAACCTAGTAAACCAAACCCTAGATCGATATGATCGTATGCTAGGAATCCGTAGCGTAACCCAACAGTGGTATCAGAGCCTGGTTCTCTGTATATCGTCGTGCTTGTTGCTTGCCTATATGAATTTTAATGGTTAAAATTGCATGATAGGCTTGATCTATGCATATTTAATGATGTTATGATTGTTATTTGATGCATGGATGAGTTTGGGGTCGAAGACGGCTTGATGGGGCATCAAATTAGGGTGAAAACCTAGATTTCGTGGCCTGAAAGTGTCTCCCAGAGTTTTGACTCGGACAGAGTCAGAGTTTTGACTCGACAGAGTCAGAACGAGAGAAACTCAGAGTTTTGACTCGGACAGAGTCAGAGTTTTGACTCGACCGAGTCAGAACGACAGAGTCAAATCAGAGTTTTGACTCGGGCAGAGTCAAGTGTTGACTCGACAGAGTCAAGTGTTGACTCGACAGAGTCAGAACGAATCAAAATCGAACAGACTTGATCTCAGAGGCTTTTTACAGAGTCAGAACGAATCAAAATCGAACAGACTTGATCTCAGAGGCTTCTGACTCGGACCGAGTCAAGTGTTGACTCGGATCGAGTCAGTACAGAAGGTTGTCTTGTTCGTCATGTTTTGGTTCGGACTGATTTGGGGAGATTTCGGCTTCTGACTCGGACCGAGTCAAGTATTGACTCGGACCGAGTCAGTTCGTCAGACTTTGTTAGATGCAATTGTTGCATCATTTCAAGTGTCTAAGCCGAGATTCTGATTCTACCGATATGATCGGAACAGCTTGATTGAACTGACTTGAATTCAGTCAAGATTTCATTGTGTTCAAGTCACATATACCTCATGAAATCTCAAGCTATTACCGCCCATTAGTAGAGCAACTGTCAAGGCATCGATCGTCATGGTTACGGGTCATGCCCTAGCTGAGCGTGCCTGATTATCTTGGTGAGGCAGTATGGAGAAATCGTGATTCTCATAGCTCAAATATGGTTGAACTTGAATTGGGTTATCAAGTCGGACGTGGACCTAATGGTAAGGATGGGATGAGGAACATGCAGTGATAGCGTATCACTATCCCATACTCATCTAGGAATCACATAGGATGTGATTGACAATGTGTTGTCTACCTAAATAGCATGTTTTTGAGCGTCATGCCCTAGCTGACTCAAAAGCATGTGAAATATGGATCCTAGCTCACTTAGAAACTCATTGAAGGTGTTTTTCTTAGTGGGAGCCTGTCATATTGCATCTATTGTCTGTGTTAGTATGTGTACTAAACGGCTTGCATATTTTCTGTCTGTTTGTCTGTCTTTTTCTGTAGAACTCATTGAAGGTGTTTTTCTCACCATGCGATCTATCCTTATGAAGGATAAGCCTCTGACCACGGCTTCTAGATCGATCATTGATGCTTATTGGAAGCATGAGGATGATGATCTGGACGTGTCCAGCTTGATGCTTGGAAAGATGACTTCGGAATTGCGTAAGCAATTAGAGGACATGGACAATTCATTGATAGTTGATCAGTTGAATGTGTCAATCCAAGAGAAAGCTGGGAGCCGAGGGAAGAATGATATGGTAGTTGTTGGAAAGAGTTCCACCAAAAGAAAACGTTCCAAGGGCAAAGGCAAGAGGAAAGTGGCAAGCGTTGTCATTGAACCTAAGCCTGAGTCCAAGAAGGAAGAGTGTTATTTCTGTCATGCCATCGGGCATTGGTATAGAAATTGCAGACTCTACCTGGAAGATCAGAGGAAGAAGAAGCTTACAGAAGCTTCGACTTCTGGTATCTTCGTTATAGAGGCGAACTTGTTTACTTCTACATCATGGGTATTAGATACCGGATGTGCCTCACACATTTGTGGAAATGTGCAAGGACTTCGAGGAAGTAGACAATTGGCGAAGGGAGAAGTAGATCTCCGCGTCGGAAATGGAGCAAGAGTTGCTGCATTAACCGTCGGGACTTAAGAGAGTTCGTCTCCAAGAGAGTTAGTGGGAGTAGAATAGATCTCGAAGAAGTTCGAGAACCACAAATAGTCGAAGAACCGAGTGATCAGGTTGAAACAGTTCAACCTGTATCACAAGTTGTTGAGACAGCACCTCCTAGTGAACCTCGGAGATCTGGTAGAATTCGCCAAGAGCC
>NW_010969648.1:310833-311251 GCF_000463585.1 Tarenaya hassleriana | reverse complement strand
TTTTCGAGTCCAATCATCTTCGAAACCTGTAACTCTGCAAAACTAGAGCACAACCGGGTTTTGTATCCTAACACGCCTAGAATGTACATGAATGAATGTGATTGTCCCGTAAAACCTAGACAAACTCTTATCAAAATATAAAGAAGAATAGAAGTTATCAAATCCCCCCAGACTTAAACCTTTGCTCGTCCTCGAGTAAAGAACGAAGGAATAAAATCTGCAAAACAGGGAGTGACGAACATCAAATAGCATCATCGTGAGACTCAAAAGCAAAATATCCATCCAATACTAGTTTCCCGAGAATCGTACCCAAACCGGTCTACTATGATCTTCCTACCAAAGACTAATCTACCTAGCCATGGGATTTTTATTGCTACCTAGAACCCATTAGAATCTCTACAACTCACCAAGTCTATTT
>NW_010969648.1:309193-309858 GCF_000463585.1 Tarenaya hassleriana | reverse complement strand
CAACAATTGGGAGGATATCCGGGAGCTTACGCGAGCACTGAAGAAGGATCGGACGAAATTGGAGTTTTACAGAAGCTTGATCCGGACCGAATCCACCTGGAATCGGACCGGATCCAAAGTGCCTCCGAAGATGGATTTTTACAGAAGGTCAATCCGGACCGATTCCACCTGGATTCGGACCGGATCCAAATTGAAGACAAATTGGAAACGGACCGATTCCACCTGGAATCGGACCGGATCCAGTCTCTGAGCAAATCGGACATTTTTCACATCGACGTATCTGATTCTTCTACGAACGTCTCTGAACCCTCCACGATGATTATTAAAGATGTTCAAGAGACCAGAGAGCCACCACCTAGCATGGGGACGCTGAATAAAGCGGATTGGAGTCTAGAGAATGACCCGAAGGTCAAATTGAAGCCCTTACCTCAAAGGCTTAGGACAAAGGAACACATAGGACCATCATTGGAGAGAGGTACGTATCCTGCTCATAATCCTATATCTGTTTTTGAACCTTCTATTACAGGTTGTCGAGCAGGAGCAATGAGCAAGAGAGGATCGAAACGAGCAAAATCATCGCTCAAATGTCCACAGGATCCACCTCCTTCACAAGTTTGGAAACCCAAGGAGGATAGAAGGCTCAAGCATCCACGAGGTCCAAAAGA
>NW_010969648.1:305463-306999 GCF_000463585.1 Tarenaya hassleriana | reverse complement strand
GCATTCAATGCTCCGCTCGGATTTCCGTAGGAGAAACCGGGATGATTCTTGGGCGCATTCGGGTTGTAGAGATTAGAAGGATTCTGGTACTGATTCCTTCCAATGTAGTTGATGTCCTCAACCGGTTCTTCCTCTGATGTGGCCTGATCAACCAGAAACATGCCAGGCTGGACTTTCTGCGGGTTAGACGTATTCTTGAGTCCCATGTGCTGCTTGATTGCCGATAGATCTGACATGACTGCCTTTAAAGCAGCAGACTCGCCCAAATCTACTCGTCCAGTAGAGCGTCTGATGCTGTCTCCTGACATCCCTCTTGCTTTGGCCATCTTGGCGATCTGCATCTCTAGGGTGTCAAAGGGGATATCGTATACACTCCCTCCGCAAGCTGCATCCATCCATGCTCTAGTATCATCTCTTAGCCCGTGGATGAATGTGGAAAGCAGCAGCCGCTTATCCATGCCGTGGTGTGGACAAAGGCGTTGGTAGCCTTTGAATCTCTCCCATGCGTCATACAGACTCTCGTCACTCTCTTGAGTGAAGCTGTGTATGGCTCTCTGTGCAGCCCGGGTCTTCTCTGGGGAGTAGTATTTCGCCATGAACTGCTCCTCTAGCTCCTCCCATGTCGTGATTGAGTTCGGCTCAAGAGTGTAGAGCCAATCTCTTGCCCGGTCCATCAGTGAAAAAGGAAAGGCCTCCAAATATACATCCTCGATGGTCATTCCTCGTGCCTTCCTAACTGATCTGCACAACATCTTGAACTGAGTCAAGTGAGCAATAGGATCCTCTGTAGGCCGCCCTCTGAAACTCGCCTGACTGAACATCGTGATGCACTGTGGGGACGGACGGTTGATGCATGATAGGAGTTGGGTGTGCTTCGGTGCAATGTAGGAACCCAAAGTCTCCTCTACAACGTATGTAGCTTCGCCCTCGGTATGTTGATCGTAGAGCGGGTTCATGTGCTCGATCGGTGCAATGTAGGAACCCAAAGTCTCCTCTACAACGTATGTAGCTTCGCCCTCGGTATGTTGATCGTAGAGCGGGTTCATGTGCTCGAGGTTTTCGTGATGCTCCTCATCATGAACCTCACGCTCTTGTTGATGGTCGTGCGAACTGCTTGACCTTGACATACCTCCTCTTCTCTGCTGATTTCGGATGTCTCTCAAAGTACGCTCAATCTCCGGATCGTAGACTAGGTCTTCTCTCCGAGTAGAGCTCCTTGTCATGCACTAGAACCCTGCAAATCGCAAAGAAAAAGAAGAACTCGAAACCAAGTGAATCCGCAAAAACCAAAGAAAGAGAAAAAAAAAAGAAAAAGAAAAAGAAAAAAAGAAAAAAAAACAAGAAGAAAAAGAAAAAGAAAACGAGCTAAGATCTAGAATCAATAAAGACCTAGAAATAGGCTAACCAGTCCCCGGCAACGGCGCCAAAAACTTGATACGTGTGTATCGAGTCTAGAATTTATACCCGATTCACAACTCACCGCAAGGATACGGATCGTCGTAACACGGGGTCGAACACGAGGACCGGTTGCTAAAT
>NW_010969648.1:300973-304504 GCF_000463585.1 Tarenaya hassleriana | reverse complement strand
CTCTGTAGAGAAAGTTATTGATGTCGCAACATGAGTATCTCATCCGAACTTCTCCTTTAACGCTCCAAATGGCTCCTTTTCGAGTCCAATCATCTTCGAAACCTGTAACTCTGCAAAACTAGAGCACAACCGGGTTTTGTATCCTAACACGCCTAGAATGTCCATGAATGAATGTGATTGTCCCGTAAAACCTAGACAAACTCTTATCAAAATATAAAGAAGAATAGAAGTTATCAAACATTATATCGATTTCATGTTTAGACTCGGATGGTTTCAGATTTGTTATTGAGAACAAATGTCTGTCCATTTATAGAGGCAATTTATTCTTATAGAGGCGATTTATTCTATGGTAAGGGTTACCAGTTTAATGGCCTTTATGTTTTGGAAGATGAACCATCTAGATATAGGTCGATCTATAACGTTAGTACCAAGCGGTTTAAGCCGAACGACTTAAACCCGACCTATCACTGGAATTGTCGACTTGGCCACATCAACGAGAAACGCATAGCGAAGCTTCATTCTGATGGACTTCTTGATTCTTTTGATTATGAATCAATCGAATCATGCGATTCCTGTTTGATGGGCAAGATGACAAAATCTCCTTTTACTAGAAAAGGAGAACGGGCTACGGAGTTGCTATAACTCATACATAGTGATGTGTGCGGTCCTATGAGCTCGCCCGCTAGAGGGGGTTATCTGTATTTCGTTACGTTTACTGATGATTTCAGTAGGTACGGTTATGTCTACTTGATGAGACATAAGTCTGAAACGCTTGAATTGTTCAAGAATTTCAGAAGCGAGGTACAGAACCAACTTGGCAAGACGATCAAGTTGCTTCGATCTGATCGAGGTGGCGAGTATATGAGCCAAGAGTTCACTGACTATCTACCAGATTGTGGGATTGTCTCACAGCTGACTCCACCTAGAACGCCACAATGGAATGGCGTTTCCGAGAGGAGGAACCGAACCTTATTGGATATGGTACGGTCTATGATGAGTCAGGTCGATCTTCCTAAATCCTTCTGGGGATATGCTTTGGAAACGGCAGCGCTTATACTGAACAACTGTCCAACAAAGTCGGTTCAGAAGACTCCATATGAGATATGGACTGGGAAGCGTCCCAGGTTAGCATTCATGAAGATTTGGGGATGTGACGTTTACGTGAAACGTCTGGCTTCTGATAAGCTATCTGCCAAGTCTGATAAATGCATATTTGTGGGTTACCCTAAGGAAACTAAAGGGTACTGGTTCTACAACCCATCTGAGAACAAAGTGTTTGTTGCTCGGAATGGATCTTTCTTGGAGAGAGAGTTCGTCTCCAAGAGAGTTAGTGGGAGTAGAATAGATCTCGAAGAAGTTCGAGAACCACAAATAGTCGAAGAACCGAACGAACAGGTCGAAACAGTCCAACCTGTATCACGAGTTGTTGAGACAGCACCTCCTAGTGAACCTTGGAGATCTGGTAGAATTCGCCAAGAGCCTACAAGATATGGTTTTCTTGTGACTGGAAACGATGAACTCATGTTGTTAGAACATGACGAGCCTACGTCGTATTCAGAGGCTGTGGCGAGTTCCGATTCCGAGAAATGGCACCAGGCCATGGAGTCTGAGATGCAATCCATGTACGACAACAAAGTGTGGATTTTGGTCGACTCATTCGATGGTATTAAGACCATTGGATGTAAGTGGGTTTTCAAGAAGAAAACCGACATGGATGGCATCGTGCATACCTATAAGGCACGACTCGTCGCGAAAGGGTTTCGGCAGATTCATGGTATAGACTATGATGAAACCTTTTCACCAGTTGTGATGCTTAAATCCATACGGATTGTGCTGGCTATAGTTGCGTATTATGACTATGAGATATGGCATATGGACGTCAAGACCGCATTCCTTAACGGGAATTTGCTCGAGGATGTGTACATGACACAACCCGAGGGTTTTGTTGATCCTAAGAGTCCGAGGAAGGTGTGTAAGCTTTAGAGATCCATTTATGGACTGAAGCAGGCTTCGAGGAGCTGGAATCTTCGATTTGACGAGGCAGTCAAAATGTTTGGCTTCCTGCAAAACGAAGATGAGCCATGCGTTTACAAGAAGGTCAGTGGGAGCGCAGTGGTCTTCCTTGTGCTTTATGTAGATGATATATTGCTCATCGGAAATGACATTCCTACCTTGCAAGGAGTAAAATGTTGGCTAGGATCAGTCTTTTCGATGAAGGACTTAGGGGAAGCCGCCTATATTCTAGGAATCAAGATCTATAGAGATAGATCGAGAAGGCTTCTTGGTCTAAGTCAGAGTACATACTTTGACAAGGTCTTGAATCGGTTCAAGATGCAAGACTCGAAGAGGGGTGCCTTGCCAATGGGACATGACGTTGCTCTTAGCAAGACTCAGTGTCCAAAGACACAGGATGAGCAAGAGCGCATGAGTAGGATTCCATATGCCTCGGCAATTGGATCCATCATGTACGCCATGTTGTGTACTCGCCCAGATGTATCATATGCATTAAGCATGACTAGTAGATATCAGTCTACACCAGGTGAGGCTCACTGGATTGCGGTCAAGAAACCCCTTAAGTACTTGAGAAGGACTAAGGATTTGTTCTTGGTGTATGGCGGATTGGAAGACGAGCTCGCTATAAGTGGTTATACCGATGCTAGTTTCTAAACCGACAGAGATGACTTCAGATCGCAGCCAGGTTAAGTTTTCTGCCTAAACGGTGGGGTTATCAGTTGGAAGTGTTCCAAACAGTCAACCGTGGCAGATTCGACTATAGAAGCCGAGTACATAGCAGCATCGGATGCAGCTAAGGAAACTGTTTGGATCAGGAAATTCGTGGGAGACCTGGGCGTCGTTCCTAGCATTGCAGATCCCATTGAGTTGTATTGTGACAACAATGGTGCGATTGCGCAAGCTAAGGAACCCCGGTCACACCAGAGATCCAAACACGTACTCAGGCGATTTCACTTAAATCAGAGAAATCATTGACAGAGGAGACGTGAAAATAAGCAGAGTGTCGACAGATGATAATATTGCCGACCCATTGACGAAGCCTCTCCCTTCGTCAAAACATGATGGTCATGTTAGGGGTATGGGGATTAGATGGTTGTAGGATAGATCATAGAGCATAGTGGGAGATTGTTGGTTGTGATGCTCTAGGATGATCCGTGATATGACACTTTGACTTTGTATTGATTCATTGGTTCATGAATGCATTACTCTTCCCGTTATATGATTGACATGTTTGTTATATTTCGGTATCCTTGAATCATTAGAGAATGATTCTAAACACCCTGGTCAGTTATCATTGTGGGAACAATGATGAATTAAGACTAGCATGAGGTGTGATCGATGCATTGGATGCATATCACAATCATGGGTACTCATTGTGAACGAGTGACTGGTTGACCCGCATGGGATTGTCACATGGACAGAGTCATGACTTGAATTTCATACAGCGGTTCGTTCTTAGATCCTCAGACCTGAGATGTCTAGAGTATCTGATATGAGGAGTGGCGTGTCTTGACTGCG
>NW_010969648.1:296897-300414 GCF_000463585.1 Tarenaya hassleriana | reverse complement strand
TACTTGGAAAAAGTCTCTTTTCACAAGGATTAGGGTTTCTATCTTATAAGGAGGTGTTGGACGCCGTCCTAAGTAGAAGAAAGATTTACAGAACCCTAAGACAGATCTAGAACACAAGAAAATCGTTTCTTTTGAGGTTCTAGTTCTAGGGATTCGATCCCAAGTCTTGGAAACCCTATTCACTTCACAGATCCTAGCAGATCAGTTCCAAAAGCTTTTGGAATCCTTCCCGTCGGTGTGGATACGTGTAGAGGAGCTGTACTTTCAGCTCTTGGTGATTAAAACAGGCGCTGGATCGATTGCTACTTTCAGATCTTCAGGAAAGAGGTAAGTATTCGATTCCTACGGTGATATACACGATTAAACGGGGTTTTACGGATGATTTTGGTTGCGTGTGACGTTTGACTAGGTTTAGATTATTCTTCCGCTGCATGAAACCTAGTAAACCAAACCCTAGATCGATATGATCGCATGCTAGGAATCCGTAGCGTAACCCAACAATGACGAAACATCCTTTCAAGGGGAAAGGATAGAGAGCGACAGAGTTATTGGCTCTTATACATAGTGATGTATGCGGACCAATGAACTGTCCAGCTAGAGGAGGTTATCTGTATTTCGTTACGTTCACTGATTATTTCAGTAGATATGGTTATATCTATTTAATGAGACATAAGTCTGAAACACTTGAAATGTTCAAGGCTTTGAGAAACGAAGTACAGAACCAGCTTGGCAAGATGATCAAGACACTTCTATCTGATCGTGGTGGCGAGTATATGAGCCAAGAGTTCTCTGACTATCTGGTTGATTGTGGTATTGTATCACAATTAACTCCTCCTGGAACGCCACAGTGGAACGGCGTGTCTGAACGGAGGAACCGAACACTGTTAGACATGGTTCGGTCGATGATGAGTCAGACAGATCTTCCGAAGTCTTTTTGGGGCTATGCTTTAGAGACCGCTGCGTATCTGCTGAACAGGAGTCCAACGAAGTCGCCTGAAACGACGCCATATGAGATATGGACGGGGAAGCATCCCGCGTTGTCGTTTGTCAAAATTTGGGATTGCGACGCTTACGTGAAGCGTCAGATGACTTATAAGTTATCCTCCAAATCTGATAAGTGTTTATTTGTAGGCTACCCTAAGAAAACTAAGGGTTACTACTTCTACATTCCAGCAGAGAACAAGGTGTTCATTGCCAGGAATGCGACTTTCATGGAGCGATAGTTCTTTTCAAAAGAGTCAGTGAGAGTAGGATCGAACTTGAGGAAGTTCGAGAGCAGCATGTAGATGATGAGCCGAGTGAACAAGTTGAAGACATTCAACCTGTTTCATTGCCAGTTGAGACTCAACCTTTGATTAGTGAACCTTGGAGGTCAGGCAGGATTCGCCAAGAGCCTGTGAGATATGGATTTCTCGTGACTGGGAATGAGGAGCTCATGTTATTAGAACATGATGAGCCTTCCACACACCCAGAGACTATGGCGAGTCCCGACTCCGAGAAATGGCGCGAGGTTATGAAGTCCGAGATGCAATCCATGTCAGACAACCAAGTATGGACTCTGGTTGATGCATCTGAAGGGATTAAATCCATCGGATGCAAGTGAATCTTCAAGAAGAAGACCGACATGGATGGCAATGTGCACACGTACAAGGCACGACTTGTGGCGAAAGGATTCTGTCAAATTCATGGTATTGACTATGATGAGACCTTTTCGCCTGCAGTCATGTGAAGTCCATCAGGATCCTGCTTGCCATAGCCGCATATTACGACTATGAGATATGGTAAATGGATGTCAAGGCTGTGTTCTTTAACGGGAACTTGACCGAGGATGAGTACATGACACAACCCGAAGGTTTTGTCAATCCAAGGAACCCGAAGAAGGTGTGCAAGCTTCAAAGGTCCATCTATGGACTGAAGCAGGCTTCGAGAAGCTGGAACCTTCGTTTTGATGAGACAATCAAAAGGTTTGGTTTCTCACAAAACGAAGACGAGCCATGCGTTTACAAGAAGGTCAATGGGAGCACAGTAATATTTCTAGTGCTGTACGTGGATGACATTCTCCTAATAGGGAATGGCGTTTCTACCTTGTAATTGTTGGTTGTAATGCTCTATGATGATCTGTGATATGACATTTTGACTATGTATTGATGAATTGGTTTATGAATACATTACTTTCCCCGTTATATGATTGGCATGTTTGTTATATTTCGGTAGATACCTGATAACTCCTATTTTTCTCTATATTTTGATAAGAGGTTCTCCTAATAGGGAATGGCGTTTCTACCTTGTAATTGTTGGTTGTAATGCTCTATGATGATCTGTGATATGACATTTTGACTATGTATTGATGAATTGGTTTATGAATACATTACTTTCCCCGTTATATGATTGGCATGTTTGTTATATTTCGGTAGATACCTGATAACTCCTATTTTTCTCTATATTTTGATAAGAGGTTGTCTAGGTTTTACAGGATAATCACATGCATTCATAGACATTCTAGGCGTGTTAGGACACAAAAACCCGGTTGTGCTTTAATTTTGTTGATTACAGGTTTCAAAGATAATTGTACTCATGTTGCGACATCAATAACTTTCCCTACAGAAGTCCAAATCATGCGCGACTTATACCATTGGAAAGAGCACTTCAAGAGCTTCATATAGACACCAAAATCGCGTAAATCCGAGACCGGAGCAGAAAGATATGAGCGAAATCGTAAAGACCAGAAAAGTGTCAGTGCAGGGCCGGATCCAACTGGATCCGGTCCGAATCAAGACAGCTGAGCTCGAGCCCAGGAATCTGGATCCGGTCCGGATCCACCTGGAATCGGTCCGGATCCAGTCTAAAACCCTGTTTCGCGATTTTCAGCATCAGAATGGGAATAGGACTCTTGGGAGCCGCCCTAGGGTTATAAAAAAGCCCTAGCCACGTCCTAGAACAGCAGAGACCCTTAGAGAACACTTAGAGACAGATTTTTGGAGAGATTTTGGTGAGAGAAGAATAGAAGTTCACGGGATTTCGGGAAGAAGAAGGAAGATTCGATCGTGGAGACTACACATCTGCATGAGACTTTCTTTCCTCTCTTTTACCTCTTTCTTTATGAGCTTTTTGTTGTTTTCTATGAACCGTGAGTAGATCCACGGCTATGGGTTAGGGATTCGTATGTGTTTTGGGTATGTTTGAACCCTAACTTGGATTTCGACGTTATGCTTGTCGGTTTATCGATCTATGCTTTCTTTCTATTGGTGTTTGCTAATCATTTGGCCAATATTCTGAGATTCTGAATCACATAGAGATATGGGTTTAGTTTCGGATCGAGATTGATGAATGAATCGTATTATTCACATAGAGATATGGCTTAATCGATCTAGGGTTAATGATAGCGTTCTTTATGCACCTAGGGTTAACTTGAATAGATCGAGAGATTGACAAGTTATTCTAGGTAGTGAGTTAGTAGACCGAGAGGTGAATTCTCTATTCTTGTTGCTTGATGATTCCCAAATACAAGTACGATGTC
>NW_010969648.1:295536-296855 GCF_000463585.1 Tarenaya hassleriana | reverse complement strand
ATTAGGATTTAGACTTAGCTACCGGTCCTTGTGTTCGACCCCGTGTTACGACGATCCGTATCCTTGCGGTGAGTTGTGAATCGGGTTATATATTTTAGACTCGGTACACACGTATCAAGTTTTTGGCGCCGTTGCCGGGGATTGGTTAGCCTATTTCTAGGTCTTTATTGATTCTAGATCCTAGCTTGTTTTTCTTTTTCTTTTTCTTTTTCTTTCTTTGGTTTTTGCGGATTCACTTGGTTTCGAGTTCTTTTTCTTTGCGATTTGCAGGATTTTAGTGCATGACACGTAGCTCTACTCGGAGAGAAGACCTAGTCTACGATCCAGAGATTGAGCGTACCTTGAGAGATATCCGAAATCAGCAGAGAAGAGAAGCTATGTCGAGGTCAAGTAGTTCGCACGACCATGCGGTTCATGATGAGGAGCATCAAGAGAATCAAGAGCACATGAATCCGCTCTATGATCAGCAGACTGAGGGCGAAGCTACCTACGTTGCAGAGGAGACTTTGGGTTCTTACATTGCACCGAAGCACACCCAACTCCTATCATGCATCAACCGTCCGCCCATTGACAGTTTCGAGCTACCGCCACAGTGCATCACGATGTTCAGTCAGGTGAGTTTTAGAGGGCGGCCTACAGAAGATCCCATTGCTCACTTGACTCAGTTCAAGATGCTATGCAGATCAGTCAGAAAGGCACGAGGTATGACGATTGAAGATGTATACTTGGAGGCCTTTCCTTTTTCACTGATGGACCGGGCAAGAGATTGGCTCTACACTCTTGAGCCAAACTCGATTACGACATTGGCGGAGCTAGAGGAGCAATTCATGGCGAAATACTACTCCCCAGAGAAGACCCGAGCTGCACAGAGAGCCATACACAGCTTCACTCAGGAGAGTGATGAGAGTCTGTATGATGCATGGGAGAGATTCAAAGGCTATCAATGCCTTTGTCCACACCACGACATGGATAAGCGGCTGTTGCTTTCCACGTTCATCCACGGACTGAGAGACGATACTAGAGCATGGATGGATGCAGCTTGTGGAGGGAGTGTATACGACATTCCCTTTGACACCCTAGAGATGCAGATCGCCAAGATGGCCAAAGCAAGAGGGATGTCAGGAGACAACATCAGACGCTCGACCGGACAGGTAGATTTGGGCGAGTCTGCTGCTTTGAAGGCAGTCATGTCTGATTTATCAGCGATCAAGCAACATATGGGACTCAAGAATACGTCTATCCCGCAGAAAGTCCAGCCTGGTATGTTTCTGGTTGATCAGGCCACATCAGAGGAAGAACCGGTTGAGGACGTCAACTAC
>NW_010969648.1:295255-295463 GCF_000463585.1 Tarenaya hassleriana | reverse complement strand
TCTACAACCCGAATGCGCCTAGGAACCATCCTGGTTTCTCCTACGGAAACCCGAGCGGAGCATTGAATGTGCAGCAGCAAGGCGTTTCCAAAATCCCTCAGAATCCCCCGGGCTTCACTCAGTCATGTTTTCAGGGGCAGAATCAGGGATATGTGCAATAGAATCCAGGCTACGGGCAGCAGAATCAGGGTTACCGAGCTCCTCCACT
>NW_010969648.1:294330-294778 GCF_000463585.1 Tarenaya hassleriana | reverse complement strand
GCACGTTTCCTGGAAAGCCGGAACCAAATCCACGAGAGCACATCAACGCCATTGGGCTAAGGAGCAGAAAGAACTTGCCTGAGACGATCCCTACCACTGCTGTAGAGGAAGGGACGACATCCGAGTGCATATAGAGGAAGCCGAACCGCCTTATGTAGCGCCTCCACCTTATGTACCACCCGTTCCTTTCCCTTCTCGGTTGAAGAAGCATGTAGAGGATACACAGTTCTCGAGATTTGCTGATATGCTTCAGAAGCTGGAAATCACGATACCCTTTTACGAGGCTATGCTCCAGATACCTTCTTATGCGAAATTTCTGAAAGATATTCTGACCAAAAAGAGGGTGATCGGGAAAGAGACAGAAGCTCTGAGCACCGAAGTGAGTGCTGCGATTTTGCAGCATGAGTTACCACTGAAGAGATCAGACCCAGGTAGTTTCTCGATTCCT
>NW_010969648.1:292096-293404 GCF_000463585.1 Tarenaya hassleriana | reverse complement strand
CGAAATTGAAGTTCTACAGAAGCTGGATCCGGACCGATTCCACCTGGAAACGGACCGGATCCAAATACCTTCCGAAGTTGGATTTTTACAGAAGGTGGATCCGGACCGATTCCACCTGGAAACGGACCGGATCCAAATACAGGCTCGCGAGGACAAACTGGAAACGGACCGATTCCATCTGGAATCGGACCGGATCCAGTCTCTGAGCAAATCGGACGTTTTTCACATCGACATACCCGATTCTTCTATGAACGTCTTCGAACCCTCCATGACGACTATTAAAGACGTTCTAGAGCCTAGAGAGCCACCACTTCATACGGGGAAGCTGAATAAAGCTGATTGGAGTTTAGAGAACGCCCCGAAGGTAGAGATGAAGCTCTTACCCGAAGGGCTCAGGTATGTTTTCCTTGGACCTAACTCGACTTATCCGATTATAGTGAATGTTGCGTTGCTAGAACCCCAGGTAGAACAGTTGAGTGATTTGCTTAGACGTTATAGGGGTGTTCTTGGATATACTTTGGATGATATTAAGGGACTTAGCCCTTCGTTATGCATGCATCGTATTCACTTAGATGATGAGTCGAAATCCTCTGTTGAGCATCAGCGTAGATTGAATCCGACGATGAAAGAGGTAGTTAGGAAAGAGGTGATGAAACTGTTAGATGCGGGTATTATATACCCTATTTCGGATAGTACGTAGGTGAGTCCTGTGCAGCTTATACCCAAGAAGGGAGGCATGACTGTAATCCAGAACGAGAAGAACGAGCTTATTCCTACGCGGACGGTCACGGGATGGAGGATGTGCATCGACTATCGTAAGTTGAACTCCAACACCCGTAAAGATCATTTTCCTTTGCCTTTTATTGATCAGATGTTAGAGAGACTTGCACTCCACTCGTACTTTTGCTTTCTAGACGGTTACTCGGGATTCTTTCAGATCCCCATACACCCGAGCGACCAGGAGAAGACCACATTTACTTGTCCTTATGGCACGTTTGCTTATCGTCATATGCCCTTTGGATTATGTAATGCACCTGTCACTTTTCAGAGATGCATGACTGTTATATTTTCTGATGTGATTGAGGATATTATGGAGGTGTTCATGGACGATTTCTCTGTCCATGGACCCTCATTTGACGTTTGTTTGGCCAACTTGCATCGAGTTTTAGACAGGTGTGCAGCGGCCAACTTAGTCCTCAACTGGGAGAAGTGTCACTTCATGGTGCAAGAAGGGATTGTTTTAGGACATAAGGTGCCTTCTAGGGGGATCGAGGTAGACAGGGCGAAGATAGAGGTTATTGAGAAGCT
>NW_010969648.1:288072-291967 GCF_000463585.1 Tarenaya hassleriana | reverse complement strand
ACAGGCAGGATTTTATCGGCGGTTCATCAAGGACTTCTGCAAAATCTCTAGACCACTTACCGAGTTGTTGGCGAAAGATGTACCATTCCGGTTGACTGCAGAATGCTTGAGGGCCTTCCAGACTTTGAAGGCAGCTCTGATCTCACCACCGATTATACAGCCCCCCGATTGGACTCTACCGTTTGAGCTGATGTGCGATGCTAGCGATTATGCGGTTGGAGCAGTGCTGGGGCAGAAGAAGGATCACAAACACCACGCCATCTACTATGCAAGTCGGATTCTTGATGATGCGCAGGTAAATTACACTACTACTGAGAAAGAGTTACTTGCTGTGGTGTTTGCTTTTGAGAAGTTCAGGTCGTACTTGGTGGGACGGAAAGTGATCGTATACTCAGACCACGCGGCTTTGAAGTACTTGCTGACAAAGAAAGACGCCAAACCTCGACTGATTCGATGGATGCTACTCATACAAGAGTTTGACGTCGAGATTCGGGATCGCAAAGGCACGGAGAACACAGTTGCAAACCACCTTTCACGCCTTGCAATACCCGACCCTCTCCCAATCGATGATTCTCTGCGAGAGGAACAGATTATGGCAATCACTACCCGACAGACTACGTGAACTATCTGGTCTCCCGAATACTCCCGTCCGAGCTTAATTATAACGGAAGGAAGAAGTTCCTCCATGACATACGGGATTATTTTTGGGACGACCCGTTCTTGTTCAACCGTGGTACCGATGGGATGTTCCGACGATGCATTCCCGAGGAAGAAGTGCAATAGGTAATTTTCCATTGCCACTCTTCTGATTATGCAGGTCATATCGCCGTTTCGAAGACCACAGCGAAGATTCTACAAGCGAGATTCTATTGGCCTACGATGTTCAAGGATGTCCATAGGTATGTCGCATCATGTGATTCTTGCCAGCGCACAGGTAACATTTCTAGACGCTACGAGATGCCTCAGAATTTTATTCTAGAAGTGGAACCTTTTGATGTTTGGGGCATAGACTTTATGGGTCCTTCTCCATCGTCTTTAGGGAACGTGTACATCTTAGTTGCAACTGATTACGTGACTAAGTGGGTAGAGGTTTTGGCTAGCGCGAGGAATGATGCTAAGACTGTGGTTAGGCTATTTAGACAGATTATTTTTCCACGTTTTGGTGTTCCTCGTGTTGTGATTAGCGATGGTGGCACACATTTTGTCAACCGGATCATCGAGACACTACTGAAGAAATACGAAGTTCATCACCGGATTGCTACTCCGTATCATCCTCAGACTAGTGGACAGGTGGAGATTTCTAACCGGGAGATCAAGTCCATTCTGGAGAAAACCGTCGCTAAATCACGCAAGGATTGGTCACAGAAGCTAGACGATGCGGTATGGGCTTACCGAACGGCCTTCAAAACGCGGATTGGTATGACACCGTTCCAATTAGTCTACGGAAAAGCATGTCATCTACCGGTTGAGCTCGAGCACAAAGTTTATTGGGTAATCAAGGCGCTCAACTATGACATGAAGTCCGCTGCAGAGAAACGCGTACTCCAGTTACACCATCTTGAGGAGATCAGACTTGACGCATACGAGAACGCGAAGATTTACAAGGAGAGAACGAAGAAATGGCACGATCGACACATTATTCAGCGATCATTCCACTCAGGTGATCTTGTCCTTCTCTTTAACTCTCGTTTGCGATTATTTCTAGGAAAACTGAAGTCCAGTGGTCCGGCCCATTCAAGATCCATCGAGTTTTCGACCACGGAGCGGTGGAACTATACGACAGCAAGGGTAGCACGTTCAAGGTAAATGCGCAGCGTCTGAAGCTGTATAACCCGGCTGATCCTATAGGCGAGAGAGGCGTTCTCCCTCTCGAAGTGCCACCACCAGCCTGAGCTCACACACGGTCTAGCTATCGACCATGAAGAAGCGCTTCTCGGGAGGCAACCCGAGGTCTTTGTATAGTTTTAGGAGTTTTGGACTTTTGGACCCTTTTAGTTGCATTAGACATGAGGTTTTTGGATTTGGGGAGCCTACGTGGTGTTTTCCCCGGTGTGTAGACATCTAGATCACGAGTTGCAGGTCATTCGGCGAAAATTGGGATTGAAGGTGAAGTTTCACAGACACCGGATCCGGACCGATTCCACCTGGAAACGGACCGGATCCACTTCAGACACGGGCCAGGTAAGTTCATCTAGATCCGGACCGATTCCACCTGGAAAGGGACCGGATCCAAATTCGCGACTCTATTTAAGAGGGCCGAACTCAGCTCTCTCTCTCACTTAGGTTTTCTCTCTCGATTCGGCCCTCCCATTCTCACCTCTTCCTCTCTCCGATTCCACATATACGACGCCCAGGTATGCTTCCCTACCTATTTCATGGCTCAAACATTGTTTTATTATTAGTAATTTTCGGATTTGGGTTGCTAGGGTTCATGAGAGGTTTAGGGAGATTTGATTGTGGAGATGTTTTCGTGGTTTTGGATAGGTATTATGGGCTGATTATGATGAGAATAGGTTAGATTCACATTGCTCATACATTTGGATGCTCGATTTTGGTCCGATTTTGCAGATTTGTTTCGGAGATTTTCGATCTGAGTTCGCAGAAACTGAACCCGACCGGATCCAGTTGGATCCGGACCGGATCGAGACGCAATTCTGGGCGGAGAAGACGAACCTGGATCTGGACCGATTCCACCTGGAAACGGACCGGATCCAACCTCTGAGCTCTTTGCGTGTTTTCACCGCGGTCTCGACCCGCTCACTCTTCTTGTCTTTGAGTTTCAGATGGCCACCAGGAAGACCGGGAACCGCCATAACCCGGACTACATCGATCATCTGCCGCTTTTAGAGGAATTCGAGACGGGCCAAAACACGATCACCGAGCTAAGCCCGTACACCCCCAGCGTTCCTGACCCGGACAACACACCACAATTTCTCCTACCAGCACCAGAGATGCAGGAGCGTGCTAGCGGTTTCTATCAAGTCATCCGGAGCACGAAATTCGCAAGCACGGAGATCCGTCAGCTCGGGCTCTACGACTCAGTGCGCGAGTTATGCGCAGGGATACAATGGGAGACCCTACTACACATGCGGGAAGACACATACCGCCAGCTGACCGCGGAGTTTCTTGGCTCACTCCGACTATTCATACCCCCGACTGGCGAGACACACCGAGCCTACATGGCTTTCTGGATAGCAGGCCAGGAGTACCACCTCACGATGGCACAGTTCGCCGACATCCTGGGCGTTCCGCGCGGAGTTACAGCAGCCCTACCCTCCATACATCCGGATCGGCTGAAGGCATTCTGGAGCGATATCGGGTCCAAGCGCTTCAAGTTCAGCATCCTCAAGTCCACATGGATCCGACATCCGACGGCCAGATACTTCCACATGCTCCTTGCCCATGTCGTCTTCGGCAAGACAGAGCCTGGAGGGCTTAACCAGACCGAGCTGCTCTTCATCAGGTACGCCTTATCCCCTATCTATGGTGGGGACGATTAGGGCATGGGACAGGTCGACTTAGCATCGCGGGTCGCCCTACACTTGCATCAGACAGCCCGCTCAGATTCAGGCGTCTATGTCCGATGCGGCGGCCTCGTCACCATGATTGCGCGAAGAGTCGGCGTGAACGTCGGACGTTATGAGCGTTCCCGCCTCAAGGGCGCCACAGTTCTTGACTTAGCTGCTCTACGCAGCAAATTTTCGTTGGAGACAATTCGGGGCAACCATCTCTGGTTGTACTACGACCAGCAGGGCACCAGCCAGCGTTTCACTTTGCCCAACATTCACCTGCCACCGATCTCCATTGACGGACTTCGATTCCAGTACTCTGCAGCACAGCAGGCTGGACTCGAGGAGGGCGCCTACGATGGCCCACCTGCACACCCATCTCCTCC
>NW_010969648.1:287016-288028 GCF_000463585.1 Tarenaya hassleriana | reverse complement strand
GCCGCCTCCACACGAGCTCCAGATGATTATGGCTACCCCTTCCAGCCTCAGGACGACTTCCAGAGGTTCATGTATCAGGCGATGCTTGACACGAGAGGCGCCTTAGACAAAGCCGTCTCAGATATGCGGAGCCATGTCAACTTAGAGATGATGACCATGTACACAGATGGTGCGGGACTTTTTCCCAACTCGTCGACCAGATGCAGGCACTCAGACTCCAGCATGACGCCCTATACGCAGAGTTCCATGGATTCCGCAGCCGGCTATTCCCCGACGGGCAGCCGTCGGCACCTATGGAGGACGACAGAGACGATGCACCGGCGGACGCTTAGCTCGCTGATCAGGTAGGCGTTTCCCCTTATCCGTTCTAGTAGTGATGTAGTAGGCCTTTCAGATGTATTATTGGGATTCGGATTTTGTATACTCTGGATTTTGTTTATCTATATGCGAGTCTCTATGTTATTTTTCGGGTAACGTTTGTTTTTCTATGAGCGTTCATACCGATACACGAGAGATGAGTATCATTTTCCGAGAGACGACGATTGGATAGATTCCGGTTCATAGAGTGCGTGAGAGCTCTTGCGTTTGACGTGAGTTAACTTCATTGCGAGCGAACGAATTCCGCAGAGCTAAGTTTCTCTACCCCTCTTATTGGTTATTTTCATATGTCGTTTTCGATTCTACTTCTTCGGGCGAGAGTCTACACCGTGGACGGTGTATGGTTCTAGTCTGGGGGGGTGGATAGATCCTTCACACGTTCAGGCCTATCTATTTAGCATTGCATTTAGTTTAGGTGCATTTTATCATGGCATATAGACTTAGGAAAATTTTTCACTTTTGCATACCACTTTGCATTAGCTGCATTCACGTTTTCTTTTTCTTTTTTCCATATAGATGATTTTTGTTAGGTTTGCATGATTGCATATGACATATAGATATAGGTTCATATAGGTTCACGTGCATACCTCGGACACCCGTTTTGAACATCATTTGGAAGATTTGTGGGATGATA
>NW_010969648.1:279851-285790 GCF_000463585.1 Tarenaya hassleriana | reverse complement strand
AGTTCAGGTAGGTCTTCCCTTTTCCATTTTAGTAGAGATGTAGTAGGCCTTTCGAATGTATTTTGGAGACTCGGATTCTGCGTACTCTGGACTTATCTATCTATATGCGAGCCTCTATGTTTTCTTTCGGTTAACGTTTGTTGTTCTATGAGCGTTTACACCGGCACACGAGAGATGAGCATCGACTTCCAAGAGACAATGTTGGATAGGTTCCAGTTTACAGAGTGCGTGAGAGCTCTTGCGTTTGACGTGAGTTAACTTCATTGCGAGCGAACGAATTCCGCAGAGCTAAGTTTCTCTACCCCTCTTATTGGTTATTTTCATATGTCGTTTTCGATTCTACTTCTTCGGGCGAGAGTCTACACCGTGGACGGTGTATGGTTCTAGTCTGGGGGGGTGGATAGATCCTTCACACGTTCAGGCCTATCTATTTAGCATTGCATTTAGTTTAGGTGCATTTTATCATGGCATATAGACTTAGGAAAATTTTTCACTTTTGCATACCACTTTGCATTAGCTGCATTCACGTTTTCTTTTTCTTTTTTCCATATAGATGATTTTTGTTAGGTTTGCATGATTGCATATGACATATAGATATAGGTTCATATAGGTTCACGTGCATACCTCGGACACCCGTTTTGAACATCATTTGGAGGACTCTTGGGATGATAGAGTAGGAATATCTTGATGATCTAGTGACTTTGTAGAGCGTGGTTGAACCGTGTCGAATTGATAGTTCTCCAGACTTTCTATATATAGTTTGTGGGATGAGGTTGTTGTTTGGAACCTACGGAATTGAAACGACTATATCCAGGTTATATGTTTCGTTTAGAATCTTTTCCGAGTCTTGCAGGTCGATGAAATCTAGTTCAACAAATGCCTTGGGAAAATAAAGCATCTCGACACTCCGCTGTCACAATCTCGTCAACGAAAATCGTTCGAGGACATGAGTGCATCGATCGGTGGTTCAGGTCTAAGTTGTGGGTCGGACATCGCATAAAAAGAAAAAATGTACAGAAGAAAAGAAAAAAAAAAGAGAGAGAAGAGAAAAATGATGTCCTTCAACTTCAACGTCCTAGAAACCCGAGGTGCTAGCGTTCAATAGAGAAATTCTACAGAAAGGTAAAAATCTAGGTAGAAGTAGAACTAAGATCGAAAAGGCTAAGTTGAGATAAGGATAGGTTCGGAAATAGGCTTGGTGAGTTGTAGGGATTCTAACGGGTTCTAGGTGGCAATAAAAATCCCATGGCTAGGTAGATTAGTCTTTGGTAGTTTACTCGAGGACGAGCAAAGGTTTAAGTCTGGGGGGATTTGATAACTCCTATTTTTCTCTATATTTTGATGAGAGTTTGTCTAGGTTTTACAGGATAATCACATGCATTCATAGACATTCTAGACGTGTTAGGACACAAAAACCCGGTTGTGCTTTAGTTTTGCTGATTACAGGTTTCGAAGATGATTGGACTCGAAAAGGAGCCATTTGGAGCGTTAAAGGAGAAGTCCGGATGAGGTACTCATGTTACGACATCAATAACTTTCTCTACAGAAGTCCAAATGATGCGAGACTTATACCATTGGAAAGAGCACTTCAAGAGCTTCGCGTAGACACAAATTCGCGTAAATCCGACACCGGAGCAGAAAGATATGAGCGAAATCGTGAAGACCAGAAAACTGCCAGTGTAGGGTCGGATCCAACTGGATCCGGTCCGAATCAAGACCGCTGAGCTCGAGCCCAGGAATCTGGATCCGGTCCGGATCCACCTGGAATAGGTCTGGATCCAGTCTAAAACCCTGTTTCACGATTTTCAGCATCAGAATGGGAATAGGACTCTTGGGAGCCGCCCTAGGGTTATAAAAAAGCCCTAGCCACGTCCTAGAACAGCAGAGACCCTTAGAGAACACTTAGAGACAGATTTTTGGAGAGCTTTTGGTGAAAGAAGAATAGAAGTTCACGGGATTTCGGGAAGAAGAAGGAAGATTCGATCGTGGAGACTACACATCTGCATGAGACTTTCTTTCCTCTCTTTTACCTCTTTCTTTATGAGCTTTTTGTTGTTTTCTATGAACCGTGAGTAGATCCACGGCTATGGGTTAGGGATTCGTATGTGTTTTGGGTATGTTTGAACCCTAACTTGGATTTCGACGTTATGCTTGTTTCGGTTTATCGATCTATGCTTTCTTTCTATTGGTGTTTGCTAATCACTTGGCCAATATTCTGAGATTCTGAATCACATAGAGATATGGGTTTAGTTTCGGATCGAGATTGATGAATGAATCGTATTATTCACATAGAGATATGGCTTAATCGATCTAGGGTTGATGATAGAGTTCTTTATGCACCTAGGGTTTTGTGCAGCGGATATAAAACAAAAATTTTAATGAAACCCTAGAACCATGCTACTATTGAATCATAGAAACGTTAGAACGCTTATCTCAATCGATCCGGGGCCTGTATCAATTGATTTGTTCGTCCGATCACTCTAGGCAGGAAGAATACCTCGCCCTCTGCACGTATCCACACGTCGGGATGGATTCCAACACCTTGGAACTTGTCTGCTAGGACTAGAGATCTCGATCTCTTTTGTGTGCAAGGTTTTTGGAGGCTTAGGGTTTTATTTTTCTTCTCTTTTTTTTTTCTTCTCCTTTTTTCTTCTTTTTCTTTTTTTTTTTAAAACCCTAGAAGACATTCTCCTTATATAGACTTTCCAAAAATTCTAATTTTACAAGGAATAGATTACTAGGAATCCTAATCTAATTAGGTTTCCTAAACCTATTAGAATTCTAATCTCATTAGGTTTCCTAGATGTAATATAATTCTAATCTCATTAGGATTCCTATACATAATAGGATTCCTAATCCCATTAGGATTCCTATTCCAATTAGGAATCTCAATCCAATTAGGATTCCTAATCGGGATAATTTAGCACACGTACTTGTCCATCCCTATTGTGTGTGACCCTGTAGGCTCATCCGGAATAGCAGTAAAACGCAGAATCTCCATTCCGGTAATACAAGTCATAGGCGGTCTCTAGCAAGACACTATGACTACCTATCTCGAATAGAGTTTGTTTGTGATCATACGAAAGCGGTAATACAAGTCCGGTAATACAAGTCATGTAACTTAGAATCATCCGGAATAGCAGTAAAACGCAGAATCTCCATTCCGGTAATACAAGTCATAGGCGGTCTCTAGCAAGACACTATGACTACCTATCTCGAATAGAGTTTGTTTGTGATCATAAGGCATGGACAAACCACCTTATCTGATTCGACTGCTTTCTCGCTCACTGAGTTCGACTGTCTGAAATAGACGACGTTCGTCTATAGTGCGGCCACACATTTCTACAGTCTTGCTCACACGAGGGGCCCAACGATATCTCTCTCTTTTACGAGAGGTACAAATCCCGTCTTGACTATCTACAATCCAGTACATGATTCGTTTCGTACCTGATACACGCCTTTATAGTCCTCCTGTTACGCAGGACGTTTGACGTAATCAAAGCACGCAACTCCTCATGTTGGATTCTGTAGATATCTCAGGTCTTAGGATCCAATCATGGAATCGTCGTATGAGATTCAAGTCATGACGCTAGTCCATGTGACAATCTCATGCGGGTCAGTCCAGTATTCCGTTCTGCAACGAATACATATGATTGTGATCGTATCCAATACCTATGATCATCTATGTGATCATCAATCACACATCATACTAGTCTTATTATGTCGTTATTCCCATAATGACACAAGACTAGGGAGTTTAGTATCATTCATAATGATACATGGATTTCATAACAGATCTAGCATGCAGGAACATGTAATGAACAAAATACTCTCATAAAAAAAACATATAGAAAGTATCAATACATCGAATGTATCTGAACAAAGCTCATAAACAGTACATCATAGAGCACTAAACCAACAATCTCCCACTTGCTCTAATCATGAACTGCTAAACATCTAATGCCCATATCCCTAACATGACCCTCATGCTTCGACGAAGGGAGAGGCTTCGTCAACGGATCGGCAATGTTGTCATCTGTCGACACTCTGCAAATGTGCACGTCTCCTCTATCTATAATCTCCCTGATAAGGTGAAATCGTCTGAGTATGTGTTTGGATCGTTGATGGGATCTGGGTTCTTTCGCTTGTGCGATCGCTCCATTGTTGTCACAATACAGAGCAATGGGGCTATCAGCACTAGGAATAACACCCAAGTCGCCAACAAACTTCCTGATCCAAACAGCTTCCTTTGCTGCGTCCGACACTGCAATATACTCAGCTTCGGTAGTAGAATCTGCAACGGTCGCCTGCTTGGAACTCTTCCAGCTAACAGCGCCACCGTTTAAGCAGAAAACATAGCCAGACTGCGATCTGTAGTCATCCGGGTCTGACTGAAAACTAGCATCAGTGTAACCTCTTACAGCGAGCTCGTCCTCCGACCCACCGTACACCAAGAACACATCCTTAGTCCTTCTCAAGTACTTCAGGATGTTCTTGACGGCGATCCAGTGCGACTCACCTGGATCTGACTGATATCTACTCGTAATGCTCAACGCGTAGGATACATCCGGTCGAGTACAAAGCATGGCATACATGATGGATCCAATTGCCGAAGCATATGGAATCCGATCCATGCATTCTCGCTCATCAGGTGTCGTAGGACACTGACTCTTGCAGAGAACTGTGCCACTGCTCATCGGTAAGGTTCCTTTCTTGGAATCTTGCATCTTGAACCGTTTCAAGACCTTATCGATGTAAGTACTCTGACACAATCCTAGAAGACGCCTCGATCTATCTCTATAGATCTTTATTCCTAGAATATAGGCCGCTTCTCCTAGGTCCTTCATAGAAAACTGCGTTCCTAGCCAAGACTTAACATCTTGCAAGGTAGGAACGTCATTCCCTATAAGGAGAATGTCATCCACATACAGCACCAGAAAAACTACTGTGCTCCCACTAACCTTCTTGTAAACACATGGCTCGTCTTCGTTCTGTGAGAAACCAAACTTTTTGATTGTCTCATCAAAGCGAAGGTTCCAGCTCCTCGAAGCCTGCTTCAGTCCATAAATGGACCTCTGAAGCTTGCACACCATCCTCGGGTTCCTCGGATCGACAAAACCTTCGGGTTGTGTCATGTACACATCCTCGGTCAAATTCCCGTTAAGGAACGCGGTCTTGACATCCATTTGCCATATCTCATAGTCATAATATGCGGCTATGGCAAGTAGGATCCTGATGGACTTCAGCATAACTACGGGCGAAAAAGTCTCATCATAGTCAATACCATGAATCTGACGGAATCCTTTCGCCACAAGTCGTGCCTTATACGTGTGCACGTTGCCATCCATGTCGGTCTTCTTCTTGAAGATCCACTTGCATCCGATGGGTTTTATCCCTTCAGACGCATCAACCAGAGTCCATACTTGGTTGTCTGACATGGATTGCATCTCAGACTTCATAGCCTCGCGCCATTTCTCGGAATCCGGACTCGCCATAGCCTCCGGGTATGTGGTAGGCTCGTCATGTTCTAATAACATGAGTTCCTCATTCCCAGTCACGAGAAATCCATATCTCATTGGCTCTTGGCGAATCCTGCCTGATCTCCGAGGTTCACTCGTCAAAGGTTGAGTCACAACGGGCAGTGAAACAGGTTGAACTTCTTCAACATGTTCACTCGGCTCAGCATCTACTTGCTGCTCTCGAACTTCCTCAAGTTCGACCCTACTCCCACTGACTCTTTTGGAGACGAACTCTCGCTCCATAAAAGTCGCATTCCTAGCAATGAACACCTTGTTCTCTACCGGAATGTAGAAGTAGTAACCCTTAGTTTCCTTAGGGTAGCCTACAAATAAACACTTATCAGATTTGGAGGAAGGTCTTAGGATCCAATCATGGAACACATTTGTGGAAATGTGCAGGGACTAAGAAGAAGTAGGATG
>NW_010969648.1:279075-279519 GCF_000463585.1 Tarenaya hassleriana | reverse complement strand
TAGACCGTCCGTTCTGCCTTACTGGAACGGACGGTCCACGTGCAATTCTGGACCGTCCGTTCCAGGTTCCGGTTTTCCGAAAATTAAACCGAAATTAGGGTTAAATCACTTTATAAGAAAGTGATTAGAACCCTAATTGGGAAGTGACTTTGAGCAGCCGACTTTTGGCAGAAAAGAGAGGGTTTTTGGAGATCCAAAAACGAGTTCTAAGTCTCGAGAGGGATTTCGGGTTATACTGCTATGTCGAATGAGCCTACAGGGTCACACACGCAGGGAAGGACAAAAACACGAGAGAAAACGACGGAAAACCGAGTCGGACGGGTCAAGACCCGACGGTCCGGATGCGTGGTCCGTCCGTTCTGACGAGCAGAACGGACGGTCCACGACAACACGCAGACCGTCCGTTCTATGTGATAGAACGGACGGGCCGCACTAAACCGAGAC
>NW_010969648.1:257896-271175 GCF_000463585.1 Tarenaya hassleriana | reverse complement strand
GATATATAAGTCATAGGCGGTCTCTAGCAAGACACTATGACTACCTATCTCGAATAGAGTTTGTTCGTGATCTTTACGAACGCCAGAGATGATTCTGGTTGATGATCCTTTTGTATCGTGATATCATATGTCGAACATAAGGCATGGACAAGCCACCTTATCTGATTCGACTGCTTTCTCGTTTACTGAGTTCGATTGTCTGAAATAGACGACGTTCGTCTATAGTGCGGCCACACATTTCTACAGTCTCGCTCACACGAGGGGCCCAGCGATATCTCTCTCTTTTACGAGAGGTACATGATTCGTTTCGTACCTGATATACGCCTTTATAGTCCTCCTGTTACGCAGGACGTTTGACGTAATCAAAGCACGCAACTCCTCATGTTGGATTCCGTAGATATCTCAAGTCTTAGGATCCAATCATGGAACCGTCATATGAGATTCAAGTCATGACGCTAGTCCATGTGACAATCTCATGTGGGTCAATCCAGTATTCCGTTCTCCAACGAATACCTATGATTGTGATCGTATCCAATACTTATGATCATCTATGTGATCATCAATCACACATCATACTAGTCTTATTATGTCGTTATTCCCATAACGACACAAGACTAGGGAGTTTAGTATCATTCCTAATGATACATGGATTTCATAACAGATCTAGCATGCAAGAACATGTAATGAATAAAATACTCTCATAAAACCACATAGAAAGTATCAATACATCGAATGTATCTGAACAAAGCTCATAATCAGTACATCATAGAGCACTAAACCAACAAGTACGATGTCGTTATTCTCGCATGCTTAGTAAATACCCATACACGCGAATACGATCCCGATACCCGTAGTCATCCTTGTTTGATAGGTCACTCGTTTTCATTACTTTCTTATTTCGTTTTCAATAGATTTTACATATTTCTACCATCACTTGCTTGCTTCCTTTGATCTATTTTCGATTTAGATTTGGATTTAGCAACCGGTCCTTGTGTTCGACCCCGTGTTACGACGATCCGTATCCTTGCGGTGAGTTGTGAATCGGGTTATATATTTTAGACTCGGTACACACGTATCAATACCCTTGAATCATTGCAGATGATTCTAAACTCCCTAGTCAGTTGTCATTGTGGGAACAATGATGAATTAAGGTCAGCATGATGTGTGATTGATGATGGTGATCATATGAATTGGATGCAAATCACAATCATGGGTACTCGTTTGGAACGAGTGACTGGATGACCCGCATGAGATTGTCATATGGACATGAGTCATGACTTGAATCTCATACAACGGTTCGTTCTTGGATCCTCAGACCTAAGATGTCTAGAGTATCTGATATGAGGAGTGGCGTGTCTTGACTGCGTCAAACGTCGCCCTTAACCGGATGATCATAACGGCGTTGCTCAGATAGTTCACGAATCATATGGAGATAGTAGACATGCAATACGAGACTTGACACCTCCTTAGTAGGAGAGATGTCGCTGGGCCCCTCGTGGAAATCAGACTATGAAAAACACATGGCCATGCTACACATGAAGTTATATCTATTTTATCAGTCGATTTGTCAAGACGAGTAAGCGGTTGAACTTGAAGGGTGGCTCAGAACTCGAGCTATTGCTGGCTTTGTTAGATCACCTCTAACTCTATTCTAGGTGGGTGGTCATGGCGTCTTACTAGAGGCTAACCATGACTTGTGGTTCGGACTAGGGTTTCCAAGGCCACTACCACTTCGAATGGACCTACAGGGTCACACACCATTAGGGATGGATCACACGTGAAGAGAACGACGCGAGAAGGAACAACAGAACGAGTTGGAAGGGTTCCAGACGGCCAGACCGTCGGTCCAGACTCCGTCCGTTCCGCTGAGGAATAGACCGACCGTTCCGCAAGGGCCAGACCGTCCGGTCCAGACCTGGACCGGACGGTCCAGGCGTGCAAACCGTCCGTTCTGCGTAGAAACAGATCGTCCGTTCCGCGTAAGGGTCAGATCGTCCGGTCCAGACCTAGACCGGACGGTCTGACTTTCGGGAAAATTTCTTTTTTCGCGTTTTTTAGGGTTTAGACAATCATATTAATCATGGGAGCCGCCACAAACCCTAGGTAATTGATGTCGTAAATCTAGGTGCAGAAATATGATCAAGTAACAATATTCCTAGACTCAACAATTAACCGCAAGTGTACGGATCATGTGTAGTAGCTAGGCCTAGACCGGACGGTCTGACTTTCGGGAAAATTTCTTTTTTCGCGTTTTTTAGGGTTTAGACAATCATATTAATCATGGGAGCCGCCACAAACCCTAGGTAATTGATGTCGTAAATCTAGGTGCAGAAATATGATCAAGTAACAATATTCCTAGACTCAACAATTAACCGCAAGTGTACGGATCATGTGTAGTAGCTAGGCTCGAACACAGGGACAAGTAGACAACTGAATCAAATCTAAATCCAAGTCTAAATCCAGAGAAAATAATGTGAGTGTGAGAAGGTAACAAAGCAAACGATAAAACAACTGTAAACTATGAATGATGAACACTGCAGGCTTCGGGATTGCTTTACATGCAAGGGTCTTTCAAAAGATGCAAACTCAGTGGTTTATCTATCCGATTCAGGGAATTCAAGCTCTAAAGTAGAGATTAACCCTCTCGAGTCTAACCTCACTATCCAGGATTTATCCTACTAATCTCTCGATTCAATAGTCTAAAACCCTGGATGCATGAACGAACGCTATCCCTAGGCAAATATTCATCTCTCAATGCAATACTTATTCTATTTATTGAGTTATTTCCAGGTTAGAATCTCAAATGTAAAACCCTAAGTTCATTCAATCAAGTGGCCAACAAGATCAAACGCATTAAGATCAACTCAATAAACCGAATAGAATAAATAAATCCACAAATTCTGGAATTAAAAACCAAAGATCCCTACATAGCAAATCCCTAACCTACAGCAAAGGAACTACTCGCTAAACATCGAGACGTCGGGGGTTCATATCAATACAACAAAACATCGTAAAATAAAAGAAAGGAAGAATGCTTAGTCGATTTCCCGGATTCGTAATCTCCGTCTTCTACTCCGATCTCTTGCCTCTTGATAATCTCCCTCTTCTTGTGTGCTCTAGGGTGTGTTTTCTGTTAAAAGTCTGAATGATTTCGACCTTGGGGGCTAACCCTACTTAATCCTTCTTTTTCTGGGCTAAAATTTGGAATATTTCCAAAATCTAGTAAGTGACCCGATCGTGTGACTGAAAGTGACACGATCGTGTCACTTAACAGTTTTGGCGGGCTTCACAAATTTGCTCATTACTTCTTGCTCCCACATCGGATTTAGGTGATCTTGATGTCTGTGCGTAGATATCGAAGAGAGATTTCCAATGATATAGAGAATGCATGATTTGGACTTGTAGAGTGAAAGTTATTGGACTTGCAAGATCTGACATTTTCTGAGCTTCACGTTTTCCCCGGAGACACTCCAAATGCTCCCGGTTCGTCCGTGATGTTCTGCATTCCATGTTTTCCACTCCTTTTGCTCTCTTTATGTGTGGATTCCTGTTTAAATACCAAAGAACACAACCATGCAATATCGAAGCCAAACGTGCCCTAGAATGTCTACAAATATGTAAAATCCAGTGAAATACGCTAGACATCCTATATCAAAACATCACCTAGAGTACGTGTTATCAAACTCCCCCAGACTTAAACCTTTGCTCGTCCTCGAGCAAATACTACGTGAAAAACTAGTCTGAAAGGAGGGCGAGACAATGACATAACTCAAATTGATAATCGAGAACGAAACCTCTATCCGACCTAGATCCCCCTGAACAATGATCAAGTCTGTCTAGTATGATCTCCCTCTCGATCTAAAGGATAATCTTTCCTAGCCATGGGATCTATACCGCTACCAAGAACCAATCCAAGAACTTAAATCATCTACCAAGCATGTTTCTCGAACCTATAACATCATTCTACCTAATCGTATCTAGTCTACGCTTTCGGCGTTCATTCTTTTTCTCTTTCTCTTTTGTTTTCATCTAGCTAGACTTTCTCTCTTTTTTTTTCTTTTGCTAGCATCTCAGGTTCCTAGGACGTTGAAGTTGAAGGGTTCCTAATCAATTTTTTTTTCGATTTTGTTTATTGGATAATCCGACCCACAACTTAGACCCGAACCATCAAATCGATGCACTCATGTCCTTGAACGATTTTCATTGATGAGATAATGACAACGGAGTGTCGAGATGCTCACTATCTTTTTCTGCACATGAAGAAATAAGAATGCATTTAATAACAAAATTTACCGATTTCAGCAAACATGGGAAAGGTTCGTATAGAAACTTTTCGTTCTTATAGAAACTCTTCTACTTGGCTAGACAACATCGGTCCCATGGGTTCTAACCAACGATTTCTATCCCACAAGCCATTCTAGACAATCCTAAAGATCAAACAATCAATTCAACAAAACATAACCACGTTCAACGAATCACAATGTTTTCAGGACGTTTCTACTATCTCATGTCATAGATCATCACATCAATGCTCAAAACGGTTTTATGCACGTGATCTTATATGTCCTAAACACTATATGAGAATGCACAATCCTAACAACAAACTATATGATCCTAATGGATAAAAAATGCACGCAACACTACTCTATATGGATATGGTTTGGCGTTAGACGAATCCTCCCCCAGACTTGAACTGGACACCGTTCTCGGGTCTACCTACGTCAATCGCATAGCTAGCTTCCTCGTCTCCTCATTAGCTCCTCATTAGAACTCAACCTGGTGATAAGAGACACAAACCAATATCCGATGCAAAAAGAAAAAGAAAGAAAAGAAAAACTAATCTACAAACTCGGGTTGCCTCCCGGGAGCGCTTGTTTAAGGTCATTAGCTTGACCGAACCTTCTCAACTACCATACGGGTCTAAGAGGCGAAGATTATCGATCTTTCGCCAACCTGGATCATGAAGTATAGGAGCATAATGGTCTGATAGGGTAGTCACCTGTTTAACTGAGTGAGATGGGTCGTGAATGCCCATGTGAGCTGAAAACGAGTCATGTGGCTGATTAGGTCCAGACACGATCGTGTGAAAATGGGAGACCCGATCGGGTGAGTCATCTATAACTTTGAACTTTGGATCAGTGCTGGGACACGATCGTGTTGCGCAGTAGACACGATCGGGTCAACTTCATGTGTCTTTCGTTTCTGGATCAAGGATGAGACACGATCGTGTGGTGGGGATGACATGATCGGGTCAGACTGCTGAATTTTTCCGGAAGTTGATGTACCGTCAACACGATCATGTTGAAAAAGGGACACGATCGGGTCAGTTGGCTGATTCGTGCATACAGAATTGCTGACATGATCGGGTCAGACTGCTGAATTTTTCCGGAAGTTGATGTACCGTCAACACGATCATGTTGAAAAAGGGACACGATCGGGTCAGTTGGCTGATTCGTGCATACAGAATTGCTGCTTCGGACACGATCGTGTGACGAGCTAGACACGATCGTGTCTGTAGATGACGGTTGCTTTAGATTTTTGTCCAGAGTAAATTCTACCGTCTCATCGCCAATCTTCATAGTGAGTCGACCTACTCGAACATGAATGATAGCATCTACAGTGTTAAGGAATAGACGACCAAGAATTATAGGTACCTTAGAGTCTTCGTCCATGTCGAGAACCACGAAGTCAACCGGGATATAGAAGTTTCTAATTTTCAGTGGCACATCCTCAAGTATCCCAGCAGGGTATTTAATGGAACGATCGGCAAGTTGAAGAGTCATTCTAGTGGGTTTTAGCTCACCCACATTCAGCTTCTTGAAGATCGATAATGGAAGAAGACTGACGCCGGCTCCTAGATCACAGAGTGCACGATCGATGGAAACATTACCCAATTTACAAGGGATTGAGAAACTACCTGGATCAGACCGCTTAAGCGGAAGCTCATGTTGGATCAAAGCGCTGCATTCGACAATAAGCGCGACGGTTTCTTTCTCAACGACCCTCTTTTTGATCAGGATATCCTTCAAATACTTCGTTTACGAGGGAATCTGCAAAATAACATCAGTGAATGGCATGGCTACCTCGGGTTTCTTCAGCATCTCAACAAACTTTGTGAATTGGCTGTCTTCGTTATGCTTCCTCAAGCGAGATGGAAATGGTACTGGTGGTGGCCTAGGAGGAGGAGGCACGTAAGCCGGTTCCGGTTCATCATCGGGGATGTCTACAGCTGCAGTCTTTGAGCTTTTCCCTTGCTCAACCATTGGTTTTCGCTACGGATTCCTAGCATGCGATCATATCGATCTAGGGTTTGGTTTACTAGGTTTCATGCAGCGGAAGGATAATCTAAACCTAGTCAAACGTCACACGCAACCAAAATCATCCGTAAAACCTCGTTTAATCGTGTATATCACCGTAGGAATCGAATACTTACCTCTTTCCTGAAGATCTGAAAGTAGCAATCGATCCAGGGCCTGTTTTAATCACCAAAAGCTGAAAGTACAGCTCCTCTACACGTATCCACATCGACGGGAAGGATTCCAAACGCTTTTGGAACTGATCTGCTAGGATCTGTGAAGTGAATAGGGTTTCCAAGACTTGGGATCGAATCCCGGGAGCTAGAACCTCAAAAGAAACGATTTTCTTGTGTACTAGATCTGTCTTAGGGTTCTAAGTTCGAGTTCTTCCCTTAGGACGGCGTCCAACACCTCCTTATAAGTTAGAAACCCTAATCCTTGTGAAAAGAGACTTTTTCCGAGTATTGACTCGGTCCGAGTCAGAACTCTGACTCGGTCGAGTCAGAACGAATCAGCCCAAGCCCATTGTCAACTCTTGACTCGGCCTATTTAGTATTGACTCGGTCCGAGTCAAAACTTTGACTCGACCGAGTCAAAACATCAGCCAAGCCCAAAACACTTTCTGGGCATCGACCCGCATGGAACTGACTCGGTCCGAGTCAAATACTGACTAGGTCCGAGTCAGAAGGCTGAAAACGTCCTGACACTTTGATTTGATCCGAAAACGGTTTTTCCGACCAAATCCAAGTCTTTCTTTCCGAAACTTCACATATAAGTCCATCCCTAATGATGTGTGACCCTGTAGGCCCATTCGCAGTGGCATTAGCCTCGAGAACCATTCCCGATCTACAAGTCATGGTTAGCCTCTAGCAAGACGCCATGACCACCCACGTTGAATTGAGTTAGAGGTGATCTAACCAAGGCAATAACAGCTCGAGTTCTGATCCTTTATCTCACGATATCATATGTTAAACAAGGGCATGGTTTGAGCCACCCTTCAAGTTCAACCGCTTTCTCGTCTTGGCAAATCAACTAATAAAATAGATGCAACTTCATCTATAGCGTGGCCACACATTTTCATAGTCCGACTTCCACGAGAGGGCCCAGCGATATCTCTCCTATTGAGGACGTGACAAGTCCCATATTGCATATCCATTATCTCCATATGATTCGTGAACGTATCTGATCAACGCCATTATAATCATCCAATTAAAGACGACGTTTGACGCAGTCAAGACACGCCACTCCTCATATCAGATACTCTAGACATCTCAGGTCTGAGGATCCAAGAACGAACCGCTGTATGAGATTCAAGTCATGACTCTGTCCATGTGACAATCTCATGGAGAACCATTCCTGATCTACAAGTCATGGTTAGCCTCTAGCAAGACGCCATGACCCCCCACGTTGAATTGAGTTAGAGGTGATCTAACCAAGGCAATAACAGCTCGAGTTCTGATCCTTTATCTCACGATATCATGTGTTGAACAAGGGCATGGTTTGAGCCACCCTTCAAGTTCAACCGCTTTCTCGTTTTGGCAAATCGACTAATAAAATAGATGCAACTTCATCTATAGCGTGGCCACGCGTTTTCATAGTCCGACTTCCACGAGAGGGCCCAGCGATATCTCTCCTATTGAGGAGGTGACAAGTCCCATATTGCATGTCTACTCTCTCCATATGATTCGTGAACGTATCTGATCAACGCCGTTATAATCATCCGGTTAAAGACGATGTTTGACGCAGTCAAGACACGCCACTCCTCATATCATATACTCTAGACATCTCAGGTCTGAGGATCCAAGAACGAACCGCTTTATGAGATTCAAGTCATGACTCTGTCCATGTGACAATCTCATGCGGGTCAACCAGTCACTCGTTCACAACGAGTACCCATGATTGTGTAATGCATCCAATGCATCAATCACACCTCATGCTAGTCTTAATTCATCATTGTTCCCACAATGATAACTGACAAGGGAGTTTAGAATCATTCTATAATGATTCAAGGATACCGAAATATAACAAACATGCCAATCATACAACGGGAATGTAATGCATTCATAAACCAATGAATCAATACAAAGTCAAAATGTCATATTACGGATCATCTTAGAGCATTACAACCAACAATCTCCCACTATGCTCTATGATCTATCCTACAAGCATCTAATCCCCATACCCCTAACATGACCATCATGTTTTGACGAAGTGAGAGGCTTCGTCATCGGGTCGGCAATATTATCATCTGTCGACACTCTGCTTATCTTCACGTCTCCTCTGTCGATGATTTCTCTGATCAAGTGAAATCGCCTGAGTATGTGTTTGGATCTCTGGTGTGACCGGGGTTCCTTAGCTTGCGCAATCGCACCATTGTTATCACAATACAACTCAATGGGATCTGCAATGCTAGGAATGACGCCCAGGTCTCCCACGAATTTCCTGATCCAAACAGCTTCCTTAGCTGCATCCGATGCTGCTATGTACTCGGCTTCTGTAGTCGAATCTGCCACGGTTGGCTGTTTGGAACTCTTCCAACTGATAGCCCCACCGTTCAGGCAGAAAACATAACCTGACTGCGATCTGAAGTCATCTCTGTCGGTTTGGAAACTAGCATCGGTATAACCACTTATAGCGAGCTCGTCTTCCAATCCGCCATACACCAAGAACAAATCCTTAGTCCTTCTCAAGTACTTAAGGATGTTCTTGACCGCAATCCAGTGAGCCTCACCTGGTGTAGACTGATATCTACTAGTCATACTCAATGCATATGATACATCCGGACAAGTACACAACATGGCGTACATGATGGATCCAATTGCCGAGGCATATGGAATCCTACTCATGCGCTCTTGCTCATCCTGTGTCTTTGGACACTGAGTCTTGCTAAGAGCAACGTCATGTCCCATTGGCAAGGCACCCCTCTTGGAGTCTTGCATCTTGAACCGATTCAAGACCTTGTCAATGTATGTACTCTGACTTAGACCAAGAAGCCTTCTCGATCTATCTCTATAGATCTTGATTCCTAGAATATAGGCGGCTTCTCCTAAGTCCTTCATCGAAAAAACTGATCCTAGCCAGGATTTTACTCCTTGCAAGGTAGGAATGTCATTTCCGATGAGCAATATATCATCCACATAAAGTACAAGGAAGACCACTGCGCTCCCACTGACCTTCTTGTAAACACATGACTCATCTTCGTTTTGCAGGAAGCCAAACATTTTGACTGCCTCGTCAAATCGAAGATTCCAGCTCCTCGAAGCCTGCTTCAATCCATAAATGGATCTCTGAAGCTTGCACACCTTCCTCGGACTCTTAGGATCAACAAAACCCTCGGGTTGTGTCATGTACACATCCTCGAGCAAATTCCCGTTAAGGAATGCGGTCTTGACGTCCATATGCCATATCTCATAGTCATAATACGCAGCTATGGCCAGCAGAATCCGTATGGATTTAAGCATCACAACTGGTGAAAAGGTTTCATCATAGTCTATACCATGAATCTGCCGAAACCCTTTCGCGACGAGTCGTGCCTTATAGGTATGCACGATGCCATCCATGTCGGTTTTCTTCTTGAAAACCCACTTACATCCAATGGTCTTAATACCATCGAATGAGTCGACCAAAGTCCATACTTTGTTGTCGTACATGGACTGCATCTCAGACTCCATGGCCTGGTGCCATTTCTCGGAATCGGAACTCGCCACAACCTCTGAATACGACGTAGGCTCGTCATGTTCTAACAACATGAGTTCATCGTTTCCAGTCACAAGAAAACCATATCTTGTAGGCTCTTGGCGAATTCTACCAGATCTCCGAGGTTCACTAGGAGGTGCTGTCTCAACAACTTGTGACACAGGTTGAACTGATTCGCCCTGTTCACTCGGTTCCTCGACTATTTGTGGTTCTCGAACTTCTTCGAGATCTATTCTACTCCCACTAACTCTCTTGGAGACGAACTCTCTCTCCAAGAAAGATCCATTCCGAGCAACAAACACTTTGTTCTCAGATGGGTTGTAGAACCAGTACCCTTTAGTTTCCTTAGGGTAACCCACAAATATGCATTTATCAGACTTGGCGGATAGCTTATCAGAAGCAAGACGTTTCACGTAAACGTCACATCCCCAAATCTTCATGAATGCTAACCTGGGACGCTTCCCAGTCCATATCTCATATGGAGTCTTCTGAACCGACTTTGTTGGACAGTTGTTCAGTATAAGCGCTGCAGTTTCCAAAGCATATCCCCAGAAGGATTTAGGAAGATCGACCTGACTCATCATAGACCGTACCATATCCAATAAGGTTCGGTTCCTCCTCTCGGAAACGCCATTCCATTGTGGCGTTCCAGGTGGAGTCAGCTGTGAGACAATCCCACAATCTGCCAGATAGTCAGTGAACTCTTGGCTCATATACTCGCCACCTCGATCAGATCGAAGCAACTTGATCGTCTTGCCAAGTTGGTTCTGCACCTCGTTTCTGAAAGTCTTGAACAATTCAAGCGTTTCAGACTTATGTCTCATCAAGTAGACATAACCGTACCTACTGAAATCATCAGTAAACGTAACAAAGTACAGATAACCTCCTCTAGCGGGAGAGCTCATAGGACCGCATACATCACTATGTATGAGTTCTAGCAACTCCGTAGCCCGTTCTCCTTTTCTAGTAAAAGGAGATTTTGTCATCTTGCCCATCAAACAGGAATCGCATGATTCGATTGATTCATAATCAAAAGAATCAAGAAGTCCATCAGAATGAAGCTTCGCAATGCGTTTCTCATTGATGTGACCAAGTCGACAATGCCAGAGATAGGTCGGATTTAAGTCGTTCGACTTAAACCGCTTGGTACTAACATTATAGATCGACCTGTATCCAGATGGTTCATCTTCCAAAATATAAAGGCCATTAAACTGGTAACCTTTACCATAGAATAAATCGCCTCTATAAATGGACAGACATTTGTTCTCAATAACAAATCTGAAACCATCTGAGTCTAAGCATGAAATCGATATGATGTTCCTACTGATGGCAGGTACAAAATAACAATCATGCAACTCCAATACAAGGCCAGAAGGTAAAGTCAGATCATAAGTCCCGACGATCAATGCAGCAACTTTTGCTCCATTCCCGACACGGAGATCTACTTCTCCCTTTGCCAATTGTCTACTTCCTCGCAGTCCCTGCACATTTGCACAAATGTGCGAGGCACATCCGGTATCTAATACCCATGAAGAAGAAGTACACAAGTTGGCCTCTATAATGAAGATACCGGAAATTGAAGCTTCTGCAAGCTTCTTCTTCCTCTGATCTTCCAGGTAGAGCCTGCAATTTCTATACCAATGCCCGATGGCATGACAGAAATAACACTCTTCCTTCTTGGGTTTGGACTTAGGCTTAGTGACAACACTTGTCAATTTCCTCACTACAAGAAACATTAAAATTTGCGACAGAAAAATCTGTCGCAAATACAAAAGAATATCTGTCGCAATTACAAATTTGCGACAGATTGCGACAGAATCAATTCTGTCCGTATATTGTTGTCGCAAAAGTTTGCCGGTCGTTAATCTGTCGTAAAGTTGCGACGGACAAAATCCGAGTTTTGCGACAGAATTGCGACAGAAAAATCTGTCGCAAATATATTTTTTAATATTTTTAAAAAAATAAAAAAAAATCTACGTTTACTACGGATTTGCGACAGAAAAATCCGTCGCAAATATTTTTTTTAATTAAAAAAAAAAATATAAAAAATATATTATACATATACACACATATACACATATACGTATATTCACATACACATATACGCATACATTACATATATACACATAAATTTATATATATACACATACATATATACATTTACATATAGACATATATATACATACACATATACACATACATAAACACACATTCATACACATATATACACACATATATTTACATACACATACATATATATTACATATATGCACATAATTATACATATACACATAAATTTATATACATATATATATACATACACATATATTCATATACATACATATATTCATATACATACATTTACATATACACATATATACATATACACACACGTACATAAACACACATTCATACACAAAATTTACATACACATATACATATACATTACACACATACATAAACACACATTCATACATATTCACATATACACATACACATACATATATATATATTCACATACACATCACATAAACACACATAAACATTTATATATATGCATACACATTCACATTCATATTCACATTCACATACATACACAACACACATACATAAACACACACACATACACATACATACATAAACACATACACATTCACATTCATATATATATATATACACAACACATACATATACAAATCCATATACACGATATATATACACATACCTTGGCGAATTTTGAAGAAAAACAATTTGTTGGAGAAGATTGGAGAAGATTGAGATTTTTTTTAAAAAAAATTCGAAGTCTGGAGGAGAAAGACGAAGTCGCAGCTTTTATTAAGTGTTGCGACGGATATTGCAGTCGCAACCCGTCGCAAAACGAAAAATAAACCGCGAAAATTTAAAATTTTTCATCGAAAATAACGGAAAAAAATAAAATTTAGATTTGCGACAGAAATTTCTGTCGCAACTCCGTTGAAAAAAAAAAATAAACCGCGAAAATTTGAAAATTTTCATCGAAAATAATAAAAAAATGAAATGATGATTTGCGACAGAAATTTCTGTCGCAAATATTAATTATATTTATTTTTAAATTAAAGTTATTTATTTTTGGAATTTGCGGCAGAAATTTCTGTCGCAAATCATAATTTCATTTTTTTTTTCGATGAAAAATTTCAAATTTTCGCGGTTTATTTTTTGTTTTTCGACGGATTTGCGACAGAAATTTCTGTCGCAAATCTGTCGCAAATCCGCAATTTTAAAATTTCTGTCGCAAATAATGTTTGGTT
>NW_010969648.1:240698-248287 GCF_000463585.1 Tarenaya hassleriana | reverse complement strand
TTCCAAGACTTGGGATCGAATCCCGGGAACTAGAACCTCAAAAGAAACGATTTTCTTGTGTACTAGATCTGTCTTAGGGTTCTGTAAGTTCGAGTTCTTCCCTTAGGACGACGTCCAACACCTCCTTATAAGTTAGAAACCCTAATCCTTGTGAAAAGAGACTTTTTCCGAGTATTGACTCGGTACAAGGGCATGGTTTGAGCCACCCTTCAAGTTCAACCGCTTTCTCGTCTTGGCAAATCGACTAATAAAATAGATGCAACTTCATCTATAGCGTGGCCACGCATTTTCATAGTCCGACTTCCACGAGAGGGCCCAGCGATATCTCTCCTATTGAGGAGGTGATAAGTCCCATATTGCATGTCTATTATCTCCATATGATTCGTGAACGTATCTGATCAACGCCGTTATAATCATCCGGTTAAAGACGACGTTTGACGCAGTCAAGATACGCCACTCCTCATATCAGATACTCTAGACATCTCAGGTCTGAGGATCCAAGAACGAACCGCTTTATGAGATTCAAGTCATGACTCTGTCCATGTGACAATCTCATGCGGGTCAACCAGTCACTCGTTCACAACGAGTACCCATGATTGTGTAATGCATCCAATGCATCGATCACACCTCATGCTAGTCTTAATTCATCATTGTTCCCACAATGATAACTGACCAGGGTGTTTAAAATCATTCTATAATGATTCAAGGATACCGAAATATAACAAACATGCCAATCATATAACGGGAATGTAATGCATTCATAAATCAATGAATCAATACAAAGTCAAAATGTCATATCACGGAACATCCAACCAACACGATCTTCAGCTTTTATTTGCTTACCACTTCTCAAAGTAATCGCATTGACATGTTCACGGGGGTTAGTCTCAGGTTTACCTAGAAGAGATCCGGATGTTCTTTGAGAGGCTGATGCTAGCTGAGCGATATGGTTGTCTATGATCTTTAAGTGAGCATCAATGCTTGCGAACTGAGCTCGAAATTCCTGATTTGTCTTTTCCTGATTCTGTATAAACTGTATAAGCAAAGTGTGCATATCAGGGTTGGATTCATTACCTGGAGGTGTGGAATTAATATAGGATTGCCCCGGAACTCTGTAGTTGGATGTCTGATTAGGACCCCTGGATTGAAAAGCAAAACTGGGAGGAATCCTCTGGTTCGAGTCGTCGGATGCTCTGAAGTTGTTCGGCACGGGATTCTCCACATTGTTTGACTTGTAGGAGAGATTGGGATGATTTTTCCACCCTGGATTGTACGTGTTCGAGTAGGAGTTATTGGCCACGTAGTTCACACCTTCGCCTCTCTCATCCAACGCGTACATACCAAGCTCCTCTTGTGTTGCCATCAAATGCTTGGTCCTACAGGGTCGGTTGGAATCTTCGAGCTTAGCATTTAGGACAGCCAATTGTTCAAGAACCATCTGTATGGTCTGATCATTGCATTCCCTTGGCGGATCTCTAGAGTACTCGCTCGGGGCGTCTTCATCTTGGGCCATCATCTCAATATGATTTTCTAGCTCAGCGAATGACTTGTTCTGGATGCTCCCACCACACGAAGCTCGGATCAAAGTCTTGGTATCCATTCTGAGTCCTCGGAAGAAGGTGTTGATCAAGTAGTTCTTATCAAGCCCGTGATGAGGGCAAGACTTCTGATATCCTTTGTACCTCTTCCAAGCTTTATAAAGACTTTCCCCATGATCCTGCTTGAACGAATGAATGCTAGAAAGAGTTGCTTGAGTGCGGTGAGCTGGAAAAATATTTGACATAAACTGCACTTCCAGCTGTTCCCAGGTGTGGATGGAATCGGGTGTCAGATCGTAACACCATTCCAAAGCAGCATCCAAGAGAGTCCAGGGGAAAGCAATCAATCGAAGTGTATTCTCTGTCACCCTGTTATCTCTCTTGATAGAACGACACATCATCTTAAAGCGAGTTAGATGTGCGTTCAGGTCTTTGTTCGGCCTACCCCGGAAAGCATTATTGCCCAACATCTGAGTAGTAGACGGGTTCAGCTCGAAACTAGACATGTCGATGGCCGGTAGTCGAACACCAGCCAAAAGCTCAGTGTGCTTAGGCGTATTGTACTGGGCAAAGGTTGAGTCAGCATTGCCCTCGGCACCATCGGGAAGAGCAAAATCTCGGTCGTTCTCCATTTGTCTTCGTTGACGTCGGATGTATCTAACGGTCCTTTCAAGCTCACGATCAAGAGGTACTAGGTCTGATGTCCCAGCACTCCTGGTCATGCACTAGAAAAACCTGTGCACCAAACGAAAAACAACAACAAACGAAGAAAACATGTGAGATCACCTAAGAAAAAGAAAAAGAAAAAGAAAAAGATCCAGACTAGATAGGATCTAATCCTGTTGCCTAAATTGTCCCCGGCAACGGCGCCAAAAACTTGATGTCGTAAATCTAGGGGCAGAAATATGATCAAGTAATAATATTCCTAGACTCAACAATTAACCGCAAGTGTACGGATCGTGTGTAGTAGCTAGAGTCGAACACAGGGACAAGTAGACAACTTAATCAAATCTAAATCCAAGTCTAAATCCAGATAAAATAATGTGAGTGTGAGAAGGTAACAAAGCAAACGATAAAACAACTGTAAACTATGAATGATGAACACTGCAGGCTTCGGGATTGCTTTACATGCAAGGGTCTTTCAAAAGATGCAACTCAGTGGTTTATCTATCTGATTCAGGGAATTCAAGCTCTAAAGTAGAGATTAACCCTCTCGAGTCTAACCTCACTATCCAGGATTTATCCTACTAATCTCTCGATTCAATAGTCTAAAACCCTGGATGCATGAACGAACGCTATCATAATCCCTAGGCAAATATTCATCTCTCAATGCAATACTTGTTCTATTTATTGAGTTATTTCCAGGTTAGAATCTCATATGTCTATGCGAATTAAAACCCTAAGTTCATTCAATCAAGTGACCAACAAGATCAAACGCATTAAGTTCAACTCAATAAACCGAATAGAATAAATAAATCCACAAAGTCTGGAATTAAAAACCAAAGATCCCTACATAGCAAATCCCTAACCTACAGCAAAGGAACTACTCGCTAAACATCGAGACATCGGGATTCATATCAATACAATAAAACATCGTTAAATAGAAGAAAGAAAGAATACTTAGTCGATTTCCCGGCTTCGTAATCTCCGTCTTCTTCTCCGATCTCTTGCCTCTTGATAATCTCCATCTTCTTGTGTGCTCTAGGGTGTGTTTTCTGTGAAAAGTCTGAATGATTTCGACCTTGGGGGCTAACCCTACTTAATTCTTCTTTTTCTGGGTTAAAATTTGGAATATTTCCAAAATCTGGTAAGTGACCCGATCGTGTGACTGAAAGTGACACGATCGTGTCACTTAACAGTTTTGGCGGGCTTCACAAATTTTCTCATTACTTCCTGCTCCGACATCGGATTTGGGTGATCTTTGCGTCTATGCGTAGATATCGAAGAGAGCTTTCCAATGATATAGAGAATGTATGATTTAGACTTGTAGAGGGAAAGTTATTGGATTTGAAAGATCTGATATGTTTTGAGCTTCACGTTTTCCCCGGAGACACTCCAAATGTTTCCAGTTCGTCCGTGATGTTCCGTATTCCATGTTTTCTACTCCTTTTGCTCTCTTTATGTGTGGATTCCTGTTTAAACACCAAAAAATACAACCATGCAATATCGAAGCCAAATGTGCCCTAGAATGTCTACAAATATGTAAAACCCACACTAGACATCCTATATCAAAACATCACCCAGAGTACGTGTTATCAGTAATCAACCTAACACGTCCTAGACACATCCTAGATCTTTGGAGAAGTTGTCTCTTGAGTTCTAAACCCAGGAATATCGATTCCAAGTCTAGGACGTCGTTTTCTCTTCACAAATCCTAGCAGATACGTTCCAAAGTGTTGGAATTCATCCCACCGGTGTGGATACGTGTAGAGGAGTTGTACTTTCAACTCTTGGTTATTTAAACAGGCCTTGGATCGATTGATACTTCTAGATCTTGATAGAACGAGGTAAGTATTCGAATCCCACGGTGATATACACATTCTTTCGGATTATTGCACAATTGGTTTTGTGTGACGTTTGGTTAGGTTTAGATCTTTTTCTTCCGCTGCATGAAACCTAGAAACCAAACCCTAGATCGATGAGATCGCATGCTAGGAATCCGTAGAAATCCCCAACAGTGGTGTCAGTGCCTGGTTCTCTATATATCGTCGTGCCTGTTACTTGTTTGCATGATTTTAATTGTTAAAGTGCATGTAAACAATAGATCTTTGTTTGTTTGCATGATTTTAATTGTTAGAATGCATGTAAACTATAGATCTTTGCATGTTTTTATGGTTTTAATGGTTAGAATGCATGTAAACATAAGATCTATGCGTGTTTGATGATTTTGATTGTTGAATGATGCATGGATGAGTGAGGGTTCTTGGGAGGTTTGACGGTGCGTCGAAACGGGGATGAAAACCCTAGTTTTCAGGACCCAAAACCGAGATCCGAAGTCTATCCGTCGTGTGGACCGATCAGTCCAGAGAGTAGACCGATCGGTCTACGCGTGACGGCGGTTGTTCCTTTTAGGTAAAATTAGGTCAGACCGACTGGTCCAAGGGTTGGACCGACCGGTCTGGACCTATGACCACAAGAGGATGTCGGATCACGTTCGATAGACCGACCGGTCTGATCTTGGGACCGAGCGGTCCGGGTCTGGTGGAACGTTCGGTCTTCAGGGTCAGTCTGCACTCGATCCGAGAGACTGGACCGATCGGTCCAAAGGTTGGACCGACCGGTCTAGGACTTCGAGACCAGTGATTAGTCCGTTCGGTCCGAATAGGTCCGGACCGATCGGTCCAAAGGTTGGACCGACCGGTCTGGGTCTCGGACCAAGACCGAATAACTCAGAACGGTCTGAACTGGTCAGACTGATCAGTCCACAGTCTGGACTGGTCGGTCTGGACCTCGGACAATCCGGGATTCAAAAATTCAGGTTTTTGATCGAACAATCATTGTGTCGGATCAATTATCAGAATTGGAATCAAAGCCTCACATGAGACCAAGCTCGATGACAATCCAGAATTCAGAGTTTTGATTGTGCAATCGTTGTCTCGAATAAAATATCTGAATTAGGATCTTGAGAGGGTTCGAGTACCGAATCTAAGGCAAACAATTGTTGTTTGGTCAAGGGATTCTGTACATAGACGACTCAATCGAACTAAGAGTAGTTCAACTGAGTTGATCAGAACAACTTGACTGGAATGACTTGAATTCAGTCAAGGTATCCTGGTGTTCAAGTCAAACGAAGCCTCATGTTTAATCTCAAGCTATTACCGCCCATTAGTAGAGCAGCTGTCAAGGCCTTGATCGTCATAGTTACGGGTCATGCCCTAGCTGAGCGTATCTGACTATCTTGGTGAGGCAGTATGGAGAAATCGTGATTCTCATAGCTCAAATATGGTTGAGCTTGAATTGGGTTATCAAGTCGGACTTGGACCTGATGGTAAGGATGGGATGAGGAACATGCAGTGATAGTGTATCACTATCCCATACTCATCTAGGAATCGCATAGGATGTGACTTGACAAACTGTTGTCTACCTAAATAGCATGGTTTTGAGCGTCATGCCCTAGCTGACTCAAAAGCATGTGAAATATGCATCTATTATCTGTGTTAGTATGTGTACTAAGCGACTTGCATATTTTCTGTCTGTTTGTTTGTCCTTTTCTGTAGTAAATATGTATTGCATGAATCTGGTTAATCTCACCATGCGATCTATCCTTATGAAGGATAAGCCTCTGACCACGGCTTCTGGATCGATCATTGATATTTATTGTTGTTGGTTTAGTGCTCTATGATGTACTATTTGCGAGCTTTACTTGGATGTATTTGATGTATTGACGCTTTCTATGATTTATGGATGGGCGTTTGATTCATTACGTATTGTGCATACTTGATATGTTATGAAATCCATGTATTGTTATGAACAATACTAAACTCCCTAGTCATGTATCATTGGGGAATAATGATATACCAAGACTAATATGATGTGTGATGGATGATCATATAGATGATCATAGGCATTGGATACGATCATAGTCATAGGTATTCGTTGGAGAACGGAATACTAGATGACCCGCATGAGATTGTCACATGGACTAGCTTCATGTTGAATCTCATATGGCGGTTCCATGATTGGATCCTGAGACCTGAGATATCTACGGAATCCAACATGAGGAGTTTCGTGCTTTGAATACGTCAAACGTCCTGCGTAACAGGAGGACTATAAAGGCGTGTATCAGGTATGAAACGAATCAAGTGCTGGATTGTAGATAGTCAAGATGGGATTTTTACCTCTCGTAAAAGAGAGAGAGATCGCTGGGCCCCTCGTGTGAGCGAGACTGTAGAAATGTATGGTCGCACTATAGACGAACGTCGTCTATTTCAGACAGTCGAACTCAGTGAACGAGAAAGCAGTCGAATCAGATAAGGTGGGTTGTCCATGCCTTATATTCGACATATGATATCGTGATATAAAAGGATCATCATGTTAGTTTAGTGCTCTATGATGTACTGTTTATGAGCTTTATTTAGATACATTTGATGTATTGATACTTTCCACAGGTATTTTGTTCATTACATGTTCCTGCATGCTAGCTCTGTTATGAAATCCATGTATCATTAGGAATGATACTAAACTACCTAGTCTTGTGTCATTATGGGAATGATGACATAATAAGACTAGTATGATGTGTGATTGATGATCACATAGATGATCATAGGTATTGGATACGATCACAATCATAGGTATTCGTTGGAGAATGGAATACTGGATTGACCCGCATGAGATTGTCACATGGACTAGCGTCATGACTTGAATCTCATATGACGGTTCCATGATTGGATCCTAAGACCTGAGATATCTACGGAATCCAACATGAGGAGTTGCGTGCTTTGAATACGTCTAACGTCCTGCGTAACAGGAGGACTATAAAGGCGTGTATCAGGTACAAAACGAATCATGTGTTGGATTGTAGATAGTCAAGACGGGATTTGTACCTGTCGTAAAAGAGAGAGATATCGCTGGGCCCCTCGTGTGTGCAAGACTGTAGAAATGTGTGGCCGCACTATAGACGAACGTCGTCTATTTCAGACAGTCGAACTCAGTGAACGAGAAAGCAGTCGAATCAGATAAGGTGGCTTGTCCATGCCTTATATTCGACATAGGATATCGCGATACAAAAGGATCATCAACCAGAATCATCTCTGGCGTTCTAAGATCACGAACAAACTCTATTCGAGATAGGTAGTCATAGTGTCTTGCTAGAGACCGCCTATGACTTGTATATCCGGAATAGAGATTTCGGGTTATACTGCTATATCGAATGAGCCTACAGGGTCACACACGCAGGGAAGGACGAATGCACGAGAAAACGTCGAGAAATCTGGACAAGAGGTCCGGACCGTTCGGTCTAGGAGTGGACCGAACGGACCGGAGCATCTAGTCCGAACGGACCAAGTTGTTGGATCGAACGGACTAGAGGGTCCAGTCTGAACGGACCAAGTA
>NW_010969648.1:239293-240513 GCF_000463585.1 Tarenaya hassleriana | reverse complement strand
GATCTAAATCTCGTTTTCTCAAAGCACATCATCGAATAGAAGATTCGAGTCCTAGCAGACAAGTTCCAAAGGTTGGAATCCATCTCGAGGTGTGGATACATGTAGAGGGTAAGGTATTCTTCCTGCCTATAGTGATCAGACCGTTCTTCGATTGATACAGGCCCCAGATCGATTGAGGTAAGCGTTCTAACGTTTCTACAAGATCATGCATGATAGGTTTTAGGGTTTCATCAAAATTTTTGTTTTTCATCCGCTGCGCAAACCCTAGAACTGATCTCTTAGGAATTAGATTCGCTCTTGAGATCCCAGGAAAATCCAACAGTGGTATCAGAGCCTGGTTGCTCTGCATGATTTTGTTAGAACCCGATCACGCACGTTATAGGATTTGAATTGTTTGAATCCGTGTTTACTTTGATATTATGCATGATTTGATTGTGGATCTAGAGTAGATTTTCTGTTCATTGTTGCATAGTGTGCAAGAGCTTTGAATTCTGAGTTCACAAGCGAAAACCGGGAGGAAATCGGATCTGAATCGGGAGCGAAACGAAGAAGAATATCTAGAGTAGATTTTCTGTTCATTGTTGCATAGTGTGCAAGAGCTTTGAATTCTGAGTTCACAAGCGAAAACCGGGAGGAAATCGGATCTGAATCGGGAGCGAAACGAAGAAGAATGTGATCTGATCACGTTTTTCCGCCTAGACCGAACGGTCTGGTCCTCTGGACCGGACGGTCTAGGGTTTGTCGTTTCTCTGGGCTAGACGATCCAGTCCGTTCGGACCAAGATGTTGGACCGAACGGACTAAGGAGTGTAGACCGAACGGACTGCTTAGCCAGTCCGTCCGATCTAGGTCACTAGTCCGAGAGAGAAGGACCGAAGGGGCAAGAGTCCGGACCATTGGTCTGGACCGAACGGTCTGGAGAGTCAGACCGAACGGATTGAAGAGTCAGACCGAACGACCGAGCTTGACCCGAAGACCGAACCGCCTAGACCGATCGGTCTAGGACCCGACGCTTCACCAAAATTTGATTTTGCATTTCGGGATCTGGTTTGAGCGAGCAATCGTTGCTTAAAACCGATCGACTGTGGTCCATAGTGAATGAATGTATGTAACTTAATCAAGATATTATATATGTTTGATTGAGTGGGAGCTTCGGGATTGGGATTGCATAATCGACTGGATGATCCATTCGGATTATGAACAATCGTTGCACAGAAACCG
>NW_010969648.1:233577-236828 GCF_000463585.1 Tarenaya hassleriana | reverse complement strand
TCTGAACGGAGGAACCGAACACTGTTAGACATGGTTCGGTCGATGATGAGTCAGACAGATCTTCCAAAGTCCTTTTGGGGCTATGCTTTAGAGACCGCTGCGTACCTGCTTAACAGGAGTCCAACGAAGTCGGCTGAAGCGACGCCATATGAGATATGAGAGTCCCGCGTTGTCGTTTGTCAGAATTTGGGGTTGCGACGCTTACGTGAAGCGTCAGATGACTGATAAGTTATCCTCCAAATCTGATAAGTGTTTATTTGTAGGCTACACTAAGGACACTAAGGGTTACTACTTCTATATTCCGGCAGAGAACAAAGTATTCATTGCCAGGAATGCGTTTACGTGAAACGTCTGGCTTCTTATAAGCTATCCGCCAAGTCTGATAAATGCATATTTGTGGGTTACCCTAAGGAAACTAAAGGGTACTGGTTCTACAACCCATCTGAGAACAAAGTGTTTGTTGCTCGGAATGGATCTTTCTTGGAGAGAGAGTTCGTCTCCAAGAGAGTTAGTGGGAGTAGAATAGATCTCGAAGAAGTTCGAGAACCACAAATAGTCGAAGAATCGAGTGAACAGGTCGAAACAGTTCGACCTGTATCACAAGTTGTTGAGACAGCACCTCCTAGTGAACCTCGGAGATCTGGTAGAATTCGCCAAGAGCCTACAAGATATGGTTTTCTTGTGACTGGAAACGATGAACTCATGTTGTTAGAACATGACGAGCCTACGTCGTATTCAGAGGCTGTGGCGAGTTCCGATTCCGAGAAATGGCACCAGGCCATGGGGTCTGAGATGCAATCCATGTACGACAACAAAGTGTGGACTTTGGTCGACTCATTCGATGGTATTAAGACCATTGGATGTAAGTGGGTTTTCAAGAAGAAAACCGACATGGATGGCATCGTGCATACCTATAAGGCCCGACTCGTCGCGAAAGGGTTTCGGCAGATTCATGGTATAGACTATGATGAAACCTTTTCACCAGTCGTGATGCTTAAATCCATACGGATTCTGCTAGCCGTAGCTGTGTATTATGACTACGAGATATGGCAGGTGGACGTCAAGACCGCATTCCTTAACGGGAATTTGCTCGAGGATGTGTACATGACACAACCCGAGGGTTTTGTCGATCCTAAGAGTCCGAGGAAGGTGTGTAAGCTTCAGAGATCCATTTATGGACTGAAGTAGGCTTCGAGGAGCTGGAATCTTCGTTTTGACGAGGCAGTCAAAACGTTTGGCTTCCTGCATAACGAAGATGAGCCATGCGTTTACAAGAAGGTCAGTGGGAGCGCAGTGGTCTTCCTTGTGCTTTATGTAGATGATATATTGCTCATCGGAAATGATATTCCTACCTTGCAAGGAGTAAAATCCTGGCTAGGATCGGTCTTTTCGATGAAAGACTTAGGAGAAGCCGCCTACATTCTAGGCATCAGGATCTATAGAGATAGATCGAGAAGGCTTCTTGGCCTAAGTCAGAGTACATACATTGACAAGGTCTTGAATCGGTTCAAGATGCAAGACTCCAAGAGGGGTGCCTTGCCAATGGGACATGACGTTGCTCTTAGCAAGACTCAGTGTCCAAAGACACAGGATGAGCAAGAGCGCATGAGTAGGATTCCATATGCCTCGACAATTGGATCCATCATGTATGCCATGTTGTGTACTCGTCCAGATGTATCATATGCATTGACCATGACTAGTAGATATCAATCTACACCAGGTGAGGCTCACTGGATTGCGGTCAAGAACATCCTTAAGTACTTGAGAAGAACTAAGGATTTGTTCTTGGTGTATGGCGGATTGGAAGACGAGCTCGCTATAAGTGGTTATACCGATGCTAGTTTCCAAACCGATAGAGATGACTTCAGATCGCAGTCAGGTTATGTTTTCTGCCTGAACGGTGGGGCTATCAGTTGGAAGAGTTCCAAACAGCCAACCGTTGCAGATTCGACTACAGAAGCCGAGTACATAGCTGCATCGGATGCAGCTAAGGAAGCTGTTTGGATCAGGAAATTCGTGGGAGACCTGGGCGTCATTCCTAGCATTGCAGATCCCATTGAGTTGTATTGTGACAACAATGGTGCGATTGCGCAAGCTAAGGAACCCCGGTCACACCAGAGATCCAAACACATACTCAGGCGATTTCACTTGATCAGAGAAATCATCGACAGAGGAGACGTGAAGATAAGCAGAGTGTCGACAGATGATAATATTGCCGACCCATTGACGAAGCCTCTCCCTTCATCAAAACATGATGGTCATGTTAAGGGTATGGGGATTAGATGCTTATAGGATAGATCATAGAGCATAGTGGGAGATTGTTGGTTGTAATGCTCTAGGATAATTCATGATATGACATTTTACTTTGTATTGATTCATTGATTTATGAATGCATTATTTATCCGTTATACGATTAGCATGTTTGTTGTATTTCGGCATCCTTGAATCATTAGCGAATGATTCTAAACTCCCTAGTCAGTCAACATTGTGGGAACAATGTTGAATTAAGACTAGCATGAGGAGTGATCGATGCATTGGATGCATATCACAATCATGGGTACTCGTTGTGAACAAGTGACTGGTTGACCCGCATGAGATTGTCACATGGACAGAGTCATGACTTGAATCTCATACAGCAGTTCGTTTATGGATCCTCATACCTGAGATGTCTAGAGTATCTGATATGAGGAGTGACGTGTCTTGACTGCGTCAAACGTCGTCTTTAACCGGATGATCATAACGGCGTTGATCAGATACGTTCACGAATCATATGGAGATAATAGACATGCAATATGGGACTTATCACCTCCTCAATAGGAGAGATATCGCTGAGCCCTCTCGTGGAAGTCGGACTATGAAAACGCGTGGCCACGCTATAGATGAAGTTGCATCTATTTTACTAGTCGATTTGCCAAGACGAGAAAGCAGTTGAACTTGAAGGGTGGCTCAAACCATGCCCTTGTTCAACACATGATATCGTGAGATAAAGGATCAGAACTCGAGCTGTTATTGCCTTGGTTAGATCACCTCTAACTCAATTCTAAATGGGTGGTCATGGCGTCTTGCTAGAGGCTAACCATGACTTGTAGATCGGGAATGGTTCTCGAAGCTGCTGCCACTGCGAATGGGCCTACAGGGTCACACACCAATAGGGATGGACTTATACGTGAAGAATACGAAGAATGGAAACGAGATTTGACCGAAACGAGCATGAAAAGGAGTTTTCAGTGCGTTGGTCCGGAGCTGACCAA
>NW_010969648.1:230157-230366 GCF_000463585.1 Tarenaya hassleriana | reverse complement strand
GCTTGAAAGTAGATGAGCTGGACCCTTCGTTTTGACGAGAAAATAAAAAAGTTTGGTTTCTCAAAGAATGAAGACGAGCCATGTGTTTACAAGAAGGCTAGTGGGAGCACAGTTGTTTTCTAGTGCTGTACATGGATGACATTCTCCTTATAGGGAATGCCGTTCCTACCTTGCAAGACGTTAAGCCTTGGCTAGGAACGCAGTTTTCT
>NW_010969648.1:225962-229601 GCF_000463585.1 Tarenaya hassleriana | reverse complement strand
AAGCTGTTTGGATCAGAAAGTTTGTTGGTGACTTGGGTGTCATTCCTAGTGCTGATAGCCCGTTGCTCTGTATTGTGACAACAATGGATAGATCGCACAAGCGAAAGAACCCAGAACCCATCAACGATCCAAACACATACTTAAGCTGTTTGGATCAGAAAGTTTGTTGGTGACTTGGGTGTCATTCCTAGTGCTGATAGCCCGTTGCTCTGTATTGTGACAACAATGGATAGATCGCACAAGCGAAAGAACCCAGAACCCATCAACGATCCAAACACATACTTAGACGATTTCACCTTATCAGGGAGATCATAGATAGAGGAGACGTGCACATTTGCAGAGTGTCGACAGATGACAACATTGTCGATCCGTTGACGAAGCCTCTCCCTTCGTCGAAGCATGAGGGTCATGTTAGGGATATGGGCATTAGATGTTTAGCAGTCAACGATTAGAGCAAGTGGGAGATTGTTGGTTTAGTGCTCTATGATGTACTGTTTGCGAGCTTTACTTGGATGCATTTGATGTATTGACGCTTTCTATGATTTTATGGATGAGTGTTTGATTCATTACGTATTGTGCATGCTTTAATATGTTATGAAATCCATGTATTGTTATGAACAATACTAAACTCCCTAGTCGTTTATCATTGTGGGAATAATGATATACTAAGACTAGTATGATGTGTGATTGATGATCACATAGATGATCATAGGTATTGGATACGATCATAATCATAGGTATTCGTTGGAGAACGGAATGCTGGATTGACCCGCATGAGATTGTCACATGGACTAGCGTCATGACTTGAATCTCATATGACGGTTGCATGATTGGATCCTAAGACCTGAGATATCTACGGAATCCAACGTGAGGAGTTGCGTGCTTTGAATACGTCAAATGTCCTGCGTAACAGGAGGACTATAAAGGCATGTATCAGGTACGAAACGAATCATGTGCTGGATTGTAGATAGTCAAGATGGGATTTGTACCTCTCGTAAAAGAGAGAGATATCGCTGGGCCCCTCGTGTGAGCGAGACTGTAGAAATGTGTGGCCGCACTATAGACGAACGTCGTCTATTTCAGACAGTCGAACTCAGTGAACGAGAAAGCAGTCGAATCAGATAAGGTGGCTTGTCCATGCCTTATATTCGACATATGATATCGTGATACAAAAGGATCATCAACTGGAATCATCATTGGTGTTCGTAAGAGCACGAACAAACTCTATTCGAGATAGGTAGTCATAGTGTCTTGCTAGAGACCGCCTATGACTTGCATATCCGGAATAGAGATTTCGGGTTATACTGCTATATCGGATGAGTCTACAGGGTCACACACACAGGAAATGACAAATACGCGAGAAGAGACGAGAAAATCTCGGTGGAGCAGTGGCCAGACCGACCGGTCTAGAAGGTCTAGACCGATCGGTCCAGCTAACCCAGACCGATCGGTCCATACACGTGGACCGGTCGGTCCGGAGATAACGTGTGACAGTCACACGGTCTGGAAAGTGTTCCAGACCGATCAGTCGGGACCTATGGACTGATCGGTCCAGACATAAAAAGGCTCCAAACCGATCGGTCCAGGCCTGGATCGATCGGTCCAGACAACGGGATTTCCTAAACTCGATCTAATTAGGGTTTTAAGTGGGAGAAACTTATAGGAACGCCTCCTAATTCTCTTGGCACAATTTTCAGATCCTATTGAGAGGTTTTGAGAGTGAAAAACCTAAGAGAAAGATCCCTGAAATCCTTGCGCAAAGAAGAATGCGTCCTTCGGTCCTAGCAGACAAGTTTCATTCGTTGGAATCCTTTCCGCCGTGTGGATACGTGTAGAGGGCAAGGTATTCTTCCTGCCTACAGTGAACGGACGAACACATCAATTGATACAGGCCCCGGATCGATTGAGGTAAGCGTTCTAACGTTTCTACAAGATCATGCATGATAGGTTTTAGGGTTTCATCAAAATTTTTGTTTTACATCCGCTGCGCAAACCCTAGAACTGATCTCTTAGGAATTAGATTCGCTCTTGAGATCCCAGGAAAACCAACACTAAACCCTAAAAAACGCGAAAAAGGAAATTTTCCCGAAACTCGGACTGTCCGGTCTAGGTCTGGACCGGACGGTCTGACCCTTACGCGGAACGGACGGTCCGTTTCTACGCAGAACGGACGGTCTGCACGCCTGGACTGTCCGGTCCAGGTCTGGACCGGACGGTCTGTGTTGGTTTAGTGCTCTATGATGTACTGATTATGAGCTTTGTTCAGATACATTCGATGTATTGATACTTTCTATATGTTTTTTTTATGAGAGTATTTTGTTCATTACATGTTCCTGCATGCTAGATCTGTTATGAAATCCATGTATCATTATGAATGATACTAAACTCCCTAGTCTTGTGTCATTATGGGAATAACGACATAATAAGACTAGTATGATGTGTGATTGATGATCACATAGATGATCATAGGTATTGGATACGATCACAATCATAGGTATTCGTTGCAGAACGGAATACTGGACTGACCCGCATGAGATTGTCACATGGACTAGCGTCATGACTTGAATCTCATACGACGATTCCATGATTGGATCCTAAGACCTGAGATATCTACAGAATCCAACATGAGGAGTTGCGTGCTGTGATTACGTCAAACGTCCTGCGTAACAGGAGGACTATAAAGGCGTGTATCAGGTACGAAACGAATCATGTACTGGATTGTAGATAGTCAAGACGGGATTTGTACCTCTCGTAAAAGAGAGAGATATCGCTGGGCCCCTCGTGTGAGCAAGACTGTAGAAATGTGTGGCCGCACTATAGACGAACGTCGTCTATTTCAGACAGTCGAACTCAGTGAACGAGAAAGCAGTCGAATCAGATAAGGTGGCTTGTCCATGCCTTATGTTCGACATATGATATCGCGATACAAAAGGATCATCAGTCGGAATCATCACTGGCTTTCGTATGATCACAAACAAACTCTATTCGAGATAGGTAGTCATAGTGTCTTGCTAGAGACCGCCTATGACTTGTATATCCGGAATAGAGATTTCGGACTATACTGCTATATCGAATGAGCCTACAGAGTCACACACGCAGGGAAGGACGAATACACGAGAGAAAACGACGGAAAACCGAGGCGGAAGGGTCCAGACCGGACGGACCGAAAGGTTCGGAACGGACGGTCCAGACCCTACGGTCCAGACGTGTGGTCCGTCCGTTCTGGAGACTGGAACGGACGTTCCACATTAGCACGCAGACCGTCCGTTCTACGTGGTGGAACGGACGGTCCACGTTTAGGCAGACCGTCCGTCCTACATGCTGGAACGGACGGTCCAAGTGCTTTTCTGGACCGTCCGTTCTGGGCTTCAGTGTTTCCGAAAATTAAACCGAAATTAGGGTTAAATCACTATATAAGATAGAGATTAAAACCCTAATGTAGGAGAGACTTTTAGCAGCCGACTTTTGGTGTTCTTGGAGAGTTTTTGGTGAGATCCAAAAGACTCAACAAGTTCTAAGTCTCGTTTTCTCAAAGTGCACATATCGAATAGAGATTCGAGTCCTAGCAGACAAGTTCCAACCGTTGGAATCCATCCCGATGTGTGGATACGTGTAGAGGGCGAGGTATTCTTCCTGCCT
>NW_010969648.1:223502-225802 GCF_000463585.1 Tarenaya hassleriana | reverse complement strand
AGAACGGACAGTCCGAGGTCCAGATTCCGAAATTTTTCGTTTTCTAGGTCCGATTATGCAATCGTTGCTTAATCTGATCAACTGTGACTCAAATAGACGTGATTTATTCTTATGGATGGTCCATAGTGAATGAATGCATGTAACTTAATCAAGATATTGGATATGCTTGATTGAGTGGGAGCTTCGAGATTGGGATTACATAATCGAATGGTTGGTCTATTCAGATTATGTAATACATCTGATCAAGGAATAATTGTTGATCCTTGATATGTACAATCGTTGCACAGAAACCGGTTAGATCTAGGAGCTCTATGAGTAAAGCACTTGTCAAGGCCTCGATCGTACGTGTCATGGGCCATGCCAAAGCTGGGTGTGCCGTATTATCTTGGTGAGGCAAGATGGAGAAATGGTGGTTCTCATAGCTTGAAAGTAGATGCTTGATCTAGGTGCGGTTTCGCAAATCCCTTATTCATGTAATGCTAAGTGTGTACCTCCCATTACTAGAGCGCTTGTCAAGGCATCGATCGTCCGTAACACGGGTCATGCCAAAGCTGAGCGTGCCGGATTATCTTTGTGAGGCAGGGTAGGAAATCGTGGTTCCTACAGCTTGAATATGGTTTATCTTGGGTTAAGTTGTCAAGTTTGACTTGAGACTTAATGGTACAGATGAGACGAGTATGCAATGATATTTGATATCATAGTCTCATAAAGGATCTAAGAGTCATATTAGATATGATTGACATTAGATGTCTACCTAAATAGCATAAGGATAGGTGTAACAATTTGTTCTTGTGTGAAATACGGATCTTAGTCCCATATATAAAATTATTGTAGGGTTAGTTTTCTTTATGGGAATATAGCTTATCTTTGCATCTGTGTTGTCATTGTTTGATGATGGACTAGCTGGTAGTGGATCATAGATAGATTGACACTGATTGATGATGGACTAGCTGGTAGTATATCATTGATAGAATCTGCATGTAGATGTGTTTTTGTTCTGTTTTGTCTTTTTCTGTAGGACATAGCGTTAACCGGTATTGTACCGAAGTTGACGATGCGATCTATCCTTATGAAGGATAAGACTCTAACCATGGCTTCTAGATCGATCATTGATGCTTATTGGAAGTATGTGGATGATGATCCGGACAAGTCTAGCTTGACGTTTGGAAACATGATCTCTGAATTGCGTAAGCGATTAGAGGACATGGACGATTCTTTGATTGTTGATCAGTAGAATGCATCATTCCAAAAAGAGAGCTGAAAGCCATGGTAAGAGTGAAATGGTAGTTGTTGGAAAGAATTCCAGCAATAGGAAGCGTTCCAAGAGCAAGGGCAAGTGGAAAGTGACAAGCGTTGTCATTGAACCTAAGCCTAAGTCCAAAAAGGGAGAGTGTTATTTCTGTCATGCCGTGGGGCATTGGAACAGAAATTGTAGACTCTACGTGGAAGATCAGGAGAAGAAGAAGCTTAAAGAAGCTTCGACTTCTGGTGTCTTCGTTATAGAGGCTAATTTGTTTACTTCTACGTCGTGGGTATTAGATACCGGAAGCGCCTCACATATTTGTAGAAATATGAAAGGGTTGCGAGGAAGTAGATAATTGGCAAAAGGAGAAGTAGATCTCCGCGTTGGGAATGGAGCAAAAATTGTTGCATCAGCCATCGGGACTTTCGATCTGACTTTACCTTCTAGGCCTTGTATTTTAGTTGCATGATTAATATTTTGTTTATGCTATTAGCAAGAACATTATAATGATTTCATGCCTAGACTCGGACGATTTCAGATTTGTTATTGAGAACAAAGGTCTATCCATTTATAGAGGTGATTTATTCTATGGTAAAGGTTACCAGTTTAATAGCCTTTATGTTTTGGATGACGAACCGTCAAGATACCGGTCAATCTATAACGTTTGTACCAAACGGTTTAAGCCGAACGATTTAAACCCAACCTTCCTCTGGCATTGTCGTCTAGGCCATATAAACGAGAAGCGCATACAGAACCTTCATTCTTAAGGTCTTCTGGATTCATTTGACTTTGAGTCTCTTGAATCTTGCGATTCTTGTTTGATGGGCAAGATGACAAAGCATCTTTTCAAAGGGAAAGGACAGAGAGCGACAGAGTTATTGGATCTGATACATAGTGATGTATGCGGACCAATGAGCTATCCAGCTAGAGGAGGTTATCTGTACTTCGTTACGTTCACTGATGATTTCAGTCGATACGATTATGTCTATTTGATGAGACATAAGTCTGAAACACTTGAAATGTTCAAGGCTTTCAGAAACGAAGTACAGAACCAGCT
>NW_010969648.1:213143-221960 GCF_000463585.1 Tarenaya hassleriana | reverse complement strand
GCGGGGTAAAGCCAAAAAGAAGGTGGCGAAATAGGCAAAAGTTGCCTCTACGCCCAAGCCTAAGCCCGATAAGGGTGACTGTCATTACTACGGAGTGTCTGAACACTGGAAGCTTAATTGTCACCTTTACTTGGAGGATGTGAAGGACAAGAAGCTTGGTGAAGCTTTTGCCTTAGGTATTCATGTTATAGAAGCTAACATCTGTACTATATCTTCGTGGGTATTGGATACCGGAAGTGCCTCACACATTTGTGGAAATATGCAGGGACTAAGAAGAAGTAGGATGCTAGCTAAGGGAGAAGCGGATCTACGCGTCGGAAATGGAGCAAGAGTTACTGCATTGTGTGTTAGTGTTTATGATTTGCATCTTCCTTCTGGACTTGTTTTAGAGCTTAGTAATTGTTACTATGTTCCTGCGATTAGCAGAAACATTATTTCTATTTCTTGTCTGGATTTGGATGGTTTTCGATTTGTGATTGAGAACTCGAGTTTGATGATTTATCGAGACGATATTTACTATGGTAATGGTTATCTAGTTAATGGTTTATACGTCTTGAATGATCAGCCTTCGAACTCGACATCATCCATCTATAGCGTGAGTACTAAACGGTTTAAGCCGAACGACTTAAACCCGACCTTCCTCTGGCATTGTCGTCTAGGCCATATAAACGAGAAGCGCATTCAGAAGCTTCATTCTGAAGGTCTTCTGGATTCATTTGACTTTGAGTCTCTTGTATCTTGCGAGTCTTGTTTGATGGGCAAGATGACAGAGCATCCTTTCAAGGGGAAAGGACAGAGAGCGACAGAGTTATTGGATCTTATACATAGTGATGTATGCGGACCAATGAGCTGTCCAGCTAGATGAGGTTATCTGTATTTCGTTACGTTCACTGATGATTTCAGTCGATACGGTTATGTCTATTTGATGAGACATAAGTCTGAAACACTTGAAATGTTCAAGGCTTTCAGAAACGAAGTATAGAACCAGCTTGGCAAGACGATCAAGACACTTCGATCCGATCGTGGTGGTGAGTATATGAGCCAAGAGTTCACTGACTATCTGGTTGATTGTGGTATTGTATCACAATTAACTCCTCCTGGAACGCCACAATGGAACGGCGTGTCTGAACGGAGGAACCGAACACTGTTAGACATGGTTCGGTCTATGATGAGTCAGACAGATCTTCCGAAGTCCTTCTGGGGCTATGCTTTAGAGACCGCTGCATACCTGCTAAACAGGAGTCCAACGAAGTCGGCTGAAACGACACCATATGAGATATGGACAGGGAAGCGTCCCGCGTTATCGTTTGTCAGAATTTGGGGTTGCGACGCTTATGTGAAGCGTCAGATGACTGATAAGTTATCCTCTAAATCTGGTAAGTGTTTATTTGTAGGCTACCCTAAGGAAACTAAGGGTTACTACTTCTACATTCCGGTAGAGAACAAGGTGTTCATTGCCAGGAATACGACTTTTATGGAGCGAGAGTTCGTCTCCAAAAGAGTCAGTGGGAGTAGGATCGAACTTGAGGAAGTTCGAGAGCAGAAAGTAGATGCTGAGCCGAGTGAACAAGTTGAAGAAGTTCAACCTGTTTCACTGCCGGTTGTGACTCAACCTTTGACGAGTGAACCTCGGAGATCAGGCAGGTTTCGCCAAGAGCCAACGAGATATGGATTTCTCGTCACTGGGAATGAGGAACGAACGAGAAAGCAGTCGAATCAGATAAGGTGGCTTGTCCATGCCTTATGTTCGACATATGATATCGCGATACAAAAGGATCATCAGTCGGAATCATCACTGGCTTTCGTATGATCACAAACAAACTCTATTCGAGATAGGTAGTCATAGTGTCTTGCTAGAGACCGCCTATGACTTGTATTATCGGAATGGAGATTCTGCGTTTTACTGCTATTCCGGATGAGCCTACAGGGTCACACACAATAGGGATGGACAAGTACGTGTGCTAAATTATCCCGATTAGGAATCCTAATTGGATTGAGATTCCTAATTGGAATAGGAATCCTAATGGGATTAGGAATCCTATTATGTATAGGAATCCTAATGAGATTAGATTTCTATTACATCTAGGAAACCTAATGAGATTAGAATTCTAATAGGTTTAGGAAACCTAATTAGATTAGGATTCCTAGTAATCTATTCCTTGTCAAATTAGGATTTTGGAAAGTCTATATAAGGAGAATGTCTTCTAGGGTTTTATAAATAAGGAAAGAAAGAAAGGAAGAAAAAGGAAGAAAAATAAAACCCTAAGCCTCCAAAACCTTGCACACAAGAGAGATCGAGATCTCTAGTCCTAGCAGACAAGTTCCAAGATGTTGGAATCCATCCCGACGTGTGGATACGTGTAGAGGGCGAGGTATTCTTCCTGCCTAGAGTGATCGGACAAACAAATCAATTGATACAGGCCCCGGATCGATTGAGGTAAGCGTTCTAACGTTTCTATGATTCAATAGTAGCATGGTTCTAGGGTTTCATTAAAATTTTTGTTTTATATCCGCTGCGCAAACCCTAGAATCGATCTCTTAGGAATTAGATTCGCTCACGAGATCCCAGGAAACCCAACAGTCTGGCCCTTGGGAACGGTCGGTCTATTCCTCAGCGGAACGGATGGACTGACATGGCTGGACCATCCGGTCCAAGTTTGGACTGACGGTCTGGCCGTCTGGAACCCTTCCAACTCGTTCCGTCGACCCTAGAATCGATCTCTTAGGAATTAGATTCGCTCACGAGATCCCAGGAAACCCAACAGTCTGGCCCTTGGGAACGGTCGGTCTATTCCTCAGCGGAACGGATGGACTGACATGGCTGGACCATCCGGTCCAAGTTTGGACTGACGGTCTGGCCGTCTGGAACCCTTCCAACTCGTTCCGTCGTTCCTTCTCGCGTCATTCTCTTCACGTGTGATCCATCCCTAATGGTGTGTGACCCTGTAGGCCCATTCGAAGTGGTAGTGGCTTCGGAAACCCTTTCTCGAACCACAAGTCATGGTTAGCCTCTAGCAAGACGCCATGACCACCCATCTAGAATAGAGTTAGAGGTGATCTAACAAAGCCAGCAATAGCTCGAGTTCTGATCCTTTATCTCACGATGTCATATGTTGAACAAGGGCATGGTATGAGCCACCCTTCAAGTTCAACCGCTTACTCGTCTTGGCAAATCGACTGATAAAATAGATATAACTTCATGTATAGCATGGCCACGCGTTTTTCACAGTCCGATTTCCACGAGGGGTCCAGCTAAATCTCTCCTACTAAGGAGGTGACAAATCCCGTATTGCATATCTACTATCTCCATATGATTCGTGAACGTATCTGAGCAACGCCGTTATGATCATCCGGTTAAGGACGACGTTTGACGCAGTCAAGATACGCCACTTCTCATATCAGATACTCTAGACATCTCAGGTCTGAGGATCCAAGAACGAACCGCTGTATGAGATTCAAGTCATGACTCATGTCTATATGACAATCTCATGCGGGTCATCCAGACACTCGTTCCAAACGAGTACCCATGATTGTGATTTGCATCCAATGCATATGATCACCATCATCTATCACACATCATGCTGACCTTAATTCATCATTGTTCCCACAATGACAACTGACCAGGGAGTTTAGAATCATCTGCAATGATTCAAGGGTATCTATCGAAATATAACAAACATGCCAATCACATAACGGGAAAAGTAATGCATTCATAAAACCAATGAATCAATACATAGTCAAAATATCATATCACGGATCATCGTAGAGCATTACAACCAACAATTGCAAGGTAGGAACGTCATTCCCTATTAGGAGAATGTCATCCAGGTACAGCACTAGAAATACTACTGTTCTCCATCTGCCATATCTCTAGTCATAATACGCAGCCATGGCCAGCAGAATCCGTATGGATTTAAGCATCACAACTAGTGAAAAGGTTTCATCATAGTCTATACCATGAATCTGCCAAAACCCTTTCGCGACGAGTCGTGCCTTATAGGTATGCACGATATCCATGCCGGTTTTCTTCTTGAAACCCAAATTGCATCCAATGGTCTTAATACCATCGAACGAATCGAACAAAGTCCACACTTTGTTGTCGTACATGGATTGCATCTCAGACTCCATGGCCTGGTGCTATTTCTCGGAATCAGAACTCGCCACAGCCTCTGAATACGACGTAGGCTCATCATGTTCTAACAACTTGAGTTCGTCGTTTCCAGTCACAAGAAAACTGTATCTTGTAGGCTCTTGGCGAATTCTACCAGATCTCTGAGGTCCACTATGAGGTGCTGTCTCAACAACTTGTGACACAGGTTGAACTGTTTCGACCTGTTCACCCGGTTATTCGACTATTTGTGGTTCTCGAATTTCTTTGAGATCTATTCTACTCCCACTAACTCTCTTGGAGACGAACTCTCTCTCCATGAAAGATCCATTCCGAGCAACAAACACTTTGTTCTCAGATGAATTGTAGAACCAGTACCCTTTAGTTTCCTTAGGATAACCCACAAATATGCATTTACCAGACTTGGCAGATAGCTTATCAGAAGCCAGACGTTTCACATAAACGCCGCATCCCCAATTCTTCATAAATGCTAACCTGGGACGCTTCCCAGTCCATATCTCATATGGTGTCTTCTGAACCGACTTTGTTGGACAGTTGTTCAGTATAAGCACTGCCGTTTCCAAGGCGTAACCCAGGAAGATCGACCTGACTCTTCATAGACCGTACCATATCCAATAGGGTCCGGTTCCTCCTCTCAGACACGCCATTCCACTGTGGCCTTCCAGGTGGAGTCAGCTGTGAGACAATCCCACAGTCTGCCAGATAGTCAGTGAACTCTTGGCTCATATGTTGGTTTAGTGCTCTATGATGTACTGATTATGAGCTTTGTTCAGATACATTCGATGTATTGATACTTTCTATATGTTTTTTTATGAGAGTATCTTGTTCATTACATGTTCCTGCATGCTAGATCTGTTATGAAATCCATGTATCATTATGAATGATACTAAACTCCCTAGTCTTGTGTCATTATGGGAATAACGACATAATAAGACTAGTATGATGTGTGATTGATGATCACATAGATGATCATAGGTATTGGATACGATCACAATCATAGGTATTCGTTGCAGAACGGAATACTGGACTGACCCGCATGAGATTGTCACATGGACTAGCGTCATGAATTGAATCTCATACGACGATTCCATGATTGGATCCTAAGACCTGAGATATCTACAGAATCCAACATGAGGAGTTGCGTGCTTTGATTACGTCAAACGTCCTGCGTAACAGGAGGACTATAAAGGCGTGTATCAGGTACGAAACGAATCATGTACTGGATTGTAGATAGTCAAGACGGGATTTGTACCTCTCGTAAAAGAGAGAGATATCGCTGGGCCCCTCGTGTGAGCAAGACTGTAGAAATGTGTGGCCGCACTATAGACGAACGTCGTCTATTTCAGACAGTCGAACTCAGTGAACGAGAAAGCAGTCGAATCAGATAAGGTGGCTTGTCCATGCCTTATGTTCGACATATGATATCGCGATACAAAAGGATCATCAGTCGGAATCATCACTGGCTTTCGTATGATCACAAACAAACTGTATTCGAGATAGGTAGTCATAGTGTCTTGCTAGAGACCGCCTATGACTTGTATTACCGGAATGGAGATTCTGCGTTTTACTGCTATTCCGGATGAGCCTACAGGGTCACACACAATAGGGATGGACAAGTACTTGTGCTAAATTATCCCGATTAGGAATCCTAATTGGATTGAGATTCCTAATTGGAATAGGAATCCTAATGGGATTAGGAATCCTATTATGTATAGGAATCCTAATGAGATTAGAATTCTATTACATCTAGGAAACCTAATGAGATTAGAATTCTATTACATCTAGGAAACCTAATGAGATTAGAATTCTAATAGGTTTAGGAAACCTAATTAGATTAGGATTCCTAGTAATCTATTCCTTGTCAAATTAGAATTTTGGAAAGTCTATATAAGGAGAATGTCTTCTAGGGTTTTAAAAGAAGGAAAAAGAAGAAGAAAAAAAGAAGAAAAATAAAACCCTAAGCCTCCAAAAACCTTGCACACAAGAGAGATCGAGATCTCTAGTCCTAGCAGACAAGTTCCAAGGTGTTGGAATCCATCCCGACATGTGCTCTGATACCACTGTTGGGTTTCCTGGGATCTCATGAGCGAATCTAATTCCTAAGAGATCGATTCTAGGGTTTGCGCAGCGGATATAAAACAAAAATTTTAATGAAACCCTAGAACCATGCTACTATTGAATCATAGAAACGTTAGAACGCTTACCTCAATCGATCCGGGGCCTGTATCAATTGATCTGTTCGTCCGATCACTCTAGGCAGGAAGAATACCTCGCCCTCTACACGTATCCACAAGTCGGGATGGATTCCAACACCTTGGAACTTGTATGCTAGGACTAGAGATCTCGATCTCTCTTGTGTGCAAGGTTCACCCGTGGACCGTTCGTTCCGGCTTACCAGAGCGGACGGTCTAGGGTAGTTCTCCGTGATCAGATCACGTTTCCCCGCGTTCTCAGCCCCGATCAGACCCGAAACTGAACCGAATTCTTCTGTACACCCAAAATTCGAACTCCTGCACTCTATGCAACATGAAACATGCAATCTACACTAGATTCAATCATCAAACATGCATAGATATCAAAGCAAACATGGATTCAAACAATTCAAATCCTAAAACATGCGTGATCGACGTAGACCGTCCGTTCTACATCCAGAAGGGACGGTCCGAGACCCAGACTGTGACTCAAATAGACATGATTTATTCTTATGGATGGTCCATAATGAATGAATACATGTAACTTAATCAAGATATAGTATATGCTTGATTGAGTGGGAGCTCCGAGAATGGGATTACATAATCGAATGGATGGACTATTCGGATTATGAACAATCGTTGCACAGAAACCGGTTAGATCTAGAAGCTCTATAAGTAAAGCACTTTTCAAGGCCTCGATCGTACGTGTCATGGGCCATGCCAAAGCTGGGTGTGCCGTATTATCTTGGTGAGGCAAGATGGAGAAATGGTGGTTCTCATAGCTTGAAAGTAGATGCTTGATCTAGGTGCGGTTTCGAAAATCCCTTATTTATGTAATGCTAAGTGTGTACCTCCCATTACTAGAGCGCCTGTCAAGGCATCGATCGTCCGTAACACGGGTCATGCCAAAGCTGAGCGTGCCGGATTATCTTTGTGAGGCAGGGTAGGAAATCGTGGTTCCTACAGCTTGAATATGGTTTATCTTGGGTTAAGTTGTCAAGTTTTGACTTGAAATTTAATGGTACAGATGAGACAAGTATGCAATGATATTCGATATCATAGTCTCATAAAGGATCTAAGAGTCATATTGGATATGATTGACATTAGATGTCTACCTAAATAGCATAAGACTGAGTGTAAAAACTTGTTCTTATGTGAAATACGGATCTTAGTCCCATATAGAAAATTATTGTAGGGTTAATTTTCTTTATGGGAATATAGCTCATCTTTGCATCTGTGTTGTCATTGTTTGATGATGGACTAGCTGGTAGTAGATCATAGGTATGTAGACACTGATTGATGATGGACTAGCTGGTAGTAGATCATTGATAGAATCTGCATGTAGATGTGTTTTCGTTCTGTTTTGTCTTTTTCTGTAGGACATAGCGTTAACCGGTATTGTACCGAAGTTGACGATGCGATCTATCCTTATGAAGGATAAACCTCTGTCCACGGCTTCTAGATCGATCATTGATGCTTATCAGAAGCATGTGGATGATGATCCAGACAAGTCTAGCTTGACGTTTGGAAACATGATCTCTGAATTGCGTAAGCGATTAGAGGACATGGACGATTCTTTGATTGTTGATCAGTAGAATGCATCATTCCAAAAAGAGAGCTGAAAGCCATGGTAAGAGTGAAATGGTAGTTGTTGGAAAGAGTTCCAGCAAAAGGAAGCGTTCCAAGAGCAAGGGCAAGTGGAAAGTGACAAGCGTTGTCATTGAACCTAAGCCTAAGTCCAAAAAGGAAGAGTGTTATTTCTGTCATGCCGTTGGGCATTGGAACAGAAATTGTAGACTCTACCTGGAAGATCAGGAGAAGAAGAAGCTTAAAGAAATTTCGACTTCTGGTGTCTTCGTTATAGAGGCTAATTTGTTTACTTCTACGTCGTGGGTATTAGATACCGGAAGCGCCTCGCATATTTGTGGAAATATGAAAGGGTTGCGAGGAAGTAGATAATTGGCAAAAGGAGAAGTAGATCTCCGCGTTGGGAATGAAGCAAAGGTTGCTGCATTAGCCATCGGGACTTACGATCTGACTTTACCTTCTGGACTTGTATTAGAGTTGCATGATTGTTATTTTGTTCATGCTATAAGTAAGAACATTATATCGATTTCATGCTTAGACTCGGATGGTTTTAGATTTGTTATTGAGAACAAATGTCTATCCATTTATAAAGGTGACTTATTTTATGGTAAAGGTTACCATATTAATGGCCTTTATGTTTTGGATGACGAACCGTCTAGATACAGGTCAATCTATAACGTTTATGCCAAACGGTTTAAGCCGAACGACTTAAACCCAACCTTCCTCTGGCATTGTCATCTAGGCCATATAAACGAGAAGCGCATACAAAACCTTCATTCTGAAGGTCTTCTGGATTCATTTGACTTAGAGTCTCTTGAATCTTGCGAGTCGTGTTTGATGGGCAAGATGACAAAGCATCCTTTCAAAGGGAAAGGACAGAGAGCAACAGAGTTATTGGATCTGATACAT
>NW_010969648.1:208600-209125 GCF_000463585.1 Tarenaya hassleriana | reverse complement strand
TTAAAACCCTAGAAGACATTCTCCTTATATAGACTTTCCAAAAATCCTAATTTGACAAGGAATAGATTACTAGGAATCCTAATCTAATTAGGTTTCCTAAACCTATTAGAATTCTAATCTCATTAGGTTTCCTAGATGTAATAGAATTCTAATCTCATTAGGTCTTTGTCAAATTAGGATTTTTGGAAAGTGTATATAAGGAGAATGTCTTCTAGGGTTTTAAGAGAAGGAAAAAAGGAGAAGAATAAAAAAAGGAAGAAAAATAAAACCTAAGCCTCAAAAAACCTTGCACACAAGAGAGATCGAGATCTCTAGTCCTAGCAGACAAGTTCCAAGGTGTTGGAATCCATCCCGACGTGTGGATACGTGTAGAGGGCGAGGTATTCTTCCTGCCTAGAGTGATCGGACGAACAGATCAATTGATACAGGCCCCAGATCGATTGAGGTAAGCGTTCTAACGTTTCTATGATTCAATAGTAGCATGGTTCTAGGGTTTATTAAATTTTTTGTTTTACATCCGCTGCG
>NW_010969648.1:207251-208381 GCF_000463585.1 Tarenaya hassleriana | reverse complement strand
GCTAACCAGTCCCCGGCAACGGCGCCAAAAACTTGATATGTGTGTACCGAGTCTAAAATATATAACCCGATTCACAACTCACCGCAAGGATACGGATCGTCGTAACACGGGGTCGAACACAAGGACCGGTTGCTAAATCCCAATCTAAATCGAAAAGAGATCAAAGCAAGCAAGCAAGTAATGGTGGAAATGTGTGGAATCTATATGAAACGAAATAAGAAAGCAAGTGAAATGAGTAACCTATCAAACAATGATGACTATGGGTGTCGGGATCGTATTCGCGTGATTAGGTATTTGCTAAGCATGCGAGAATAACGACATCATACTTGTATTCAGGAATCATCAAGCAACAAAAATAGAGAATTCACCTCTCGGTCTACTAACTCACTACCTAGAATAACTCGTCAATCTCTCGATCTATTCAAGTTAACCCTAGATGCATGAAGAACGCTATCATCAACCCTAAATCGATTAAACCATATCTCTATGTGAATAATACGATTCATTCATCAATCTCGATCCGAAACTAAACCCATATCTCTATGTGATTCAGAATCTCAGAATATTGGCCAAATGATTAGCAAACACCAATAGAAAGAAAGTATAGATCGATAAACCGAAACAAGCATAACGTCGAAATCCAAGTTAGAGTTCAAACATACCCAAAACACATACGAATCCCTAACCCATAGCCGTGGATCTACTCACGGTTCATAGAAAACCACAAAAAGCTCATAAAGACAGGGGTAAAAGAGAGGAAAGAAAGTCTCATGCAGATGTGTAGTCTCAACGATCGAGTCTTCCTTCTTCTTCCCGAAATCCCGTGAACTTCTATTCTTCTCTCACCAAAAGCTCTCCAAAAATCTATCTCTAAGTGTTCTCTAAGGGTCTCTGATGTTCTAGGACGTGGCTAGGGCTTTTTCATAACCCTAAGGTCGCTCCCAAGAGTCCTATTCCCGGTAGAATGCTGAAAATCGCGAAACAGCGGTTTAGGCTGGATCCGGACCGATTCTAGGTGGATCCGGACCGGATCCAGATTCCTGGGCTCGAGCTCAGCTGTCTTGATTCGGACCGGATCCAGTTGGATCCGGCCATGCACTGGCAGTTTTCTGGTCTTCACGAATTCGCTC
>NW_010969648.1:204245-204634 GCF_000463585.1 Tarenaya hassleriana | reverse complement strand
AGCACAACCGGGTTTTGTATCCTAACACGCCTAGAATGCCTATGAATGCATGTGATTATCCTGTAAAACCTAGACAAACTCTCTTCAAAATATAGAGAAGAATATGAGTTATCAAATCCCCCCAGACTTAAACCTTTGCTCGTCCTCGAGTAAAGAACGAAGGAATAAAATCTGCATCGATAGTTCGGGTCTAAGTTGTGGGTCGGACATCGCATAAAAAGAAAAAAAAATATATATATATATAGAAAAAAAGAGAGAGAGAAAAACGATGTCCTTCAACTTCAACGTCCTAGAAACCCGAGGTGCTAGCGTTCAACAGAGAAATTCTACAGAAAGGTAAAAATCTAGGTACGAAGTAGAACTAAGATCGAAAAGACTAAGTTGAGATA
>NW_010969648.1:202132-203562 GCF_000463585.1 Tarenaya hassleriana | reverse complement strand
CTTGTCTTTGAGTTTCAGATGGCCACCAGGAAGACCAGCCCCCGCCACAACCCGGACTACACTGACCATATACCACTTTTGGAAGAATTCGAGACGGGCCAAAACACGATCACCGAGCTAAGCCCGTACACCTCCAGCGCTCCCGACCCGGACAACACACCACGATTTCTCCTACCAGCACCAGAGATGCAGGCGCGTGCTAGCGGTTTCTATCAAGTCATCCGGAGCACGAAATTCGCAAGCACGGAGATCCGTCAGCTCCACCATCTGGTGTACATGCTCGTCATCTCTGAGTCGACATGGCTCCGTATATCGGACACGGCTTTGTCTAAGGCGCCCCTCGTATCGAGCATCGCCTGATACATGAACCTCTGGAAGTCGTCCTGAGGCTGGAATGTGTAGTCGTAATCATCTGGAGCCCGTGTGGAGGCGGCGGGTGATGGAGCGGAGTCCGCTGGGGGAAAAGGAGGCGGCGAGTGCGTATGCGAAGGGCCGACCTCCGTGGTGTGAAATGCTGGGGGAGATGGGGGTGCTGGTGGGCCATCGTAGGCGCCCTCCTCGAGTCCAGCCTGCTGCGCTGCAGAGAGCTGGAATCGGAGTCAGTCAATGGAGAGCGGTGGCAGGTGAATGTTCGGCAAAGTGAAACGCTGGCTGGTGCCCTGCTGGTCGTAGTACAACCAGAGATGGTTGCCCCGAATGGTCTCCAATGAAAATTTGCTGCGCAGAGCAGCCAAGTCGAGAACTGTAGCGCCCTTGAGGCGGGAACGCTCGTACCGTCCGACGTTCACGCCGACTCTTCTTGCGATCATGGTGACGAGGCCGCCGCATCGGACATAGACGCCTGAGTCTGAGCGGGCTATCTGATGCAAGTGTAGGGCGACCCGCGATGCTAAGTCGACCTGTCCCATACCCCAATCGTCCCCACCATAGATAGGGGATAAGGCGTACCTGATGAAGAGCAGCTCGGTCTGGTTAAGCCCTCCAGGCTCTGCCTTGCCGAAGATGACGTGGGCAAGGAGCATGTGAAAGTATCTGACCGTCGGATGGCGGGCCCATGTGGACTTGAGGATGCCAAACTTAAGGCTCTGCCTTGCCGAAGATGACGTGGGCAAGGAGCATGTGAAAGTATCTGACCGTCGGATGGCGGACCCATGTGGACTTGAGGATGCTAAACTTGAAGCGCTTGGACCCGATATCGCTCTAGAATGCCTTTAGTCGATCCGGATGTATGGAGGGTAGGGATGCTGTAACTCCGCGCGGAACGCCCAGGATGTCGGCGAACTGTGCCATCGTGAGGCGGTACTGCTGGCCTGCTATCCAGAAAGCCATGTAGGCTCGGTGTGCCTCGCCAGTCGGGGGGATGAAAAGTCGGAGTGAGCCAAGAAACTCCGCGGTCAGCTGGCGGTATGTGTCTTCCCGCATGTGTAGTA
>NW_010969648.1:198585-201924 GCF_000463585.1 Tarenaya hassleriana | reverse complement strand
AAATCATCTCCACAATCAAATCTACCTAAACCTCTCATGAACCCTAGCAACCCAAATCCGAAAATTACTCATGATAGAACAATGTTTGAGCCATGAAATAGGTGGGGAAGCATACCTCTCGCAAGGAGCTCAGAGGCTGGATCCGGTCCGTTTCCAGGTGGAATCGGTCCGGATCCAGGTTCGTCTTCTCCGCCTGAACTGAGTCTGGATCCGGTCCATTTCCAGGTGGAATCGGTCCGGATCCAATCGCAGCGAACTCAGTTTGAAAATCTCCGAAACAAAATCTGCAAAATGTGATCAAAATCGAGCATCCAAATGTATGGGCAATGTGAATCTAACCTATTCGCATCATAATCAACCCATAATTGTTGGTTGTAATGCTCTAAGATGATTCGTGATATGACATTTTGACTTTGTATTGATTCATTGATTTATGAATGCGTTACATTCCCGTTATATGATTGGCATGTTTGTTATATTTCGGCATCCTTGAATCATTATAGAATGATTCTAAACTCCCTGGTCAGTTATCATTGTGGGAACAATGATGAATTAAGACTAGCATGAGGTGTGATTGATGCATTGGATGCATATCACAATCATGGGTACTCGTTGTGAACGAGTGACTGGTTGACCCGCATGAGATTGTCACATGGACAGAGTCATGACTTGAATCTCATAAAGCGGTTTGTTCTTGGATCCTCAGACCTGAGATGTCTAGAGTATCTGATATGAGGAGTGGCGTGTCTTGACTGCGTCAAACGTCGTCTTTAACCGGATGATTATAACGGCGTTGATCAGATACGTTCATGAATCATATGGAGATAATAGACATGCAATATGGGACTTATCACCTCCTCAATAGGAGAGATATCGCTGGGCCCTCTCGTGGAAGTCGGACTATGAAAATGCGTGGCCACGCTATAGATGAAGTTGCATCTATTTTATTAGTCGATTTGCCAAGACGAGAAAGCGGTTGAACTTGAAGGGTGGCTCAAACCATGCCCTTGTTCAACATATGATATCGTGAGATAAAGGATCAGAACTAGAGCTGTTATTGCCTTGGTTAGATCACCTCTAACTCAATTCAACGTGGGTGGTCATGGCGTCTTGCTGGAGGCTAACCATGACTTGTAGACCGGAATGGTTCTCCGAGGCTGCTGCCACTGCGAATGGGCCTACAGGGTCACACACCATTAGGGATGGACTTATATGTGAAGTTTCGGAAAGGAAGACTTAGATTTGGTCGGAAAAACCGTTTTCGGATCAAATCAGAGTGTCGGGACGTTTTCAGCCTTCTGACTCGGACCGAGTCAGTATTTGACTCGGACCGAGTCAGTTCCACGCGGGTCGAAGCCCAGAAAGTGTTTTGGGCTTGGCTGATGTTTTGACTCGGTCGAGTCAAAGTTTTGACTCGGACCGAGTCAATACTAAATGGGCCGAGTCAAGAGTTGACAATGGGCTTGGGCTGATTCGTTCTGACTCGACCAAGTCAGAGTTCTGACTCGGACCGAGTCAATACTCGGAAAAAGTCCCTTTTCACAAGGATTAGGGTTTCTAACTTATAAAGAGGGGTTGGACGCCGTCCTAAGGGAAGAACTCAACTTTCAGAACCCTAAGACAGATCTAGAACACAAGAAAATCGTTTCTTTTGAGGTTCTAGTTCCCGGGATTCGATCCCAAGTCTTGAAAAACCCTATTCACTTCACAGATCCTAGCAGATCAGTTCCAAAAACGTTTGGAATCCTTCCCGTCGGTGTGGATACGTGTAGAGGAGCTGTACTTTCAGCTCTTGGTGATTAAAACAGGCCCTGGATCGATTGCTACTTTCAGATCTTCAGGAAAGAGGTAAGTATTCGATTCCTACGGTGATATACACGATCTGTCGGGGTTTTACGGATGATTTTGGTTGCGTGTGACGTTTGACTAGGTTTAGATTATCCTTCCGCTGCATGAAACCTAGTAAACCAAACCCTAGATCGATATGATCGCATGCTAGGAATCCGTAGCGAAACCCAACAGTGGTATCAGAGCCTGGTTCTCTGTATATCGCCGTGCTTGTCGCATGCCTATATGAATTTTAATGGTTAAAATTGCATGATAGGCTTGATCTATGCATATTTAATGATGTTATGATTGTTATCTGATGCATGGATGAGTTTGGGGTCGAAGACGGCTTGATGGCGCATCAAATTAGGGTGAAAACCTAGATTTCGTGGCCTGAAAGTGTCTCCCAGAGTTCTGACTCGGACAGAGTCAGAGTTTTGACTCGACCGAGTCAGAACGAAAGAGTCAGAACGACAGATCAGAGTTTTGACTCGGACAGAGTCAAGTGTTGACTCGACCGAGTCAGAACGAACCAAAATGAACAGACTTGGCCTCACAGACTTCTGACTCGGACCGAGCCAGTTTTGACTCGGACAGAGTCAGTACAGAAAGTTGTCCAGTTGTCAAGTTTTGGTTCAGATTGATATGATTTCGGCTTCTGACTCGGACCGAGTCAAGTGTTGACTCGGACCGAGTCAGTTCGTCAGACTTTGTTAGATGCAATTGTTGCATCGTTTCAAGTGTCTAAACCGAGATTCTGATTCTACCGATATGATCGGAACAGCTTGATTGAACTGACTTGAATTCAGTCAAGATTTCATTGTGTTCAAGTCACATATACCTCATGAAATCTCAAGCTACTACCGCCCATTAGTAGAGCAACTGTCAAGGCCTCGATCGTCATGGTTACGGGTCATGCCCTAGCTGAGCGTGCCTGATTATCTTGGTGAGGCAGTATGCAGAGTTTTGACCTGGACAGAGTCAGAGTTTTGACTCGACAGAGTCAGAACGACAGATCAGAGTTTTGACTCGGACAGAGTCAAGTGTTGACTCGACCGAGTCAGAACGAACCAAAATGAACAGACTTGGCCTTACAGACTTTTGACTCGGACCGAGCCAGTTTTTGACTCGGACAGAGTCAGTACAAAAAGTTGTCCGATTGTCAAGTTTTGGTTCAGATTGATCTGTAGATGATTTCGGCTTCTGACTCGGACCGAGTCAAGTCTTAACTCGGACAGAGTCAGTTGATTGTTGCATCGTTTCAAGTGTCTGAGCCGAGATTTTGATGCACATTGGATGAACATTATGAATGTTTAACCAATGAGAGTGTTTCGGTACATAATTTAAAGCAAGCAAGTGTTGTTTGGCAAAAAGGATTATATACACAGACGATTCAATTGAACTAAGAGTAGTTCAACCGAGTTGATCGGAACAGCTTGACTGAACTGACTTGACTGAACTGACTTGAATTCAGTTAAGGTATCATGGTGTTCAAGTCACCTATGCCTCATG
>NW_010969648.1:192361-193323 GCF_000463585.1 Tarenaya hassleriana | reverse complement strand
CTTTTGAGGTTCTAGTTCTAGGGATTCGATCCCAAGTCTTGGAAACCCTATTCACTTCACAGATCCTAGCAGATCAGTTCCAAAAGCGTTTTGAATCCTTCGCGTCGGTGTGGATACGTGTAGAGGAGCTGTACTTTCAGCTTTTGGTGATTAAAACAGGCCCTGGATCGATTGCTATTTTCAGATCTTCTGGAAAGAGGTAAGTATTCGATTGCTACGGTGATATACACGATTAAGCGGGGTTTTACGGATGATTTTGGTTGCGTGTGACGTTTGACTAGGTTTAGATTATTCTTCCGCTGCATGAAACCTAGTAAACCAAACCCTAGATCGATATGATCGCATGCTAGGAATCCGTAGCGAAACCCAACAATAATACCTATCCAAAACCACGAAATCATCTCCACAATCAAATCTACCTAAACCTCTCATGAACCCTAGCAACCCAAATCCGAAAATTACTCATGATAGAACAATGTTTGAGCCATGAAATAGGTGGGGAAGCATACCTGGGCGTCGTATATGTGGAATCGGAGAGAGGAAGAGGTGAGAATGGGAGGGCCGAATCGAGAGAAAAACCTAAGTGAGAGAGAGCTGAGTTCGGCCCTCTTTAGTAGACTCGCGAATTTGGATCCTGTCTGTTTCCAGGTGGACTCGGTCCGGATCCAGATGAACTTACCTGGCCCGTGTCTGAAGTGGATCTAGTCCGTTTCCAGGTGGAATCGGTCCGGATCCGGTGTCTGTGAAACTTCACATGCGTTCCCAATTTTCGCCGAATGACCTGCAACTCGTGATCTAGACATCTACACACCGGGGAAAACACCACGTAGGCTCCCCAAATCCAAAAACCTCATGTCTAATGCAACTAAAATGGTCCAAAAGTCCAAGACTCCTAAAACTATACAAAGACCTCGGGTTGCCTCCCGAGAAGCGCTTCTTTATGGTCGATAGCTAGACCGTGT
>NW_010969648.1:191294-192108 GCF_000463585.1 Tarenaya hassleriana | reverse complement strand
TTTGTGCTCGAGCTCAACCGGTAGATGACATGCTTTTCCGTAGACTAATTGGAACGGTGTCATACCAATCGGCGTTTTGAAGGCCGTTCGGTAAGCCCATACCGCATCGTCTAGCTTCTATGACCAATCCTTGCTTGATTTAGCGACGGTTTTCTCCAAAATGGACTTGATCTCCTGTTAGAAATCTCCATCTGTCCACTAGTCTGAGGATGATATGGAGTAGCAATCCGATGATGAACCCCGTATTTCTTCAGTAGTGTCTCGATGATCCGGTTGACAAAATATGTGCCACCATCGCTAATCACAACACGAGGAACACCAAAACGTGGAAAAATAATCTGTCTAAATAGCCTAACCACAGTCTTAGCATCATTCCTCGCGCTAGCCAAAACCTCTACCCACTTAGTCACGTAATCAACTGCAACTAAGATGTACACGTTCCCTAAAGACGATGGAAAAGGTCCCATAAATTCTATGCCCCAAACATCAAAAGGTTCCACTTCTAGAATAAAATTTTGAGGCGTTTCATGGCGTCTAGAAATGTTACCTGTGCGCTGGCAAGAATCACATGAGGTGACGTACCTATGGACATCCTTTAACATTGTAGGCCAATAGAATCCCGCTTGTAGAATCTTCGTTGCAGTCTTCAAAGCGGCGAAATGACCTGCATAATCAGAAGAGTGGCAATGGAAAATTACCTGTTGCACCTCTTCCTCGGGAATGCATCGTCGGAACATCCCATCGGTACCGCGCTAGAACAAGAACGGGTCGTCCCAAAAATAATCCCGTACGTCATGGAGGAACTTCTTCCTTC
>NW_010969648.1:187490-191107 GCF_000463585.1 Tarenaya hassleriana | reverse complement strand
GTATCGCAAGGCGTGAAAGGTGGTCTGCAACTGTGTTCTCCGTGCCTTTGCGATCCCTAATCTCGACGTCAAACTCTTGTATGAGTAGCATCCATCGAACCAGTCGAGGTTTGGCATCCTTCTCCGTCAGCAAGTACTTCAAAGCCGCGTGGTCTGAGTATACGATTACTTTCCGTCCCACCAAGTACGACCTGAACTTCTCAAAAGCAAACACCACAGCAAGTAACTCTTTCTCAGTAGTAGTGTAATTTACCTGCGCATCATCAAGAGTTCGGCTTGCGTAGTAGATGGCGTGGTGTTTGTGATCTTTCTTCTGCCCCATCACTGCTCCAACTGCATAATCACTAGCATCGCACATCAGCTCAAACGGTAGAGTCCAATCGGGGGGCTGTATGATCGATGGTGAGATCAGAGCTTCCTTCAAAGTCTGGAAGGCCTTCGAGCAATCTGCAGTAAACCTGAAAGGTACATCTTTCGCCAATAGCTCGGTAAGTGGTCTAGAGATCTTGGAGAAGTCCTTGATGAACCGCCGAAAAAATCCCGCATGTCCTAGAAAACTGCGGATGCCTTTGACGTTCACGGGCGGTGGAGCTTCTCAATAACCTCTATCTTCGCTCTGTCTACCTCGATTCCCCTAGAAGACACCTTATGTCCTAAAACAATCCCTTCTTGCACCATGAAGTGACACTTCTTCCAGTTGAGGACCAAGTTGGCCGCTGCACACCTATCTAAAACTCGATGCAAGTTGGCCAAACAAACGTCAAATGAGGGTCCGTGGATAGAGAAATCGTCCATGAACACCTCCATAATATCCTCAATCACATCAGAAAATATAGCAGTCATGCATCTCTGAAAAGTGGCAGGTGCATTACATAATCCAAAGGGCATACGACGATAAGCAAACGTGCCATAAGGACAAGTAAAGGTGGTCTTCTCCTGGTCGCTCGGGTGAATGGGGATCTGGAAGAATTCACAGTCATGCCTCCCTTCTTGGGTACAACCTGCACAGGACTCACCCACGTACTATCCGAAATAGGGTATATAATACCCGCATCTAACAGCTTCATCACCTCTTTCCTAACTACCTCTTTCATCGTCGGATTCAATCTACGCTGATGCTCAACAGAGGATTTTGACTCATCATCTAAATGAATACGATGCATGCATAACGAAGGGCTAAGTCCCTTAATATCATCCAAAGTATATCCAAGAACACCCCTATAACGTCTAAGCAAATCACTCAACTGTTCTACCTGGGGTTCTAGCAACGCAGCATTCACTATAATCGGATAAGTCGAGTTAGGTCCAAGGAAAACATACCTGAGCCCTTCGGGTAAGGGCTTCATCTCCACCTTCGGGGCGTTCTCTAAACTCCAATCAGCTTTATTCAGCTTCCCCGTATGATGTGGTGGCTCTCTGGGCTCTAGAACGTCTTTAATAGTCGTCGTGGAGGGTTTGGAGACATTCGTAGAAGAGTCGGGTACGTCGATGTGAAAAACGTCCGATTTGCTCAGAGACTGGATCCGGTCCGATTCCAGGTGGACTTGGTCCGTTTCCAGTTTGTCTTCAGTTTGGATCCGGTCCGATTCCAGGTGGAATCGGTCCGGATCGACCTTCTGTGAAAATCCGTCTCCGGAGGCAGTTTGGATCCGGTCCGTTTCCAGGTGGAATCGGTCCGGATCCAGCTTCTGTAAAACTCCAATTTCGTCCCATCCTTCGTTCAATGCTCGCGTAAGCTCCCGGATATCCTCCCAATTGCTGTATATGCTCTCATTTGATGCGAGGAGAGATATCTCTAAAGGATCGACTTCCCGAAACTGATCGAAGACTTCTTGAGTGAGGATCTCATGCACATCGACATAGCATGCTGAATTGGCGGTGGATGGCTGCTTCATGTTGTGATCTAAGGTGAACTCTACAGTCTCGTCGCCTATCTTCATCGTAAGACGACCAGCACGAACATGAACCACCGCATCGGCCGTGTTTAAGAACGGTCGGCCTAGTATAATTGGTATCTTCGAGTCCTCGTCCATGTCTAAGACAACAAAATCAACAGGAACATAATAATCCCCGACTTTCAATGGGACGTCCTCGGGAATACCTTCAGGATACTTGACGGATCGATCCGCTAACTGTAATGCCATCCTCGTTGGTTTAAGATCTCCAATGTTGAGCTTCTTATAGATGGACAACGGAAGCAGGCTCACACTAGCACCCAAATCACACAACGCACGGTCTATCGCAATGTTTCCGATTTTGCAAGGAATCGAAAAACTACCCGGATCTGATCTCTTCCGTGGCAACTCATGTTGTAAAATCGCAGCGCTCACCTCTGTGCTCAAGACTATTGTCTCCTTCCCAATTACCCTCTTCTTGGTCAAGATGTCTTTCAGAAACTTCGAATAAGAGGGTATCTGCAGCATAGCCTCATAGAACGGTATAGTAACCTCTAGCTTCTGAAGCATATCAGCAAATCTCGAGAACTGTGTATCCTCAACATGCTTCTTCAATCGAGAAGGAAAAGGAACGGGTGGTACATAAGGTGGAGGAGCTACATAAGGCGGTTCGGCTTCCTCTACATTCACCTTATGTGTCTCGGATGTCGTCCCTTCCTCTACAGCAGTGGTAGGGATCGTCTCAGGCAAGTTCTTTCCGCTCCTTAGCTCAATGGCGCTGATGTGCTCTCGTGGGTTTGGTTCCGGCTTCCCCGGCAACGGCGCCAAAAACTTGATACGTGTGTACCGAGTCTAATATATATAACCCGATTCACAACTCACCGCAAGGATACGGATCGTCGTAACACGGGGTCGAACACAAGGACCGGTTGCTAAATCCAAATCTAAATCGAAAAGAGATCAAAGCAAGCAAGCAAGTAATGGTGGAAATGTGTGGAATCTATATGAAACGAAATAAGAAAGCAAGTGAAACGAGTAACCTATCAAACAAGGATGACTATGGGTGTCGGGATCGTATTCGCGTGATTAGGTATTTGCTAAGCATGCAAGAATAACGACATCATACTTGTATTCAGGAATCATCAAGCAACAAAAATAGAGAATTCACCTCTCGGTCTACTAACTCACTACCTAGAATAACTCGTCAATCTCTCGATCTATTCAAGTTAACCCTAGATGCATGAAGAACGCTATCATCAACCCTAAATCGATTAAACCATATCTCTATGTGAATAATACGATTCATTCATCAATCTCGATCCGAAACTAAACCCATATCTCTATGTGATTCAGAATCTCAGAATATTGGCCAAATGATTAGCAAACACCAATAGAAAGAAAGTATAGATCGATAAACCGAAACAAGCATAACGTCGAAATCCAAGTTAGAGTTCAAACATACCCAAAACACATACGAATCCCTAACCCATAGCCATGGATCTACTCACGGTTCATAGAAAACAATAGAAAGAACAGAGAAGAAGAGATAAAAGAAAGGAGAGAAAAGCTCATGTAGATGTGTAGTCTCCACGATCGAATCTTCCTTCTTCTTCCCGAAATCCCGTGAACTTCTATTCTTCTCTCTCCAAAAGCTCTCCAAAATTCTGTATCTAAGTGTTCTCTAAGGGTCTCTCATGTTCTAGGACGTGGCTAGGGCTTTTT
>NW_010969648.1:184205-186688 GCF_000463585.1 Tarenaya hassleriana | reverse complement strand
TCCTGCTGATGGCAGGTACAAAATAACAATCATACAATCCAATACAAGGCTAGAAGGTAAAGTGAGATCGTAAGTGCCGACGATCAATGCAACAACTTTTGCTCCATTCACGACGCGGAGTTCTACTTCTCCCTTCGTTAATTACCTACTTCCCCGCAGTCCTTGCATATTTCCACAAATATGCGAGGCACATCCGGTATCTAATATCCACGATGTAGAAGTAAACAAATTAGCCTCTATAACGAATATACCAGAAGTTGAAGCTTCTGCAAGCTTCTTCTTCCTCTGATTTTCCAGGTAGAGTCTGCAATTTCTATACCAATGTCCCACAGCATGACAGAAATAACACTCTTCCTTCTTGGGTTTGGGCTTAGGCTTAGTGACAACACTTGTCACTTTCCTCTTGCCCTTACCTTTGGAACGTTTCCTTTTGCTGGAACTCTTTCCAACAACCACCATATCATTTTTCCCTTGGCTCCCAGCTTTCTCTGGGAATGACACATTCAACTAATCAACCATCAATGAATTGTCCATGTCATCTAATTGCTCACGCAATTCTAAAATCTTTCCAAGCATCAAGCTGGACACGTCCAGATCATCATCCTCATGCTTCCAATTGATGGGTTTTCCTGGGATCTCAAGAGCGAATCTAATTCCTAAGAGATCAGTTCTAGGGTTTACGCAGCGGATGTAAAACAAAAATTTTGATGAAACCCTAAAACCTATCATGCATGATCTTGTAGAAACGTTAGAACGCTTACCTCAATCGATTCGGGGCCTGTATCAATTGATGTGTTCGTCCAATCACTGTAGGCAGGAAGAATACCTTGCCCTCTACACGTATCCACACGGCGGAAAGGATTCCAACGGTTGAAACTTGTCTGCTAGGACCGAAGAACGTGTTCTTCTTTGCGCAAGGATTTCAGGGATCTTTCTCTTAGGTTTTTCACTCTCAAAACCTCTCAATAGGATCTGAAAATCGTCCCAAGAGAATTAGGAGGCGTTCCTTCAAGTTTATCCCACTTAAAACCCTAATTAGAGCGAGTTTAGGAAATCCTGACGTCTGGACCGATCGGTCTGGAGCTTTTTAACGTCTAGACCGATCGGTCTAGAACAATTTCCGGACCGAGTGACTTTTACACGTTACTTCCGGACCGACCGGTCCACGTGTCTGGACCGATCGATCTGGGTTAGCTGGACCGATCGGTCTAGACCTTCTAGACTGGTCGGTCTGGCCTCTGCTCCACCGGGATTTTCTCGTCTCTTCTCGCGCATTTGTCCTTTCCTGTGTGTGTGACCCTGTAGGCTCATCCGATATAGTAGTATAACCCGAAATCTCTATTCCGGATATACAAGTCATAGACGGTCTCTAGCAAGACACTACGACTACCTATCTCGAATAGAGTTTGTTCGTGATCTTACGAAGCCAGTGATGATTCCGGTTGATGATCCTTTTGTATCACGATATCATATGTCGAATATAAGGCATGGACAAGCCACCTTATCTGATTCGACTGCTTTCTCGTTCACTGAGTTCGACTGCTTTCCATTGTTGTCACAGTACAGAGCAACGGGGCTATCAGCACTAGGAATGACACCCAAATCACCAACAAACTTTCTGATCCAAACAGCTTCCTTTGTTGCGTCCGACGCTGCAATATACTCAGCTTCTGTAGTAGAATCTGCAACGGTCGCTTGCTTGGAACTCTTCCAGCTAACAGCGCCTCCTTTCAAGCAGAAAACATAGCCAGACTGCGATCTGTAGTCATCCGGGTCTGACTGGAAACTAGCATCGGTGTAACCCTTTACAGCGAGCTCGTCTTCCGACCCACCGTATACCAAGAATACATCCTTAGTCCTTCTCAAGTACTTAAGGATGTTCTTGACGGCGATCCAGTGCGACTCACCTGGATCTGACAGGTATCTACTCGTAATGCTCAACGCGTAGGATACATCCGGTCGAGTACAAAGCATGGCATACATGATGGATCCAATTGCCAAAGCATATGGAATCCGATCCATGCGTTCTCGCTCATCAGGTGTCGTAGGACACTAACTCTTGCAGAGAACTGTGCCACTGCTCATCGGTAACGTTCCTTTCTTGGAATCTTGCATCTTGAACCGTTTCAAGACCTTATCAATGTAAGTACTCTGACACAATCCTAGAAGACGCCTCGATCTATCTCGATAGATCTTTATGCCTAGAATATAGGCCGCTTCTCCTAGGTCCTTCATAGAAAACTGCGTTCCTAGCCAAGACTTAACGTCTTGCAGGGTAGGAACGTCATTCGCTATAAGGAGAATGTCATCCACGTACAACACTAGAAATACATTTGTGCTCCCACTAGCCTTCTTGTAAACACATGGCTCGTCCTCGTTTTGTGAGAAACTAAACTTTTTTATTGTCTCATCAAAGCGAAGGTTCCAGCTCCTTGAAGCCTGCTTCAGTCCATAAATGGACCTCTGAAGCTTGCACACCATCC
>NW_010969648.1:182809-184122 GCF_000463585.1 Tarenaya hassleriana | reverse complement strand
AACAGGTTGAACTTCTTCAACTTGTTCACTCGGCTCAGTGTCTACTTGCTGCTCTCGAACTTCCTCAAGTTCGATCGTACTCCCACTGACTCTTTTGGAGACGAACTCTCACTCCATAAAAGTCGCATTCCTAGCAATGAACACCTTGTTCTCTGCCGGAATGTAGAAGTAGTAACCCTTAGTTTCCTTAGGGGTAGCCTACAAATAAACACTTATCAGATTTGGACGATAACTTATCAGTCATCTGACGCTTCACGTAGGCGTTGCAACCCCAAATTTTGACAAACGACAACGCGGGACGCTTCCCCGTCCATATCTCATATGGTGTCGTTTCAGCCGACTTCGTTGGACTCCTGTTCAGTAGGTATGCAGCGGTCTCTAAAGCGTAGCCCCAAAAGGACTTCGGAAGATCTGTCTGACTCATCATCGACCGAACCATGTCTTACAGTGTTCGGTTCCTCTGTTCAGACACGCCATTCCACTGTGGCGTTCCAGGAGGAGTTAATTGTGATACAATACCACAATCAACCAGATAGTCAGTGAACTCTTGGCTCATATACTCGCCACCACGATATGATCGTAGTGTCTTGATCGTCTTGCCAAGCTGGTTATGTACTTCGTTTCTGAAAGCCTTGAACATTTCAAGTGTTTCAGACTTATGTCTCATCAAATAGACATAACCGTATCGATTGAAATCATCAGTGAACGTAACGAAATACAGATAACCTCCTCTAGCTGGACAGCTCATTGGTCCGCATACATCACTATGTATCAGATCCAATAACTCTATCGCTCTCGGTCCTTTCCCCTTGAAAGGATGCTTTGTCATCTTGCCCATCAAATAAGACTCGCAAGATTCAAGAGACTCAAAGTCAAATGAATCCAGAAGACCTTCAGAATGAAGCTTTTGTATGCGCTTCTCGTTTATATGGCCTAGACGACAATGCCAGAGGAAGGTTGTGTTTAAGTCGTTCGGCTTAAACCGTTTAGTACTTATGCTATAGATGGACGATGTTGAGTTCGAAGGCTGATCATTCAAGACGTATAAATCATTAACTAGATAACCATTACCATAGTAAATATCGTCTCGATAAATCATCAAACTCGAGTTCTCAATCACAAATCGAAAACCATCCAAATCCAGACATGAAATAGAAATAATGTTTCTGCTAATCGCAGGCACATAGTAACAATTACTAAGTTCTAAAACAAGTCCAGAGGGCAGATGCAAATCATAAACGCCAACACACAATCCAGCAACTCTTGCTCCATTTCCGACGCGTAGATCTGCTTCTCCCTTAGCTAGCATCCTT
>NW_010969648.1:172790-182153 GCF_000463585.1 Tarenaya hassleriana | reverse complement strand
CTCTTCCCCTCAAACTGCCTTTGCAGATTCGGGGCCATGCTTCCCAACATGAGACAGGAGATCTCATTGTCGTGAGTCTGATGCTTCAACCAAGCATCTCTGACGGCTCTAGTGGCGTTGGCCGCAGGCTCTGGTGGTAGAGCTCCTTCCAGGACGTTCGACTTCTTATCGTGCTTGAGAACAATTCTCAAGTTACGATACCAGTCTAAGAAGTTCGTCCCGGTCAACTTATCCTTCTCAAGGATAGATCGCATCGTCAAACTCGGTACGCTACCGGTTGACGCCATGTCCTACAAAAAGAGACAAAACAAAACGAACAAAACAAAAATGCAGATTCTATCAATGATCTACTACCAGCTAGTCTATCATCAATCAATGTCAACATATCCATGATCTACTACCAGCTAGTCCATCACCAATCAATGACAACATGATGCATATATCATGAAAATCAAAAGCGAAACATCCATCCAATGCTAGTTTCCCGAGAATCGTACCCAAACCGGTTTACTATGATCTTTCTACCAAAGACTAATCTACCTAGCCATGGGATTTTTATTGTCACCTAGAACCCGTTAGAATCTCTACAACTCACCAAGCCTATTTTTGAACCTATCCTTATCTCAACTTAGCCTTTTCGATCTTAGTTCTACTTCGTACATGGATTTTTACCTTTCTGTAGAATTTCTCTATTGAACGCTAGCACCTCGGGTTTCTAGGACGTTGAAGTTGAAAGACATCGTTTTTCTCTTCTCTTTTTTTTCTTCTTTTCTCTTTTTTTTTCTTCTGTATTTTTTTCTTTTTATACGATGTCCGACCCACAACTTAGACCCGAACCATCGACCGATGCACTCATGTCCTCGAACGATTTTCGTTGACGAGATTCTGACAGCGGAGTGTCGAGATGCTTTATTTTCCCAAGGAATTTGTTGAACTAGATTTCATCGACCTGCAAGATTCGGAAAGGTTCTACAAGAAAAAATGACCTGGATATAGTCGTTTCAACTCCATAGGTTCCAAACAATAATCTCATCCCACAAACTATATATAGAAAGTCTGGGGAATTATCAATTCGACACGGTTCAACCACGTTCTACAAAGTCACTAGATCATCAAGATATTCCTACTCTATCATCCCACAAATCTTCCAAATGATGTTCAAAACGGGTTTTCAAGGTATGCACGTGAACCTATATGAACCTATATCTATATGTCATATGCAATCATGCAAGCCTAACAAAAATCATCTATATGGAAAAAAGGAAAAAGAAAATGTGAATGCAACTAATGCAAAGTGATATGCAAAAGTGAAAAATTTTCTTAAGTCTATATGCCATGATAAAATGCACCTAAACTAAATACAATCCTAAGTAGATAGACCTGAATGTATGAAGGATCTATCCACCCCCCCAGACTTGAATCATACACCGTCCACGGTGTAGACTCTCGTCCGAAAAAGTAGAATCGAAAACAACTTATGGAAAGAACCAATAAGAGGGATAGAGCTCTGCGAAATTCGTTCGCTCGCAATGAAGTTAACTCACGTCAAACGCAAGAGCTCTCACAAACTCTGTAAACTCGAACCTATCCAACGTTGTCTCTCGGAAGTCGATGCTCATCTCTCGTGTACCGGTGTAAACGCTCATAGAACAACAAACGTTATACGGACAAAAGCATAATAATAGCAATGCATTCCAAAGGATCCAAAATACAATCATGGTCTCTACTACCTATGCTACAAAGAAAAAGAAAAAGAAAAGTTACCTAATGCTCGGGTTGCCTCCCGAGAAGCGCTTGTTTAACGTCATTAGCTCGACCTATCTTGCTCAAATGATGGGAGGGTCTGAGAGTGATGAATCTGGAGGTCGGGGTGGTGGTCTATGCGGGTGTCTCACATACTCTGATTTCTCCACATGTGTCATCTATGCTTGATCATCTGCAATGAAAGAGTAAAAAACAAGTATGGGATTATTAAAACGACGCTTACTTGTTTCTACTGGCCTGAGGATGACATCTTCTACCCGCTTTCTATCGTCTAAGAAACTGACATGGTCCCAGTTGCATGTGATACGGTGTGAGTCAAGTTTCTGAAAGAAGTCACTCGTGCTTGTTGTGGCCCGATCAATCTCAAGTGTATGGGAGATAGACTCATGTTCCGTTTCTCCTTCATTTAGCAATCGAGTAATCTCCCAAATCGCCTCCCAATTATTATAGATGTTCTCGTCACCTGTAATCATAGTAAGGGGGAGAGCAAACTAGTGTAGATGGTTAGAAAACAAAAACTATACATAGGACTCAACTCAAATATATACACAAAAAGACTCAAAAAAAACACCACTCAATATATACACAAGCAAGATCTAGAATCGATAAAGACTTAGAAATAGGCTAACCAGTCCCCGGCAACGGCGCCAAAAACTTGATACGTGTGTACCGAGTCAAGAATTTATAACCCGATTCACAACTCACCGCAAGGATACGGATCGTCGTAACACGGGGTCGAACACAAGGACCGGTAGCTAAGTCTAAATCCTAATCGAAACTAAAATGAGTAAACTATCAAGCAAGGATGACTACGGGTGTCGGGATCGTATTCGCGTGTATGGGTATATGCTAAGCATGCATGAATAACGATTATGACTTGTATTCGGGAATCATCAAGCAACAAAGATAGAGAATTCACCTCTCGGTCTACTAACTCCCTACCTACAGAGTAACTCGTCAATCTCTCGATCTATTCAAGTTAACCCTAGGTGCATAAAGAACGCTATCATCAACCCTAGATCGATTAAACCATATCTCTATGTGAAAAATACGATCTATCCTATTGATTTTGATCTGAAACGAACTTATATCTCTATGTAGTTTAGAATCTAAGATAATTGACCAAGGGATTAGCAAACATCAATCCAATAAAAGCGCAAATCAATAGATCGATAAATCGAAACAAGCATAACGTTGAAATCCAAGTTAGGGTTCAAACATACCCAAAACACATACGAATCCCTAACCCATAGTCGTGGATCTACTCACGGTTCATGGAAAACAATAAAAAGCTCATAAAGAAGGAGATAAAAGAGATGAAAGAAAGTCTCATGTAGATCTGTAGTCTCCACGATCGAATCTTCCTTCTTCTTTCCGAAATCCCGTGAACTTCTATTCTTCTCTCCCCAAAAGCTCTCCAAAAGTCTGTATCTAAGTGTTCTCTAAGGCTCCCTTCTGTACTGGGATGTGGTTAGGTGTTTTTTATAACCCTAGGGCGGCTCCCAAGAGTCCTATTCCCATTCTGATGCTGAAAATCGCGAAACAGGGTTTTTGACTGGATCCGGGCCGATTCCAGGGAATCCGGACCGGATCCAGATTCCAGGGTCGAATTCTGCGTTCTTGATCCGGACCGGATCCAGTTGGATCCGGCCCTGCGCTGACAGTTTTCTGGTCTTCACGAATTCGCTCATAACTTTCTGCTCCGATGTCGGATTTACGCGATTTTGATGTTTACGTGAAGCTCTTGAAGTGCTCTTTCCAATGGTACAAGTCTCGCACGACTTGGATCTCTGTAGAGAAAGTTATTGATGTCATAACATGAGTACCTCATCCAGACTTCTCCTTTAACGCTCCAAATAGCTCTTTTTCGAGTCCAATCATCTTCGAAACCTGTAATCTGCAAAACTAAAGCACAACCGGATTTTGTGTCCTAACACGCCTAGAATATCTATGAATGCATGTGATTATCCCGTGAAACCTAGACAAACTCTCATCAAAATATAGAGAAGAATAGGAGTTATCAATATACAAGCTATATTCTCATAAAGAAAAATAACCCTACAATAATTTTCTATATGGGACTAAGATCCGTATTTCACATAAGAATAAGTTGTTACACTCAGCCTTACGCTATTTAGGTAGACATCTAATGTCAATCACATCCAATGTGACTCTTAGATCTTTTATGAGACTATGATATCGAATATCATTGCATACTCGTCTCATCTGTACCATTAAGTCTGAAGTCAAACTTGACAACTTAACCCAAGGTAAATCATATTCAAGCTGTGGGAACCACGATTTCCCACCCTGCCTCACAAAGATAATCCAGCACACTCAGCTTTGGCATGACCCGTGTTACGGACGATCGATGCCTTGACAGGTGCTCTAGTAATGGAAGGTACACGCTTAGCATTACATAAATAAGGGATTTTCGAAACCACATTTAGATCAAGCATCTACTTTCAAGCTATGAGAACCACCATTTCTCCATCTTGCCTCACCAAGATAATACGGCACACCCAGCTTTGGCATGGCCCATGATACGTACGATCGAGGCCTTGACAAGTGCTTTACTCGTAGAGCTCCTAGATCTAACTGGTTTCTGTGCAACGATTGTACATAATCCGAATAGACTATCCATTCGATTATGTAATCTCAATCCCTAAGCTCCCACTCAATCAAGCATATCTAATATCTTGATTAAGTTATATGCATTCATTCACTATGGATCATCCAAATGAACGAATCATGTTATTCTGAATCACAGTTGACCGATTTAAGCAACGATTGCTCAAATCAGATCCCGAAACGAAAAAACAAATTTTGGCGGAGCCTCGGGACCCAGACCGATCGGTCTAGGCCTAGACCGATCGGTCTACACGGCTCGTTCTCTAGGTCAAGTTCGGTCCAGACCTTTCGGTCCGGAATGGTCCAGACCGATCGGTCTACGCATGCAGACCGTTCAGTCCGGACCTGTCGGTCCAACCGACTTGCGAAACCCTAGACCGATCGGTCCAGAGGACCAGACCGATCGGTCCAGGCGAAAACGTGATCAGATCTCGTTTTCGTCGTTTCTGCCCCGTTTCAGACCCGAATTCGACTCCGTTTTCGCCTGCGAACTCAGAATTCGAAGCTCTTGCACACTATGAAACAATGAACAGAAAATCTACTCTAGATCCACAATCAAATCATGCATAGCATCAAAAAGCAAACACGGATTCAAACAATTCAAATCCTATAACGTGCGTGATCGGGTTCTAACAAAAATCATGCAGAACAACCAGGCTCTGATACCACGGTTGGTTTTCCTGGGATCTCAAGAGCGAATCTAATTCCTAAAACCTATCATGCATGATCTTGTAGAAACGTTAGAACGCTTACCTCAATCGATCCAGGGCCTGTATCAATTGATGTGTTCGTCCGATCACTATAGGCAGGAAGAATACCTTGCCCTCTACACGTATCCACATGGTGGAAAGGATTCCAACGGTTGGAACTTGTCTGCTAGGACCGAAGAACGCGTTCTTCTTTGCGCAAGGATTTCAGGGATCTTTCTCTTAGGTTTTTCACTCTCAAAACCTCTCAATATGATCTGGAAAATCGTGCCAAGAGAATTAGGAGGCGTTCCTCTAAGTTTCTTCCACTTAAAACCCTAACTAGAGCGAGTTTAGGAAATCCCGGCGTCTAGACCGATCGGTTTGGAGCCTTTTTATGTCTGGACCGATCAGTCCATAGGTCCCGACCGATCGGTCTGGAACACTTTCCAGACCGTGTGACTGTCACACGTTATCTCTGGACCGACCAGTCCACGTGTCAAGACCGATCGGTCTGGGTTAGCTGGACCGATCGGTCTAGACCTTCTAGACCGGTCGGTCTAGCCACTGCTCCACCGGGATTTTCTCGTCTCTTCTCGCGTATTTGTCATTTCCTGTGTGTGTGACCCTGTAGGCTCATCCGATATAGCAGTATAACTCGAAATCCCTATTCCGGATATACAAGTCATAGGCGGTCTCTAGCAAGACACTATGACTACCTATCTCGAGAAAAGATTGTTCGTGATCTTACTAACGCAGTGATGATTCCGGTTGATGATCCTTTTGTATCACGATATCATATGTCGAATATAAGGCATGGACAAGCCACCTTATCTGATTCGACTGCTTTCTCGTTCACTGAGTTCGACTGTCTGAAATAGACGATGTTCGTCTATAGTGCGGCCACACATTTCTACAGTCTCTCTCACACGAGGGGTCCAGCGATATCTCTCTCTTTTACGAGAGGTACAAATCCCATCTTGACTATCTACAATCCAGCACATGATTCGTTTCGTACCTGATACATGCCTTTATAATCCTCCTGTTACGCAGGACGTTTGACGTATTCAAGGCACGCAACTCCTCATGTTGGATTCCGTAGATATCTCAGGTCTCAGGATCCAATCATGGAACCGCCATATGAGATTCAAGTCATGACGCTAGTCCATGTGACAATCTCATGCGGGTCATCCAATATTCCGTTCTCCAACGAATACCTATGACTGTGATCGTATCCAATACCTATGATCATCTATATGATCATCAATCACACATCATACTAGTCTTGTTATATCATTATTCCCACAATGATACATGACTAGTGAGTTTAGTATTGTTCATAACAATACATGGATTTCATAACATATCAAGTATGCACAATACGTAATGAATCAAACACTCAACCATAAACTCATAGAAAGTGTCATTACATCAAATGTATCACAAGTAAAGCTCGCATAACAGTACATCATAGAGCACTAAACCAACATTTAGGCAATCATATTAATCATGGGAGCCACCACAAACCCTAGGTAATCAACCTAACACGTCCTAGACACATCCTAGAGCTTTGGAGAAGTTTTCTCTTGAGTTCTAAACCCAGGAATATCGATTCCAAGTCTAGGACGTCGTTTTCTCTTCACAAATGCTAGCAGATACGTTCCAAAGTGTTGGAATTCATCCCGTCAGTGTGGATACGTGTAGAGGAGTTGTACTTTCGACTCTTGGTAATTTAAACAGGCCCTAGATCGATTGATACTTCCAGATCTTGATAGAACGAGGTAAGTATTCGAATCCCACGGTGATATACACATTCTTTCGGATTATTGCACAATTGGTTTTGTGTGACGTTTGGCTAGGTTTAGATCTTTTTCTTCCGCTGCATGAAACCTATAAACCAAATCCTAGATCGATGAGATCGCATGCTAGAAATCCGTAGAAATCCCCAACAACAAGACGTAAAGTCTTGGCTAGGAACGCAGTTTTCTATGAAGGTCCAAGGAGAAGCGGCCTATATTTTACGCATAAAGATCTATAGAGATAGATCGAGGCAACTTCTAGGATTGAGTCAGAGTACCTACATCGATAAGGTCTTGAAACGGTTCAAGATGCAAGATTCCAAGCAAGGAACCTTACCGATGAGTAGTGGCACAGTTCTCTGCAAGAGTCAGTGTCCTACGACATCTGATAAGCGAGAACGCATGGATAGGATTCCATATGCTTCGACAATTGGATCCATCATGTATGCCATGCTTTGTACTCGATCGGATGTATCCTATGCATTGAGCATTACGAGTAGACACTAGTCAGATCCAGGTGAGTCACACTGGATCGCCGTCAAGAACATCATGAAGTACTTGAGAAGGACTAAGGATGTGTTCTTGGTATACGGTGGGTCGGAAGACGAGCTCGCTGTAAGGGGTTATACCGATGCTAATTTTCAGTCAGATCCGGATGACTACAGATCGCAGTCTGGCTATGTTTTCTGCTTGAACGGAGGCACCGTAAGCTAGAAGAGTTCTAAGCAAGCGACCGTTGCAGATTCTACTACAGAAACTAAGTATATTGCAGTGTCGGATGCAGCAAAGGAAGCTGTTTGGATCAGAAAGTTTGTTGGCGACTTGGGTGTCATTCCTAGTGCATATAGCCCCATTGCTCTGTATTGTGACAACAACGGTGCAATCACATACTCAGACAATTTCACCTCATCAGGGAGATCATAGACAGAGGAAACGTGCACATATGCAGAGTGTCGACAGATGACAATATTGTCGATCCATTGACGAAGCCTTTCCCGTCGTCGAAGCATGAGGGTCATGTTAGGGATATGGACATTAGATGTTTAGCAGTCCATGATAGAGCAAGAGGGAGATTGTTGGTTTAGTGCTCTATGATGTATTGTTTTACGAGCTTTCTTATGATACATTTTTATGTATTGACACTTTCTATGGTTTTATGGATGAGTGTTTGATCATTGCATGTTATGCATACTTTAATATGTTATGAAATCCATGTATTGTTATGAACAATACTAAACTCCCTAGTCATATATCATTGTGGGAACAATGATGTACTAAGACTAGTATGATGGGTGATAGATGATCATAGAGATGATCATGGGTATTGGATACGATCACAATCATAGGTATTCGTTGGAGAACGAAATACTGGACTGACCCGCATGAGATTGTCACATGGACTAGTATCTGATGGGATTCCTAGGATCTCATGAGCGAATCCTATTCCTAAGAGATCGATTCTAGGGTTTGCGCAGCGGATGTAAAACAAAAATTTAATAAAACCCTAGAACCATGCTTCTATGATTCGTAGAAACGTTAGAACGCTTACCTCAATCGATCCGGGGCCTGTATCAATTGAAGAATTCGTCTGATCACGAAAGGGAGGAAGAAAACCTCGCCCTCTACATGTATCCACACCTCGGGATGGATTCCAACTGTTGGAACTTGTCTGCTAGGACCCAAATCTTCTATTCGGTTTCACGCTTCGAGAAAACGAGACTTGGATCACCTTTCAAAACTCTTGGATCTCACCAAAAAGTCTGTCGAAAAGTTCTGAAGTCGGCTCTCAAATCTCTCACTTTATTAGGGTTTTTAATCTCCTTCTTATAAGGTGATTTAACCCTAATTCGGTCTAATTTTCGAAAAACCCGAAGCCTGGAACGGACGGTCCAGAAATGCACGTGGACCGTCCGTTCCAGCACGCAGAAGGGACAGTCTGACATAAGTGGACCGTCCGTTCCAGACCTTCTGGAACGGACAGTCCGTTCTGGACCGTCGGGTCTGGACCTGGCGGACCGTCAGTTCCGGACTTCTGGTATGTCCGTTCTAGACCCTTCTGTCTTGGTTTTTCCGTCGTTTTCTCGTGCATTTTGTCCTTCCCTGCGTGTGTGACCCTGTAGGCTCATTCGATATAGCAGTATAACCCGAAATCTCTATTCCGAATATACAAGTCATAGGCGGTCTCTAGCAAGACACTATGACTACCTATCTCAAATAGAGTTTGTTCGTGATCTTACGAACGCCAGAGATGATTCCGGTTGATGATGCTTTTGTATGACGATATCATAAGTCGAACATAAGGCATGGACATGCCACCTTATCTGATTCGATTGCTTTCTCGTTCACTGAGTTCGACTGTCTGAAATAGACGACGTTCGTCTATAGTGCGGCCACACATTTCTACAGTCTCGCTCACACGAGGGGCCCAGCGATATCTCTCTCTTTTACGAGAGGTACAAATCCCGTCTTGACTATCTACAATC
>NW_010969648.1:168366-170130 GCF_000463585.1 Tarenaya hassleriana | reverse complement strand
GTCATGACTTGAATCTCATATGACGGTTCCATGATTGGATCCTAAGACCTGAGATATCTATGGAATCCAACATGAGGAGTTGCATGCTTTGATTATGTCAAACGTCCTGCGTAACAGGAGGACTATAAAGGCATGTATCAGGTACGAAACGAATCATGTACTGGATTGTAGATAGTCAATACGGGATTTGTACCTCTCGTAAAAGAGAGAGATATCGTTGGGCCCCTCGTGTGAGCGAGACTGTAGAAATGTGTGACCGCACTATAGACGAGACTTAAACACAACCTTCCTCTGGCATTGTCGTCTAGGCCATATAAACGAGAAGCGCATACAGAAGCTTCATTCTGAAGGTCTTCTGGATTCATTTGACTTTGAGTCTCTTGAATCTTGCGAGTCTTGTTTCATGGGCAAGATGACAAAACATCCTTTCAAGGGGAAAGGACAAAGAGCGACAGAGTTATTGGATCTGATACATAATGATGTATGCGGGCCAATGAGCTGTCCAACTAGAGGAGTTATCTGTATTTCGTTACGTTCACTGATGATTTCAGTAGATACGGTTATGTCTATTTGATGAGACATAAGTCTGAAACACTTGAAATATTCAAGGCTTTCAGAAACGAAGTGCAGAACCAGCTTGGGAAGACGATCAAGACACTTCAATCCGATCGTGGTGGCGAGTATATGAGCCAAGAGTTCACTGACTATCTGGTTGAATGTGGTATTGTATCACAATTAACTCCTCCTGTAACGCCACAGTGGAATGGAGTGTCAGAACGGAGGAACCGAACACTGTTAGACATGGTTCGGTCAATGATGAGTCAGACAGATCTTCCGAAGTCCTTTTGGGGCTATGCTTTAGAGACCGCTGCGTATCTGCTGAACAGGAGTCTAACAAAGTCGGTTGAAACGACGCCATATCAGATATGGACGGGGAAGCGTCCCGCGTTGTCGTTTGTAAGAATTTGGGGTTGCAACGCTTACATGAAGCGTCAGATGATTGATAAGTTATCCTCCAAATCTGATAAGTATTTATTTGTAGGCTACCCTAAGGAAACTAAGGGTTACTACTTCTACATTCCGGCAGAGAACAAGGTGTTCATTGCCAGGAATGCGACTTTTATGGAGCGAGAGTTCGTCTCCAAAAGAGTTAGTGGGAGTAGGATCGAACTTGAGGAAGTTCGAGAGCAACAAGTAGACGTTGAGCCGAGTGAACAAGTTGAAGAAGTTCAACCTGTTACACTGCCCGTTGTGACTCAACCTTTGACTAGTGAACCTCGGAGATCAGGCAGGACTCGCCAAGAGCCAGCGAGATATAGATTTCTCGTGACTGGGAATGAGGAACTCATATTATTAGAACATGATGAGCCTACCACATACCCAGAGGCTATGGCGAGTCCCGACTCCGAGAAATGGCGCGAGGCTATGAAGTCCGAGATGCAATCCATGTCAGACAACCAAGTATGGACTCTGGTTGATACATCTGAAGGGAAAAAACCCATCGGATGCAAATGGATCTTCAAGAAGAAGACAGACATGGATGGCAACGTGCACACGTATAAGGCACGACTTGTGGCGAAAGGATTCCGTCAGATTCATGGTATTGACTATGATGAGACTTTTTCGCCCGTAGTTATGCTGAAGTCCATCAGGATCCTACTTACCATAGCCGCATATTATGACTATGAGATATGGCAAATGGATGTCAAGACCACGTTCCTTAACGGGAACTTGACCGAGGATGTATACATGACACAACCCGAA